>NC_092622.1:4620714-4926071 GCF_047663525.1 Anas platyrhynchos
AAGACGACTGAAAAAACAGGCCCCAGGAAATGCGTTGCAAGACCTTTTCGCCCATGCAAAAGTGCCCCCAAAGGAAGGCTTTGGGTACAAGAGAACTCCCCAGGGGAGCCTTTACACAGCCCCACATGCAACTGGACCCTCCAGGTTCGCTGTTCCTGAGCAAAACTAAACGTAGCCCTAGCCGTCATCGGAAACGAGTGAAAAATCAGGCCCCAGGAAATGCGTTGCGACCCCCTTTGGACCATCCAAAAGTGCCCCCCAAAAAAGGCTTTTGGTACTAGAGAACTCCCCAGGGGAGCCTTTACGCAGCCCCACATGCAACTGGACCCTCCGGGTTCACTGTTTCCGAGCAAACCTAAACATATCCCTAGCAGTCATCGGAGACGAGTGAAGAATCAGGCCCCAGGAAATGCGTTCCGAGCCCCTTTGGACCATCCAAAAGTGTCACCAAAGGAAGGCTTTGGGTACAAGAGAACTCCCCAGGGGAGCCTTTACGCAGCCCCACATGCAACTGGACCCTCAGGGTTCGCTGTTTCCCAGCATCCCTAAACATAACCCTAGACGGCATCGAAGACGACTGAAAAATCTGGCCCCAGGAAATGCGTTGCAAGCCCTTTTCGCCCATCCAAAAGTGTCACCAAAGGAAGGCTTTGGGTACAAGAGAACTCCCCAGGGGAGCCTTTACGCAGCCCCACATGCAACTGGACCCTCCGGGTTCGCTATTCCTGAGCAAAACTAAACGTAGCCCTAGCCGTCATCGGAGATGACTGAAAAATCAAGCCCCAGGAAATGCGTTGCGAGCCCCTTTGGACCATTCAAAAGTGCCCCCAAAGGAAGGCTTTGGGTACAAGTGAACTCCCCAGGGGAGCCTTTACGCAGCCACACATGCAACTGGACCCTCAGGGTTCGCTGTTTCCGAGCATCCCTAAACATAGCCCTAGCAGTCATCGGAGACGAGTGAAGAATCAGGCCCCAGGAAATGCGTTCCGAGCCCCTTTGGACCATCCCGAAGTGTCACCAAAGGAAGGCTTTGGGTACAAGTGAACTCCCCAGGGGAGCCTTTACGCAGCCCCACATGCAACTGGACCCTCAGGGTTCGCTGTTCCTGAGCAAACCTAAAAGTAGCCCTAGCCGGCATCGAAGACGAGTGAAAAATCAGGCCCCAGGAAATGCGTTGCGAGCCCCTTTGGACCATCCAAAAGTGCCCCCAAAGGAAGGCTTTGGGTACAAGTGAACTCCCCAGGGGAGCCTTTACGCAGCCCCACATACAACTGGACCCTCCGGGTTCGCTGTTTCCGAGCATCCCTAAACATAACCCTACCCGGCATCGACGACGATTGAAAAATCAGGCCCCAGGAAATGCGTTACAAGCCCTTTTCGCCCATCCAAAAGTGCCCCCAAGGGAAGGCTTTGGATACAAGAGAACTCCCCAGGGGAGTCTTTACGCAGCCCCACATGCAACTGGACCCTCCGGGTTCGACTTTTCCGAGCTACGCTAAATATATCACTAGCCGATTGGGAGAAGACTGAAAACCCGGGGCCCAGAAAACGCGTTGCAAGCCCCTTTGGACCATCCAAAAGTGTCACCAAACGAAGGCTTTGGGTACAAGTGAACTCCCCAGGGGAGCCTTTACGCAGCCCCACATGCAACTGGACCCTCCGGGTTCGCTGTTTCCGAGCATCCCTAAACATAGCCCTAGCCGGCATCGAAGACGACTGAAAAATCAGGCCCCAGGAAATGCGTTGCGAGCCCTTTTCGCCCATCTAAAAGTGCCCCCAAAGGAAGGCTTTGGGTACAAGTGAACTCCCCAGGGGAGCCTTTACGCAGCCCCACATGCAACTGGACCCTCCCGGTTCGATTTTTCGAGCAACGCTAAATATATCACTAGCCGGCATGGGAGAAGACTGAAAACCCGGGCCCCACAAAACGCCTTGCAAGCCCCTTTGGACCATCCAAAAGTGTCACCAAACGAAGGCTTTGGGTACAAGTGAACTCCCCAGGGGAGCCTTTACGCAGCCCCACATGCAACTGGACCCTCCGGGTTCGCTGTTCCTGAGCATCCCTAAACATAGCCCAAGCCGGCATCGATGATGACTGAAAAATCAGGCCCCAGAAAATGCGTTGCAAGCCCCTTTGGACCATCCCAAAGTGTCACCAAAGGAAGGCTTTGGGTACAAGTGAACTCCCCAGGGGAGCCTTTACGCAGCCCCACATGCAACTGGACCCTCCGGGTTCGCTGTTTCCGAGCATCGCTAAACATAGCCCTTGCCGGCATCAGAGACGACTGAAAAATAAGGCCCCAGGAAATGCGTTGCGAGCCCTTTTCGCCCATCCAAAAGTGCCCCCAAAGGAAGGCTTTGGATACAAGAGAACTCCCCAGGGGAGCCTTTACGCAGCCCCACATGCAACTGGACCCTCCAGGTTCGCTGTTCCTGAGCAAAACTAAACGTAGCCCTAGCCGTCATCGGAAACGAGTGAAAAATCAGGCCCCAGGAAATGCGTTGCGACCCCCTTTGGACCATCCAAAAGTGCCCCCAAAAAAAGGCTTTTGGTACTAGAGAACTCCCCAGGGGAGCCTTTACGCAGCCCCACATGCAACTGGACCCTCCGGGTTCACTGTTTCCGAGCAAACCTAAACATATCCCTAGCAGTCATCGGAGACGAGTGAAGAATCAGGCCCCAGGAAATGCGTTCCGAGCCCCTTTGCACCATCCAAAAGTGTCACCAAAGGAAGGCTTTGGGTACAAGAGAACTCCCCAGGGGAGCCTTTACGCAGCCCCACATGCAACTGGACCCTCAGGGTTCGCTGTTTCCCAGCATCCCTAAACATAACCCTAGACGGCATCGAAGACGACTGAAAAATCTGGCCCCAGGAAATGCGTTGCAAGCCCTTTTCGCCCATCCAAAAGTGTCACCAAAGGAAAGCTTTGGGTACAAGAGAACTCCCCAGGGGAGCCTTTACGCAGCCCCACATGCAACTGGACCCTCCGGGTTCGCTATTCCTGAGCAAAACTAAACGTAGCCCTAGCCGTCATCGGAGATGACTGAAAAATCAGGCCCCAGGAAATGCGTTGCGAGCCCCTTTGGACCATTCAAAAGTGCCCCCAAAGGAAGGCTTTGGGTACAAGTGAACTCCCCAGGGGAGCCTTTACGCAGCCACACATGCAACTGGACCCTCAGGGTTCGCTGTTTCCGAGCATCCCTAAACGTAGCCCTAGCAGTCATCGGAGACGAGTGAAAAATCAGGCCCCAGGAAATGCGTTCCGAGCCCCTTTGGACCATCCCGAAGTGTCACCAAAGGAAGGCTTTGGGTACAAGTGAACTCCCCAGGGGAGCCTTTACGCAGCCCCACATGCAACTGGACCCTCAGGGTTCGCTGTTCCTGAGCAAACCTAAAAGTAGCCCTAGCCGGCATCGAAGACGAGTGAAAAATCAGGCCCCAGGAAATGCGTTGCGAGCCCCTTTGGACCATCCAAAAGTGCCCCCAAAGGAAGGCTTTGGGTACAAGTGAACTCCCCAGGGGAGCCTTTACGCAGCCCCACATACAACTGGACCCTCCGGGTTCGCTGTTTCCGAGCATCCCTAAACATAACCCTACCCGGCATCGACGACGATTGAAAAATCAGGCCCCAGGAAATGCGTTGCGAGCTATTTTCGCCCATCCAAAAGTGCCCCCAAGGGAAGGCTTTGGATACAAGAGAACTCCCCAGGGGAGTCTTTACGCAGCCCCACATGCAACTGGACCCTCCGGGTTCGACTTTTCCGAGCAACGCTAAATATATCACTAGCCGATTGGGAGAAGACTGAAAACCCGGGGCCCAGAAAACGCGTTGCAAGCCCCTTTGGACCATCCAAAAGTGTCACCAAACGAAGGCTTTGGGTACAAGTGAACTCCCCAGGGGAGCCTTTACGCAGCCCCACATGCAACTGGACCCTCAGGGTTCACTGTTTCCGAGCATCCCTAAACATAGCCCTAGCCGGCATCGAAGACGACTGAAAAAACAGGCCCCAGGAAATGCGTTGCAAGACCTTTTCGCCCATGCAAAAGTGCCCCCAAAGGAAGGCTTTGGGTACAAGAGAACTCCCCAGGGGAGCCTTTACACAGCCCCACATGCAACTGGACCCTCCAGGTTCGCTGTTCCTGAGCAAAACTAAACGTAGCCCTAGCCGTCATCGGAAACGAGTGAAAAATCAGGCCCCAGGAAATGCGTTGCGACCCCCTTTGGACCATCCAAAAGTGCCCCCCAAAAAAGGCTTTTGGTACTAGAGAACTCCCCAGGGGAGCCTTTACGCAGCCCCACATGCAACTGGACCCTCCGGGTTCACTGTTTCCGAGCAAACCTAAACATATCCCTAGCAGTCATCGGAGACGAGTGAAGAATCAGGCCCCAGGAAATGCGTTCCGAGCCCCTTTGGACCATCCAAAAGTGTCACCAAAGGAAGGCTTTGGGTACAAGAGAACTCCCCAGGGGAGCCTTTACGCAGCCCCACATGCAACTGGACCCTCAGGGTTCGCTGTTTCCCAGCATCCCTAAACATAACCCTAGACGGCATCGAAGACGACTGAAAAATCTGGCCCCAGGAAATGCGTTGCAAGCCCTTTTCGCCCATCCAAAAGTGTCACCAAAGGAAGGCTTTGGGTACAAGAGAACTCCCCAGGGGAGCCTTTACGCAGCCCCACATGCAACTGGACCCTCCGGGTTCGCTATTCCTGAGCAAAACTAAACGTAGCCCTAGCCGTCATCGGAGATGACTGAAAAATCAAGCCCCAGGAAATGCGTTGCGAGCCCCTTTGGACCATTCAAAAGTGCCCCCAAAGGAAGGCTTTGGGTACAAGTGAACTCCCCAGGGGAGCCTTTACGCAGCCACACATGCAACTGGACCCTCAGGGTTCGCTGTTTCCGAGCATCCCTAAACATAGCCCTAGCAGTCATCGGAGACGAGTGAAGAATCAGGCCCCAGGAAATGCGTTCCGAGCCCCTTTGGACCATCCCGAAGTGTCACCAAAGGAAGGCTTTGGGTACAAGTGAACTCCCCAGGGGAGCCTTTACGCAGCCCCACATGCAACTGGACCCTCAGGGTTCGCTGTTCCTGAGCAAACCTAAAAGTAGCCCTAGCCGGCATCGAAGACGAGTGAAAAATCAGGCCCCAGGAAATGCGTTGCGAGCCCCTTTGGACCATCCAAAAGTGCCCCCAAAGGAAGGCTTTGGGTACAAGTGAACTCCCCAGGGGAGCCTTTACGCAGCCCCACATACAACTGGACCCTCCGGGTTCGCTGTTTCCGAGCATCCCTAAACATAACCCTACCCGGCATCGACGACGATTGAAAAATCAGGCCCCAGGAAATGCGTTACAAGCCCTTTTCGCCCATCCAAAAGTGCCCCCAAGGGAAGGCTTTGGATACAAGAGAACTCCCCAGGGGAGTCTTTACGCAGCCCCACATGCAACTGGACCCTCCGGGTTCGACTTTTCCGAGCTACGCTAAATATATCACTAGCCGATTGGGAGAAGACTGAAAACCCGGGGCCCAGAAAACGCGTTGCAAGCCCCTTTGGACCATCCAAAAGTGTCACCAAACGAAGGCTTTGGGTACAAGTGAACTCCCCAGGGGAGCCTTTACGCAGCCCCACATGCAACTGGACCCTCCGGGTTCGCTGTTTCCGAGCATCCCTAAACATAGCCCTAGCCGGCATCGAAGACGACTGAAAAATCAGGCCCCAGGAAATGCGTTGCGAGCCCTTTTCGCCCATCTAAAAGTGCCCCCAAAGGAAGGCTTTGGGTACAAGTGAACTCCCCAGGGGAGCCTTTACGCAGCCCCACATGCAACTGGACCCTCCCGGTTCGATTTTTCGAGCAACGCTAAATATATCACTAGCCGGCATGGGAGAAGACTGAAAACCCGGGCCCCACAAAACGCCTTGCAAGCCCCTTTGGACCATCCAAAAGTGTCACCAAACGAAGGCTTTGGGTACAAGTGAACTCCCCAGGGGAGCCTTTACGCAGCCCCACATGCAACTGGACCCTCCGGGTTCGCTGTTCCTGAGCATCCCTAAACATAGCCCAAGCCGGCATCGATGATGACTGAAAAATCAGGCCCCAGAAAATGCGTTGCAAGCCCCTTTGGACCATCCCAAAGTGTCACCAAAGGAAGGCTTTGGGTACAAGTGAACTCCCCAGGGGAGCCTTTACGCAGCCCCACATGCAACTGGACCCTCCGGGTTCGCTGTTTCCGAGCATCGCTAAACATAGCCCTTGCCGGCATCAGAGACGACTGAAAAATAAGGCCCCAGGAAATGCGTTGCGAGCCCTTTTCGCCCATCCAAAAGTGCCCCCAAAGGAAGGCTTTGGATACAAGAGAACTCCCCAGGGGAGCCTTTACGCAGCCCCACATGCAACTGGACCCTCCAGGTTCGCTGTTCCTGAGCAAAACTAAACGTAGCCCTAGCCGTCATCGGAAACGAGTGAAAAATCAGGCCCCAGGAAATGCGTTGCGACCCCCTTTGGACCATCCAAAAGTGCCCCCAAAAAAAGGCTTTTGGTACTAGAGAACTCCCCAGGGGAGCCTTTACGCAGCCCCACATGCAACTGGACCCTCCGGGTTCACTGTTTCCGAGCAAACCTAAACATATCCCTAGCAGTCATCGGAGACGAGTGAAGAATCAGGCCCCAGGAAATGCGTTCCGAGCCCCTTTGGACCATCCAAAAGTGTCACCAAAGGAAGGCTTTGGGTACAAGAGAACTCCCCAGGGGAGCCTTTACGCAGCCCCACATGCAACTGGACCCTCAGGGTTCGCTGTTTCCCAGCATCCCTAAACATAGCCCTTGCCGGCATCGAAGAAGACTGAAAAATCAGGCCCCAGGAAATGCGTTGCAAGCCCTTTTCGCCCATCCAAAAGTGTCACCAAAGGAAGGCTTTGGGTACAAGAGAACTCCCCAGGGGAGCCTTTACGCAGCCACACATGCAACTGGACCCTCCGGGTTCGCTGTTTCCGAGCATCCCTAAACATAGACCTAGCCGGCATCGAAGACGACTGAAAAATCAGGGCCCAGGAAATGCGTTGCGAGCCCTTTTCGCCCATCCAAAAGTGCCCCCAAGGGAAGGCTTTGGATACAAGAGAACTCCCCAGGGGAGTCTTTACGCAGCCCCACATGCAACTGGACCCTCCGGGTTCGACTTTTCCGAGCAACGCTAAATATATCACTAGCCGATTGGGAGAAGACTGAAAACCCGGGGCCCAGAAAACGCGTTGCAAGCCCCTTTGGACCATCCCAAAGTGTCACCAAAGGAAGGCTTTGGGTACAAGTGAACTCCCCAGGGGAGCCTTTACACTGCCCCACATGCAACTGGACCCTCCGGGTTCGCTGTTCATGAGCAAACCTAAACTTAGCCCTAGCAGTCATCGGAGACGAGTGAAAAATCAGGCCCCAGGAAATGCGTTGCGAGCCCTTTTCGCCCATCTAAAAGTGCCCCCAAAGGAAGGCTTTGGGTACAAGTGAACTCCCCAGGGGAGCCTTTACGCAGCCCCACATGCAACTGGACCCTCCCGGTTCGATTTTTCGAGCAACGCTAAATATATCACTAGCCGGCATGGGAGAAGACTGAAAACCCGGGCCCCACAAAACGCCTTGCAAGCCCCTTTGGACCATCCAAAAGTGTCACCAAACGAAGGCTTTGGGTACAAGTGAACTCCCCAGGGGAGCCTTTACGCAGCCCCACATGCAACTGGACCCTCCGGGTTCGCTGTTCCTGAGCATCCCTAAACATAGCCCAAGCCGGCATCGATGATGACTGAAAAATCAGGCCCCAGAAAATGCGTTGCAAGCCCCTTTGGACCATCCCAAAGTGTCACCAAAGGAAGGCTTTGGGTACAAGTGAACTCCCCAGGGGAGCCTTTACGCAGCCCCACATGCAACTGGACCCTCCGGGTTCGCTGTTTCCGAGCATCGCTAAACATAGCCCTTGCCGGCATCAGAGACGACTGAAAAATAAGGCCCCAGGAAATGCATTGCGAGCCCTTTTCGCCCATCCAAAAGTGCCCCCAAAGGAAGGCTTTGGATACAAGAGAACTCCCCAGGGGAGCCTTTACGCAGCCCCACATGCAACTGGACCCTCCAGGTTCGCTGTTCCTGAGCAAAACTAAACGTAGCCCTAGCCGTCATCGGAAACGAGTGAAAAATCAGGCCCCAGGAAATGCGTTGCGACCCCCTTTGGACCATCCAAAAGTGCCCCCAAAAAAAGGCTTTTGGTACTAGAGAACTCCCCAGGGGAGCCTTTACGCAGCCCCACATGCAACTGGACCCTCCGGGTTCACTGTTTCCGAGCAAACCTAAACATATCCCTAGCAGTCATCGGAGACGAGTGAAGAATCAGGCCCCAGGAAATGCGTTCCGAGCCCCTTTGGACCATCCAAAAGTGTCACCAAAGGAAGGCTTTGGGTACAAGAGAACTCCCCAGGGGAGCCTTTACGCAGCCCCACATGCAACTGGACCCTCAGGGTTCGCTGTTTCCCAGCATCCCTAAACATAGCCCTTGCCGGCATCGAAGAAGACTGAAAAATCTGGCCCCAGGAAATGCGTTGCAAGCCCTTTTCGCCCATCCAAAAGTGTCACCAAAGGAAGGCTTTGGGTACAAGAGAACTCCCCAGGGGAGCCTTTACGCAGCCCCACATGCAACTGGACCCTCAGGGTTCGCTGTTCCTGAGCAAACCTAAAAGTAGCCCTAGCCGGCATCGAAGACGAGTGAAAAATCAGGCCCCAGGAAATGCGTTGCGAGCCCCTTTGGACCATCCAAAAGTGCCCCCAAAGGAAGGCTTTGGGTACAAGTGAACTCCCCAGGGGAGCCTTTACGCAGCCCCACATGCAACTGGACCCTCCGGGTTCGACTTTTCCGAGCAACGCTAAATATATCACTAGCCGATTGGGAGAAGACTGAAAACCCGGGGCCCAGAAAATGCGTTGCAAGCCCCTTTGGACCATCCCAAAGTGTCACCAAAGGAAGGCTTTGGGTACAAGTGAACTCCCCAGGTGAGCCTTTACACTGCCCCACATGCAATTGGACCCTCCGTGTTCGCTGTTCATGAGCAAACCTAAACTTAGCCCTAGCAGTCATCGGAGACGAGTGAAAAATCAGGCCCCAGGAAATGCGTTGCGAGCCCCTTTGGACCATCCAAAAGTGTCACCAAATGAAGGCTTTGGGTACAAGAGAACTCCCCAGGGGAGCCTTTTCGCAGCCCCACATGAAACTGGACCCTCCGGGTTCGCTGTTTCTGAGCATCCCTAAACATAGCCCTAGCCGGCATCGATGACGACTGAAAAATCAGGCCCCAGGAAATGCGTTAGAAGCCCCATTCGCGCATCCAAAAGTGCCCCCAAAGGAAGGCTTTGGGTACAAGTGAACTCCCCAGGGGAGCCTTTACGCAGCCACACATGCAACTGGACCCTCCGGGTTCGCTGTTTCCGAGCATCCCTAAACATAGCCCTAGCCGGCATCGAAGACGACTGAAAAATCAGGCCCCAGGAAATGCGTTGCGAGCCCTTTTCGCCCATCCAAAAGTGCCCCCAAGGGAAGGCTTTGGATACAAGAGAACTCCCCAGGGGAGTCTTTACGCAGCCCCACATGCAACTGGACCCTCCCGGTTCGACTTTTCCAAGCAACGCTAAATATATCACTAGACGATTGGGAGAAGACTGAAAACCCGGGGCCCAGAAAACGCGTTGCAAGCCCCTTTGGACCATCCAAAAGTGTCACCAAACGAAGGCTTTGGGTACAAGTGAACTCCCCAGGGGAGCCTTTACGCAGCCCCACATGCAACTGGACCCTCCGGGTTCGCTGTTTCCGAGCATCCCTAAACATAGCCCTAGCCGGCATCGAAGATGACTGAAAAATCAGGCCCCAGGAAATGCGTTGCGAGCCCCTTTGGACCATCCAAAAGTGCCCCCAAAGGAAGGCTTTGGGTACAAGTGAACTCCCCAGGGGAGCCTTTACGCAGCCACACATGCAACTGGACCCTCAGGGTTCGCTGTTTCCGAGCAAACCTAAACATAGCCCTAGCAGTCATCGGAGACGAGTGAAAAATCAGGCCCCAGGAAATGCGTTCCGAGCCCCTTTGGACCATCCTGAAATGTCACCAAAGGAAGGCTTTGGGTACAAGTGAACTCCCCAGGGGAGCCTTTACGCAGCCCCACATGCAACTGGACCCTCCGGGTTCGCTGTTTCCGAGCATCCCTAAACATATCCCTAACCGGCATCGACGACGATTGAAAAATCAGGCCCCAGTAAATGCGTTGCGAGCCCTTTTCGCCCATGCAAAAGTGCCCCCAAAGGAAGGCTTTGGGTACAAGAGAACTCCCCAGGGGAGCCTTTACGCAGCCCCACATGCAACTGGACCCTCCCGGTTCGATTTTTCAAAGCAACCCTAAATATATCCCTAGCCGGCATAGGAGAAGACTGAAAACCCGGGCCCCAGAAAACGCGTTGCAAGCCCCTTTGGACCATCCAAAAGTGTCACCAAAGGAAGGCTTTGGGTACAAGAGAACTCCCCAGGGGAGCCTTTACGCAGACCCACATGCAACTGGACCCTCCGGGTTCGCTGTTTCCGAACATCCCTAAATATAACACTAGCCGGCATCGAAGACGACTGAAAAATAAGGCCCCAGAAATTGCGTTCCGAGCCCTTTTCGCCCATCCAAAAGTGCCCCCAAAGGAAGGCTTTGGGTACAAGTGAACTCCCCAGGGGAGCCTTTACGCAGCCCCACATGCAACTGGACCCTCCGGGTTCGCTGTTCCTGAGCATCCCTAAACATAGCCCTAGCCGGCATCGAAGACGACTGAAAAATCTGGCCCCAGGAAATGCGTTACGAGCCCTTTTCGCCCATGCAAAAGTGCCCCCAAAGGAAGGCTTTGGGTACAAGTGAACTCCCCAGGGGAGCCTTTACGCAGCCCCACATGCAAATGGACCCTCCGGGTTCGATTTTTCCGAGCAACGCTAAATATATCACTAGCCGGCTTGGGAGAAGACTGAAAACCCGGGCCCCAGAAAACGTGTTGCAAGCCCCTTTGGACTATCCAAAAGTGTCACCAAATGAAGGCTTTGGGTACAAGTGAACTCCCCAGGGGAGCCTTTACGCAGCCCCACATGCAACTGGACCCTCCTGGTTCGCTGTTCATGAGCAAACCTAAACGTAGCCCTAGCCGTCATCGGAGACGAGTGAAAAATCAGGCCCCAGGAAATGCGTTGCGAGCCCCTTTGGACCATCCAAAAGTGCCCCCAAAGGAAGTCTTGGGTAGAAGTAAACTCCCCAGGGGAGCCTTTACGCAGCCCCACATGCAACTGGACCGTCCGGGTTCGCTGTTTCCGAGCAAACCTAAACATAGCCCTAGCAGTCATCGGAGACGAGTGAAAAATCAGGCCCCAGGAAATGCGTTCCGAGCCCCTTTGGACCATCCCGAAGTGTCACCAAAGGAAGGCTTTGGGTACAAGAGAACTCCCCAGGGGAGCCTTTACGCAGCCCCACATGCAACTGGACCCTCCGGGTTCGCTGTTTCCGAGCATCCCTAAACATAGCCCTAGCCGACATCGAAGACGTGTGAAAAATCAGGCCCCAGTAAATGCGTTGCGAGCCCTTTTCCCCCATCCAAAAGTGCCCCCAAAGGAAGGCTTTGGGTACATCTGAACTTCCCAGGGGAGCCTTTACGCAGCCCCATATACAACTGGACCCTCCGGGTTCGCTGTTTCCGAGCAACCCTAAACATAGCCCAAGCAGTCATCGGAGACGAGTGAAAAATCAGGCCCCAGGAAATGCGTTGCGAGCCCTTTTCGCCCATCCAAAAGTGCCCCCAAAGGAAGGCTTTGGGTACAAGAGAACTCCCCAGGGGAGCCTTTACGCAGCCCCACATGCAACTGGACCCTTTGGGTTCGATTTTTCCGAGCATCCCTAAACATAACACTAGCCAGCATCGAAGACGACTGAAAAATCAGGCCCCAGGAAATGCCTTGCGAGCCCTTTTCGCCCATCCAAAAGTGCCCCCAAAGGAAGGCTTTGGGTACAAGTGAACTCCCCAGGGGAGCCTTTACGCAGCCCCACATGCAACTGGACCTTCCGGGTTCGCTGTTTCCAAGCATCCCTAAACATAGCGCTAGCCGGCATCGAAGACGACTGAAAAATCAGGCCCCAGGAAATGCGTTACGAGCCCTTTTCGCCCATCCAAAAGTGCCCCCAAAGGAAGGCTTTGGGTACAAGTGAACTCCCCAGAGGAGCCTTTACGCAGCCCCACATGCAAATGGACCCTCCGGGTTCGATTTTTCCGAGCAACGCTATATATATCACTAGCCGGCATGGGAGAAGACTGAAAACCTGGGCCCCAGAAAACCCGTTGCAAGCCCCTTTGTACCATCCAAAAGTGTCACCAAATGAAGGCTTTGGGTACAAGTGAACTCCCCAGGGGAGCCTTTACGGAGCCCCACATGCAACTGGACCCTCCTGGTTCGCTGTTCATGAGCAAACCTAAACGTAGCCCTAGCCATCATCGGAGACGAGTGAAAAATCAGGCCCCAGGAAATGCGTTGCGAGCCCCTTTGGACCATCCAAAAGTGCCCCCAAAGGAAGGCTTTGGGTACAAGTAAACTCCCCAGGGGAGCCTTTACGCAGCACCACATGCAACTGGACCCTCAGGGTTCGCTGTTTCCGAGCAAACCTAAACATAGCCCTAGCAGTCATCGGAGACGAGTGAAAAATCAGGCCCCAGGAAATGCGTTGCGAGCCCCTTTGGACCATCTCGAAGTGTCACCAAAGGAAGGCTTTGGGTACAAGAGAATTCCCCAGGGGAGCCTTTACGCAGCCCCACATGCAACTGGACCCTCAGGGTTCGCTGTTTCCGAGCATCCCTAAACATAACCCTAGCCGGCATCGAAGACGTGTGAAAAATCAGGCCCCAGGAAATGCGTTACGACCTATATTCGCCCATCCAAAAGTGCCCCTAAAGGAAGGCTTTGGGTACAAGTGAACTCCCCAGGGGAGCCTTTACGCAGCCCCACATGCAACTGGACCCTCCGGGTTCTCTGTTTCCGAGCATCCCTAAACATACCGCTAGCCGGCATAGATGACAACTGAAAAATCAGGCCCCAGGAAATGCGTTACGAGCCATTTTTGGCCATCCAAAAGTGCCCCCAAAGGAGGATTGGGGTACAAGTGAACTCCCCAGGGGAGCCTTTACGCAGCCCCACATGCAACTGGACCCTCCGGGTTCGCTGTTTCCAAGCATCCCTAAACATAGCCCTAGCCGGCATCGAAGACGAGTGAAAAATCAGGCCCCAGGAAATGCGTTCCGAACAATTTTCGCCCATCCAAACGTGCCCCCAAACGAAGACTATGGGTACAAGTGAACTCCCCAGGGGAGCCTTTACGCAGCCCCACATGCAAATGGACCCTCCGGGTTCGATTTTTTCGAGCAACGCTAAATATATCACTAGCCGGCATGGGAGAAGACTGAAAACCCGGGCCCCATAAAACGCGTTGCAAGCCCCTTTGGACCATCCCAAAGTGTCACCAAATGAAGTCTTTGGGTACAAGTGAACTCCCCAGGGGAGCCTTTACACTGCCCCACATGCAACTGGACCCTCCGGGTTTGCTGTTCATGAGCATCCCTAAACATAGCCCTAGCCGGCATCGAAGACGACTGAAAAATCAGGCCCCAGGAAATGCGTTCCGAGCCCCTTTGGACCATCCAAAAGTGCCCCCAAAGGAAGGCTTTGGGTACAAGAGAACTCCCCAGGGGAGCCTTTACGCAGCCCCACATGCAACTGGACCCTCTGGGTTCACTCTTTCACAACAAGCCTAAATATAGCCCTTACCGGCATGGGAGAAGACTGAAAATCTGAGCACCAGGAAACGCATTGCTAGCCACTTTCACCCATCCAAAAATTCCCGCAGAGGAAGGCTTTGGGTACAAGAGAACTCCCCAGGGGAGGCTTTACGCAGCCCCACATGCAACTGGACCCTCCGGGGTCACTCATTCCGAGCAACCCAAAAATATAACCCTAGCCGTCATCAGAGACGATTGAAAAACCGGGCCCCAGAAAAAGAATTGCGAACCCCTTTCGCCCATTCAAAAGTGCCCCCAAAGGAAGGCTTTGGGTACAAGAGAACTCCCGAGGGGAGCCTTTACACAGCCCCACATGCAACTGGACCCTCCGGGTTCGCAGTTTCCGAGCAAGAATTAATATAGCCCTAGCCGGCATAGAAGACGACTGAAAAATCGGGCCAACGGAAACGCGTTGCGAGCCCCTTTCGCCCATCCAAAAGTGCCCCCAAAGGAAGGCTTTGGGTACAAGTGATCTCCCCAGGGGATCCTTTACGCAGCTCCACATGCAACTGGACCCTCCTGGTTCACCCTTTCACAACAAGCCTAAATATAGCCCTTACCGGCATGGGAGAAGACTGAAAATCTGGGCACCAGGAAACGCATTCCTAGCCCCTTTCACCCATCCAAAAATTCCCGCAAAGGAAGGCTTTGGGTACAAGTGAACTCCCCAGGGGAGCCTTCATGCAGCACCACATGCAACGGGACCCTCCGGGTTCACTCTTTCACAGCAAGCCTAAATATATCCCTAGCTGGCGTGGGAGAAGACTGAAAAACCAAGCCCGAGAAAACTCGTTGTGAGCCCATTTCGCCCATCCAAAAGTGCCCGCAAAGGAAGGCTTTGGGTACAAGTGAACTCCCCAGGGGAGCCCTTACGCAGCCCCACATGCAACTGGATCTTCCGGGTTCGTTGTTTCCGAGCAAGCCTAAATATATCCCTAGCCGGAGTGGGAGAAGACTGAAAAACCAAGCCCGAGAAAATGCGTTGCGAGCCCCTTTCGCCCATTCAAAAGTGCCCCCAAAGGAAGGCTTTGGGTACAAGAGAACTCCCCAGGGGAGCCTTTACGCAGCCCCACATGCAACTGGACCCTCTGGGTTCACTCTTTCACAACAAGCCTAAATATAGCCCTTACCGGCATGGGAGAAGACTGAAAATCTGAGCACCAGGAAACACATTCCTAGTCACTTTCACCCATCCAAAAATTCCCGCAGAGGAAGGCTTTGGGTACAAGTGAAGTCCCCAGGGGAGCCTTTACGCAGCCCCACATGCAACGGGACCCTCTGGGTTCGAACTTTCCGAGCAAGCCTAAATATATCCCTGGCCGGCATCAGAGACAACTGAAAAATCGGGCCCCAGAAAACGCGATGCGAGGCCCTTACACCCATCCAGAAGTTCCCGAAAAGGAAGACTTTGGGTACAAGGGAACTCCCCAGGGGAGCCTTTACGCAGCCCCACATGCAACTGGACCCTCCGGGTTCGCTGTTTCCGAGCAAGAATCAATATAGCCCTAGCCGGCATCAGAGACGACTGAAAAATCGGGCCCCAGAAAACGCGATGCGAGCCCCTTTCGCCCATCCAAAAGTGCCCGCAAAGGAATGCTTTGCGTACAAGTGAACTCCCCAGGGGAGCCTTTACGCAGCCCCACATGCAACTGGACCCTCCGGGTTCACTCTTTCACAACAAGCCTAAATATATCCCTTACTGGCATGGGAGAATACTGAAAATTGGGCCCCAGGAAACGCATTCCGAGCCCGTGTCGCCCATCCAAAAGTGTCCGCAAAGGAAGGCTTTGGGTACAAGTGACCTCCCTAGGGGAGCCTTTAGGCAGCCCCACATGCAACGGGACCCTCTGGGTTCGCACTTTCCGAGCAAGCCTAAATATATCCCTAGCCGGAGTGGTAGAAGACTGAAAAACCAAGCCCGAAAAAATGCGTTACGAGCCCCTTTCGCCCATCCAAAAGTGCCCCCATAGGAAGGCTTTGGGTACAACTGAACTCCCCAGGGGAGCCTTTACGCAGCCCCACATGCAACGGGACCCTCCGGGTTCACTCTTTCACAACAAGCATAAATATAACCCTTACCGGCATCGGAGAAGACTGAAAATCCGGGCCCCAGGAAACGCATTCCGAGCCCCTGTCGCCCATCCAAAATGCCCCCAAAGGAAGGCTTTGGGTACAAGTGAACTCCCCTGGGGAGGCTTTACGCAGCACCACATGCAACTGGACCCTCTGAGTTCACTCATTCCAAGCAACCCTAAATATATCTCTAGCCGTCATCAGAGACGACTGAAAAATCAGGCCACAGAAAAATCGTTGTGAGCCCCTTTCGCCCATCCAAAAGAGCTCCCAAACGAAGGCTTTGTGTACAAGTGAACTCCCCAGGGGAGCCTTTACGCAGACCCACATGCAACTGGACCCTCCGGGTTCGCTGTTTCCGAGCAAGAGTTAATATATCACTTACCGTCATAGAAGACCACTGAAAAATCGGGCCCCAGGAAATGCGTTTCATGCCACTTTCGCCCATCTAAAATTGCCCGCAAACGAAGGCTTTGTGTACAAGTGAACTCCCCAGGGGAGCCCTTACGCTGCCCCACATGCAACAGGACCCTCTGGGTTCGCACTTTCCGAGCAAACCTAAATATATCCTTAGCCGTCGTGGGTCAAGATTAAAAAACCGGGCCCCAGGAAACGCGTTGCGAGCCCCTTTTCCCCATCCAAAAGTGCCCCCAAAGGAAGACTATGCGTATATCTGAACTCCCCAGGGGAGCCTTTACGCAGCCCCACATGCAACTGGACCCTTTGGGTTCACTGTTTCCGAGCAACCCTAAATATATCCCTAGCTGGCATCGAAGACGACTGAAAAATCGGGCCCCAGGAAACGCGTTGCGAGCCCCTTTCGCCCATCCAAAAGTGCCCGCAAATGAAGGCTTTGGGTACAAGTGATCTCCCCAGGGGAGCCTTTACGCTGCCCCACATGCAACGGGACCCTCCGGGTTCGCTCTTTCCGAGCAAACCTAAATATTTCCCTAGCCGTCATGGGTCAAGACTGAAAATCCGGGCCCCAGGAAACGCATTCCGAGCCCCTGTCGCCCATCCAAAATGCCCCCAAAGGAAGGCTTTGGGTACAAGTGAACTCCCCAGAGGAGGCTTTACGCAGCCCCACATTCAACTGGACCCTCTGAGTTCACTCATTCCAAGCAACCCTAAATATATCTCTAGCCATCATCAGAGACGACTGAAAAATCAGGCCACAGAAAAATCGTTGTGAGCCCCTTTCGCCCATCCAAAATTCCCCGCAAAGGAAGGCTTTGGGTACAAGTGAACTCCCCAGGGGAGCCTTTACGCAGCCCCACATGCAACGGGACCCTCCGCGTTCACTCTTTCACAGCAAGCCTAAATATATCCCTAGATGGCGTGGGAGAAGACTGAAAAACCAAGCCCGAGAAAACGCGTTGTGAGCCCCTTTCGCCCATCCAAAAGTGCCCCCAAAGGAATCATAGAATCATAGAATCATAGAATATCCTGAGTTGGAAGGGACCCTTAAGGATCATCAAGTCCAACTCTTGACACCGCACAGGTCTACCCAAGTTCAGACCATGTGACTAAGTGCACAGTCCAATCTCTTCTTAAATTCAGTCAGGCTCGGTGCAGTGACCACTTCCCTGGGGAGCCTGTTCCAGTGTGCAACCACTCTCTCTGTGAAGAACCCCTTCCTGATGTCCAGCCTAAACTTCCCCTGCCTCAGCTTAACTCCGTTCCCGCGGGTCCTGTCGCTGGTGTTAATGGAGAAAAGGTCTCCTGCCTCGTACAAGTGAACTCCCCAGGGGAGCCTTTACGCAGACCCACATGCAACTGGACCCTCCGGGTTCACGCTTTCACAACAAGCCTAAATATAGCCCTTACCGGCATGGGAGAAGACTGAAAATCTGGGCACCAGGAAACGCATTCCTAGCCCCTTTCACCCATCCAAAAATTCCCGCAAAGGAAGGCTTTGGGTACAAGTGAACTCCCCAGGGGAGCCTTTACGCAGACCCACATGCAACTGGACCCTCCGGGTTCACTCTTTCACAACAAGCCTAAATATAGCCCTTACCGGCATGGGAGGAGACTGAAAATCCGGTCCCTAGAAAAAGCGTTGCGAGCCCATTTCGCCCATCCAAAAGTGCCCCCAAAGGAAGGCTTTGGGTACATTTGAACTCCCCAGGGGAGCCTTCACGCAGACCCATATGCAACTGGACCCTCCGGGTTCGCTCTTTCCGAGCAAACCTAAATACAGCCCTATATGGATTAGAAGAAAACTGAAAAACCGGGCCCCAGGAAACGCGTTGCGAGCCCGTGTCGCCCATCCAAAAGTGCCCGCAAAGGAAGGCTTTGCGTACAAGTGAACTCCCCAGGGGAGCCTTTACGCAGCCCCACATGCAACTGGACCCTCTGGGTTCACTGTTTCCGAGCAAGCCTTCATATAGCCCTAGCTGGCATAGAACACGTCTGAAAAATTGGGCCCTAGGAAACGCGTTGCGAGCCCCTTCCGCCCATCCAAAATTGCCCCCAAAGGAAGGCTTTGGGTACAACTGAACTCCCCAGGGGAGCCTTCACGCAGCCCCACATGCAACTGGACCATCCGGGTTCACTCTTTCACAACAAGCCTAAATATATCCCTTACCAGCATGGGAGAAGACTGAAAATCTGGGCCCCAGGAAACGCATTCCGAGCCCCTGTCGCCCATCCAAAATGCCCCCAAAGGAAGGCTTTGGGTACAAGTGAACTCCCCAGGGGAGCCTTCACGCAGCCCCACATGCAACTGGACCCTCTGAGTTCACTCATTCCAAGCAACCCTAAATATATCTCTAGCCGTCATCAGAGACGACTGAAAAATCAGGCCACAGAAAAATCGTTGTGAGCCCCTTTCGCCCATCCAAAAGAGCCCCCAAACGAAGGCTTTGTGTACAAGTGAACTCCCCAGGGGAGCCTTTACGCAGCCCCACATGCAACGGGACCCTCCGGGTTCGCTGTTTCCGAGCAAGAGTTAATATATCTCTTACCGGCATAGAAGACGACTGAAAAATTGGGCCCCAGGAAACGCATTTCGTGCCACTTTCGCCCATCTAAAATTGCCCGCAAAGGAAGGCTTTGGGTACAAGTGAACTCCCCAGGGGAGCCTTTACGCAGCCCCACATGCAACGGGACCCTCTGGGTTCGCACTTTCCGAGCAAACCTAAATATATCCTTAGCCGTCGTGGGTGAAGACTGAAAACCCGGGCCCCAGGAAACGCGTTGCGAGCCCCTTTTCCCCATCCAAAAGTGCCCCCAAAGGAAGGCTATGCGTATATCTCAACTCCCCAGGGGAGCCTTTACGCAGCCCCACATGCAACTGGACCCTTTGGGTTCACTGTTTCCGAGCAACCCTAAATATATCCCTAGATGGCATCGAAGAGGACTGAAAAATTGGGCCCCAGAAAACGCGTTGCAAGCCCCTTTCGCCCATTCAAAAGTGCCCCCAAAGGAAGGCTTTGGGTACAAGTGATCTCCCCAGGGGAGCCTTTACGCAGACCCACATGCAACTGGACCCTCCGGGTTCACTCTTTCATAGCAAGCCTAAATAAATCCCTAACCTGCAACTAAGACTGAAAATCCGGTCCCTAGAAAAAGCGTTGCGAGCCCCTTTCGCCCATCCAAAAGTGCCCCCAAAGGAAGGCATTGGGTACAAGTGAACTCCCCAGGGGAGACTTTACGCAGAACCACATGCAACTGGACCCTCCGGGTTCGCTCTTTCCGAGCAAACCTAAATACAGCCCTAGCCGGATTAGGAGAAAACTGAAAAACCGGGCCCCAGGAAAAGCGTTGCGAGCCCCTTTCGCCCATCCAAATGTGGCCCCAAAGGAAGGCTTTGGGTACAAGTGAACTCCCCAGGGGAGCCTTTACGCAGCCCTACATGCAACTGGACCCTCCGGGTTCACCCTTTCACAACAAGCCTAAATATAGCCCTTACCGGCATGGGAGAAGACTGAAAATCTGGGCACCAGGAAACGCATTCCTAGCCCCTTTCACCCATCCAAAAATTCCCGCAAAGGAAGGCTTTGGGTACAAGTGAACTCCCCAGGGGAGCCTTCATGCAGCACCACATGCAACGGGACCCTCCGGGTTCACTCTTTCACAGCAAGCCTAAATATATCCCTAGCCGTCATGGGTCAAGACTGAAAATCCGGGCCCCAGGAAACGCATTCCGAGCCCCTGTCGCCCATCCAAAATGCCCCCAAAGGAAGGCTTTGGGTACAAGTGAACTCCCCAGAGGAGGCTTTACGCAGCCCCACATTCAACTGGACCCTCTGAGTTCACTCATTCCAAGCAACCCTAAATATATCTCTAGCCATCATCAGAGACGACTGAAAAATCAGGCCACAGAAAAATCGTTGTGAGCCCCTTTCGCCCATCCAAAATTCCCCGCAAAGGAAGGCTTTGGGTACAAGTGAACTCCCCAGGGGAGCCTTTACGCAGCCCCACATGCAACGGGACCCTCCGCGTTCACTCTTTCACAGCAAGCCTAAATATATCCCTAGATGGCGTGGGAGAAGACTGAAAAACCAAGCCCGAGAAAACGCGTTGTGAGCCCCTTTCGCCCATCCAAAAGTGCCCCCAAAGGAATCATAGAATCATAGAATCATAGAATATCCTGAGTTGGAAGGGACCCTTAAGGATCATCAAGTCCAACTCTTGACACCGCACAGGTCTACCCAAGTTCAGACCATGTGACTAAGTGCACAGTCCAATCTCTTCTTAAATTCAGTCAGGCTCGGTGCAGTGACCACTTCCCTGGGGAGCCTGTTCCAGTGTGCAACCACTCTCTCTGTGAAGAACCCCTTCCTGATGTCCAGCCTAAACTTCCCCTGCCTCAGCTTAACTCCGTTCCCGCGGGTCCTGTCGCTGGTGTTAATGGAGAAAAGGTCTCCTGCCTCGTACAAGTGAACTCCCCAGGGGAGCCTTTACGCAGACCCACATGCAACTGGACCCTCCGGGTTCACGCTTTCACAACAAGCCTAAATATAGCCCTTACCGGCATGGGAGAAGACTGAAAATCTGGGCACCAGGAAACGCATTCCTAGCCCCTTTCACCCATCCAAAAATTCCCGCAAAGGAAGGCTTTGGGTACAAGTGAACTCCCCAGGGGAGCCTTTACGCAGACCCACATGCAACTGGACCCTCCGGGTTCACTCTTTCACAACAAGCCTAAATATAGCCCTTACCGGCATGGGAGGAGACTGAAAATCCGGTCCCTAGAAAAAGCGTTGCGAGCCCATTTCGCCCATCCAAAAGTGCCCCCAAAGGAAGGCTTTGGGTACATTTGAACTCCCCAGGGGAGCCTTCACGCAGACCCATACGCAACTGGACCCTCCGGGTTCGCTCTTTCCGAGCAAACCTAAATACAGCCCTATATGGATTAGAAGAAAACTGAAAAACCGGGCCCCAGGAAACGCGTTGCGAGCCCGTGTCGCCCATCCAAAAGTGCCCGCAAAGGAAGGCTTTGCGTACAAGTGAACTCCCCAGGGGAGCCTTTACGCAGCCCCACATGCAACTGGACCCTCTGGGTTCACTGTTTCCGAGCAAGCCTTCATATAGCCCTAGCTGGCATAGAACACGTCTGAAAAATTGGGCCCTAGGAAACGCGTTGCGAGCCCCTTCCGCCCATCCAAAATTGCCCCCAAAGGAAGGCTTTGGGTACAACTGAACTCCCCAGGGGAGCCTTCACGCAGCCCCACATGCAACTGGACCATCCGGGTTCACTCTTTCACAACAAGCCTAAATATATCCCTTACCAGCATGGGAGAAGACTGAAAATCTGGGCCCCAGGAAACGCATTCCGAGCCCCTGTCGCCCATCCAAAATGCCCCCAAAGGAAGGCTTTGGGTACAAGTGAACTCCCCAGGGGAGCCTTCACGCAGCCCCACATGCAACTGGACCCTCTGAGTTCACTCATTCCAAGCAACCCTAAATATATCTCTAGCCGTCATCAGAGACGACTGAAAAATCAGGCCACAGAAAAATCGTTGTGAGCCCCTTTCGCCCATCCAAAAGAGCCCCCAAACGAAGGCTTTGTGTACAAGTGAACTCCCCAGGGGAGCCTTTACGCAGCCCCACATGCAACGGGACCCTCCGGGTTCGCTGTTTCCGAGCAAGAGTTAATATATCTCTTACCGGCATAGAAGACGACTGAAAAATTGGGCCCCAGGAAACGCATTTCGTGCCACTTTCGCCCATCTAAAATTGCCCGCAAAGGAAGGCTTTGGGTACAAGTGAACTCCCCAGGGGAGCCTTTACGCAGCCCCACATGCAACGGGACCCTCTGGGTTCGCACTTTCCGAGCAAACCTAAATATATCCTTAGCCGTCGTGGGTGAAGACTGAAAACCCGGGCCCCAGGAAACGCGTTGCGAGCCCCTTTTCCCCATCCAAAAGTGCCCCCAAAGGAAGGCTATGCGTATATCTCAACTCCCCAGGGGAGCCTTTACGCAGCCCCACATGCAACTGGACCCTTTGGGTTCACTGTTTCCGAGCAACCCTAAATATATCCCTAGATGGCATCGAAGAGGACTGAAAAATTGGGCCCCAGAAAACGCGTTGCAAGCCCCTTTCGCCCATTCAAAAGTGCCCCCAAAGGAAGGCTTTGGGTACAAGTGATCTCCCCAGGGGAGCCTTTACGCAGACCCACATGCAACTGGACCCTCCGGGTTCACTCTTTCATAGCAAGCCTAAATAAATCCCTAACCTGCAACTAAGACTGAAAATCCGGTCCCTAGAAAAAGCGTTGCGAGCCCCTTTCGCCCATCCAAAAGTGCCCCCAAAGGAAGGCATTGGGTACAAGTGAACTCCCCAGGGGAGACTTTACGCAGAACCACATGCAACTGGACCCTCCGGGTTCGCTCTTTCCGAGCAAACCTAAATACAGCCCTAGCCGGATTAGGAGAAAACTGAAAAACCGGGCCCCAGGAAAAGCGTTGCGAGCCCCTTTCGCCCATCCAAATGTGGCCCCAAAGGAAGGCTTTGGGTACAAGTGAACTCCCCAGGGGAGCCTTTACGCAGCCCTACATGCAACTGGACCCTCCGGGTTCACCCTTTCACAACAAGCCTAAATATAGCCCTTACCGGCATGGGAGAAGACTGAAAATCTGGGCACCAGGAAACGCATTCCTAGCCCCTTTCACCCATCCAAAAATTCCCGCAAAGGAAGGCTTTGGGTACAAGTGAACTCCCCAGGGGAGCCTTCATGCAGCACCACATGCAACGGGACCCTCCGGGTTCACTCTTTCACAGCAAGCCTAAATATATCCCTAGCCGTCATGGGTCAAGACTGAAAATCCGGGCCCCAGGAAACGCATTCCGAGCCCCTGTCGCCCATCCAAAATGCCCCCAAAGGAAGGCTTTGGGTACAAGTGAACTCCCCAGAGGAGGCTTTACGCAGCCCCACATTCAACTGGACCCTCTGAGTTCACTCATTCCAAGCAACCCTAAATATATCTCTAGCCATCATCAGAGACGACTGAAAAATCAGGCCACAGAAAAATCGTTGTGAGCCCCTTTCGCCCATCCAAAATTCCCCGCAAAGGAAGGCTTTGGGTACAAGTGAACTCCCCAGGGGAGCCTTTACGCAGCCCCACATGCAACGGGACCCTCCGCGTTCACTCTTTCACAGCAAGCCTAAATATATCCCTAGATGGCGTGGGAGAAGACTGAAAAACCAAGCCCGAGAAAACGCGTTGTGAGCCCCTTTCGCCCATCCAAAAGTGCCCCCAAAGGAATCATAGAATCATAGAATCATAGAATATCCTGAGTTGGAAGGGACCCTTAAGGATCATCAAGTCCAACTCTTGACACCGCACAGGTCTACCCAAGTTCAGACCATGTGACTAAGTGCACAGTCCAATCTCTTCTTAAATTCAGTCAGGCTCGGTGCAGTGACCACTTCCCTGGGGAGCCTGTTCCAGTGTGCAACCACTCTCTCTGTGAAGAACCCCTTCCTGATGTCCAGCCTAAACTTCCCCTGCCTCAGCTTAACTCCGTTCCCGCGGGTCCTGTCGCTGGTGTTAATGGAGAAAAGGTCTCCTGCCTCGTACAAGTGAACTCCCCAGGGGAGCCTTTACGCAGACCCACATGCAACTGGACCCTCCGGGTTCACGCTTTCACAACAAGCCTAAATATAGCCCTTACCGGCATGGGAGAAGACTGAAAATCTGGGCACCAGGAAACGCATTCCTAGCCCCTTTCACCCATCCAAAAATTCCCGCAAAGGAAGGCTTTGGGTACAAGTGAACTCCCCAGGGGAGCCTTTACGCAGCCCCACATGCAACTGGACCCTCCGGGTTCACTCTTTCACAACAAGCCTAAATATAGCCCTTACCGGCATGGGAGGAGACTGAAAATCCGGTCCCTAGAAAAAGCGTTGCGAGCCCATTTCGCCCATCCAAAAGTGCCCCCAAAGGAAGGCTTTGGGTACATTTGAACTCCCCAGGGGAGCCTTCACGCAGACCCATACGCAACTGGACCCTCCGGGTTCGCTCTTTCCGAGCAAACCTAAATACAGCCCTATATGGATTAGAAGAAAACTGAAAAACCGGGCCCCAGGAAACGCGTTGCGAGCCCGTGTCGCCCATCCAAAAGTGCCCGCAAAGGAAGGCTTTGCGTACAAGTGAACTCCCCAGGGGAGCCTTTACGCAGCCCCACATGCAACTGGACCCTCTGGGTTCACTGTTTCCGAGCAAGCCTTCATATAGCCCTAGCTGGCATAGAACACGTCTGAAAAATTGGGCCCTAGGAAACGCGTTGCGAGCCCCTTCCGCCCATCCAAAATTGCCCCCAAAGGAAGGCTTTGGGTACAACTGAACTCCCCAGGGGAGCCTTTACGCAGCCCCACATGCAACGGGACCCTCTGGGTTCGCACTTTCCGAGCAAACCTAAATATATCCTTAGCCGTCGTGGGTGAAGACTGAAAAACCGGGCCCCAGGAAACGCGTTGCGAGCCCCTTTTCCCCATCCAAAAGTGCCCCCAAAGGAAGGCTATGCGTATATCTGAACTCCCCAGGGGAGCCTTTACGCAGCCCCACATGCAACTGGACCCTTTGGGTTCACTGTTTCCGAGCAACCCTAAATATATCCCTAGATGGCATCGAAGAGGACTGAAAAATTGGGCCCCAGAAAACGCGTTGCAAGCCCCTTTCGCCCATTCAAAAGTGCCCCCAAAGGAAGGCTTTGGGTACAAGTGATCTCCCCAGGGGAGCCTTTACGCAGCCCCACATGCAACGGGACCCTCCGGGTTCACTCTTTCATAGCAAGCCTAAATAAATCCCTAACCTGCAACTAAGACTGAAAATCCGGACCCGAGGAAACGCATTCCGAGCCCCTTTCACCCATCCAAAAGTGCCCCCAAAGGAAGGCTTTGGGTACAAGTGAACTCCCCAGGGGAGCCTTTAGGCAGCCCCACATGGAACTGGACCCTCCGAGTTCACTCATCCCGAGCAACCCGAAATATATCCCTGGCCGGCATCAGAGACGACTGAAAAATCGGGCCCCAGAAAATGCGTTGCGAGGCCCTTACACCCATCCAAAAGTGCCCGCAAAGGAAGGCTTTGGGTACAAGTGAACTCCCCAGGGGAGACTTTATGCAGCCCCACATGCAACTGGACCCTCCGGGTTCACTCTTTCACAACAAGCCTAAATATAGCCCTTACCGGCATGGGAGGAGACTGAAAATCCGGTCCCTAGAAAAAGCGTTGCGAGCCCATTTCGCCCATCCAAAAGTGCCCCCAAAGGAAGGCATTGGGTACATTTGAACTCCCCAGGGGAGCCTTCACGCAGACCCATATGCAACTGGACCCTCCGGGTTCGCTCTTTCCGAGCAAACCTAAATACAGCCCTATATGGATTAGGAGAAAACTGAAAAACCGGGCCCCAGGAAACGCGTTGCGAGCCCGTGTCGCCCATCCAAAATTGCCCGCAAAGGAAGGCTTTGCGTACAAGTGAACTCCCCAGGGGAGCCTTTACGCAGCCCCACATGCAACTGGACCCTCTGGGTTCACTGTTTCCGAGCAAGCCTTCATATAGCCCTAGCTGGCATAGAACACGTCTGAAAAATTGGGCCCTAGGAAACGCGTTGCGAGGCCCTTACACCCATCCAAAATTGCCCCCAAAGGAAGGCTTTGCGTATATCTGAACTCCCCAGGGGAGCCTTTACGCAGCCCCACATGCAACGGGACCCTCTGGGTTCGCACTTTCCGAGCAAACCTAAATATATCCTTAGCCGTCGTGGGTGAAGACTGAAAAACCGGGCCCCAGGAAACGCGTTGCGAGCCCCTTTTCCCCATCCAAAAGTGCCCCCAAAGGAAGGCTATGCGTATATCTCAACTCCCCAGGGGAGCCTTTACGCAGCCCCACATGCAACTGGACCCTTTGGGTTCACTGTTTCCGAGCAACCCTAAATATATCCCTAGATGGCATCGAAGAGGACTGAAAAATTGGGCCCCAGAAAACGCGTTGCAAGCCCCTTTCGCCCATTCAAAAGTGCCCCCAAAGGAAGGCTTTGGGTACAAGTGATCTCCCCAGGGGAGCCTTTACGCAGACCCACATGCAACTGGACCCTCCGGGTTCACTCTTTCATAGCAAGCCTAAATAAATCCCTAACCTGCAACTAAGACTGAAAATCCGGTCCCTAGAAAAAGCGTTGCGAGCCCCTTTCGCCCATCCAAAAGTGCCCCCAAAGGAAGGCATTGGGTACAAGTGAACTCCCCAGGGGAGACTTTACGCAGAACCACATGCAACTGGACCCTCCGGGTTCGCTCTTTCCGAGCAAACCTAAATACAGCCCTAGCCGGATTAGGAGAAAACTGAAAAACCGGGCCCCAGGAAAAGCGTTGCGAGCCCCTTTCGCCCATCCAAATGTGGCCCCAAAGGAAGGCTTTGGGTACAAGTGAACTCCCCAGGGGAGCCTTTACGCAGCCCTACATGCAACTGGACCCTCCGGGTTCACCCTTTCACAACAAGCCTAAATATAGCCCTTACCGGCATGGGAGAAGACTGAAAATCTGGGCACCAGGAAACGCATTCCTAGCCCCTTTCACCCATCCAAAAATTCCCGCAAAGGAAGGCTTTGGGTACAAGTGAACTCCCCAGGGGAGCCTTCATGCAGCACCACATGCAACGGGACCCTCCGGGTTCACTCTTTCACAGCAAGCCTAAATATATCCCTAGCCGTCATGGGTCAAGACTGAAAATCCGGGCCCCAGGAAACGCATTCCGAGCCCCTGTCGCCCATCCAAAATGCCCCCAAAGGAAGGCTTTGGGTACAAGTGAACTCCCCAGAGGAGGCTTTACGCAGCCCCACATTCAACTGGACCCTCTGAGTTCACTCATTCCAAGCAACCCTAAATATATCTCTAGCCATCATCAGAGACGACTGAAAAATCAGGCCACAGAAAAATCGTTGTGAGCCCCTTTCGCCCATCCAAAATTCCCCGCAAAGGAAGGCTTTGGGTACAAGTGAACTCCCCAGGGGAGCCTTTACGCAGCCCCACATGCAACGGGACCCTCCGCGTTCACTCTTTCACAGCAAGCCTAAATATATCCCTAGATGGCGTGGGAGAAGACTGAAAAACCAAGCCCGAGAAAACGCGTTGTGAGCCCCTTTCGCCCATCCAAAAGTGCCCCCAAAGGAATCATAGAATCATAGAATCATAGAATATCCTGAGTTGGAAGGGACCCTTAAGGATCATCAAGTCCAACTCTTGACACCGCACAGGTCTACCCAAGTTCAGACCATGTGACTAAGTGCACAGTCCAATCTCTTCTTAAATTCAGTCAGGCTCGGTGCAGTGACCACTTCCCTGGGGAGCCTGTTCCAGTGTGCAACCACTCTCTCTGTGAAGAACCCCTTCCTGATGTCCAGCCTAAACTTCCCCTGCCTCAGCTTAACTCCGTTCCCGCGGGTCCTGTCGCTGGTGTTAATGGAGAAAAGGTCTCCTGCCTCGTACAAGTGAACTCCCCAGGGGAGCCTTTACGCAGACCCACATGCAACTGGACCCTCCGGGTTCACGCTTTCACAACAAGCCTAAATATAGCCCTTACCGGCATGGGAGAAGACTGAAAATCTGGGCACCAGGAAACGCATTCCTAGCCCCTTTCACCCATCCAAAAATTCCCGCAAAGGAAGGCTTTGGGTACAAGTGAACTCCCCAGGGGAGCCTTTACGCAGCCCCACATGCAACTGGACCCTCCGGGTTCACTCTTTCACAACAAGCCTAAATATAGCCCTTACCGGCATGGGAGGAGACTGAAAATCCGGTCCCTAGAAAAAGCGTTGCGAGCCCATTTCGCCCATCCAAAAGTGCCCCCAAAGGAAGGCTTTGGGTACATTTGAACTCCCCAGGGGAGCCTTCACGCAGACCCATATGCAACTGGACCCTCCGGGTTCGCTCTTTCCGAGCAAACCTAAATACAGCCCTATATGGATTAGAAGAAAACTGAAAAACCGGGCCCCAGGAAACGCGTTGCGAGCCCGTGTCGCCCATCCAAAAGTGCCCGCAAAGGAAGGCTTTGCGTACAAGTGAACTCCCCAGGGGAGCCTTTACGCAGCCCCACATGCAACTGGACCCTCTGGGTTCACTGTTTCCGAGCAAGCCTTCATATAGCCCTAGCTGGCATAGAACACGTCTGAAAAATTGGGCCCTAGGAAACGCGTTGCGAGCCCCTTCCGCCCATCCAAAATTGCCCCCAAAGGAAGGCTTTGGGTACAACTGAACTCCCCAGGGGAGCCTTTACGCAGCCCCACATGCAACGGGACCCTCTGGGTTCGCACTTTCCGAGCAAACCTAAATATATCCTTAGCCGTCGTGGGTGAAGACTGAAAACCCGGGCCCCAGGAAACGCGTTGCGAGCCCCTTTTCCCCATCCAAAAGTGCCCCCAAAGGAAGGCTATGCGTATATCTGAACTCCCCAGGGGAGCCTTTACGCAGCCCCACATGCAACTGGACCCTTTGGGTTCACTGTTTCCGAGCAACCCTAAATATATCCCTAGATGGCATCGAAGAGGACTGAAAAATTGGGCCCCAGAAAACGCGTTGCAAGCCCCTTTCGCCCATTCAAAAGTGCCCCCAAAGGAAGGCTTTGGGTACAAGTGATCTCCCCAGGGGAGCCTTTACGCAGCCCCACATGCAACGGGACCCTCCGGGTTCACTCTTTCATAGCAAGCCTAAATAAATCCCTAACCTGCAACTAAGACTGAAAATCCGGACCCGAGGAAACGCATTCCGAGCCCCTTTCACCCATCCAAAAGTGCCCCCAAAGGAAGGCTTTGGGTACAAGTGAACTCCCCAGGGGAGCCTTTAGGCAGCCCCACATGGAACTGGACCCTCCGAGTTCACTCATCCCGAGCAACCCGAAATATATCCCTGGCCGGCATCAGAGACGACTGAAAAATCGGGCCCCAGAAAATGCGTTGCGAGGCCCTTACACCCATCCAAAAGTGCCCGCAAAGGAAGGCTTTGGGTACAAGTGAACTCCCCAGGGGAGACTTTATGCAGCCCCACATGCAACTGGACCCTCCGGGTTCACTCTTTCACAACAAGCCTAAATATAGCCCTTACCGGCATGGGAGGAGACTGAAAATCCGGTCCCTAGAAAAAGCGTTGCGAGCCCATTTCGCCCATCCAAAAGTGCCCCCAAAGGAAGGCATTGGGTACATTTGAACTCCCCAGGGGAGCCTTCACGCAGACCCATATGCAACTGGACCCTCCGGGTTCGCTCTTTCCGAGCAAACCTAAATACAGCCCTATATGGATTAGGAGAAAACTGAAAAACCGGGCCCCAGGAAACGCGTTGCGAGCCCGTGTCGCCCATCCAAAAGTGCCCGCAAAGGAAGGCTTTGCGTACAAGTGAACTCCCCAGGGGAGCCTTTACGCAGCCCCACATGCAACTGGACCCTCTGGGTTCACTGTTTCCGAGCAAGCCTTCATATAGCCCTAGCTGGCATAGAACACGTCTGAAAAATTGGGCCCTAGGAAACGCGTTGCGAGGCCCTTACACCCATCCAAAATTGCCCCCAAAGGAAGGCTTTGCGTATATCTGAACTCCCCAGGGGAGCCTTTACGCAGCCCCACATGCAACTGGACCCTTTGGGTTCACTGTTTCCGAGCAACCCTAAATATATCCCTAGATGGCATCGAAGAGGACTGAAAAATTGGGCCCCAGAAAACGCGTTGCAAGCCCCTTTCGCCCATTCAAAAGTGCCCCCAAAGGAAGGCTTTGGGTACAAGTGATCTCCCCAGGGGAGCCTTTACGCAGCCCCACATGCAACGGGACCCTCCGGGTTCACTCTTTCATAGCAAGCCTAAATAAATCCCTAACCTGCAACTAAGACTGAAAATCCGGACCCGAGGAAACGCATTCCGAGCCCCTTTCACCCATCCAAAAGTGCCCCCAAAGGAAGGCTTTGGGTACAAGTGAACTCCCCAGGGGAGCCTTTAGGCAGCCCCACATGGAACTGGACCCTCCGAGTTCACTCATCCCGAGCAACCCGAAATATATCCCTGGCCGGCATCAGAGACGACTGAAAAATCGGGCCCCAGAAAATGCGTTGCGAGGCCCTTACACCCATCCAAAAGTGCCCGCAAAGGAAGGCTTTGGGTACAAGTGATCTCCCCAGGGGAGACTTTATGCAGCCCCACATGCAACTGGACCCTCCGGGTTCACTCTTTCACAACAAGCCTAAATATATCCCTTACCAGCATGGGAGAAGACTGAAAATCTGGGCCCCAGGAAACGCATTCCGAGCCCCTGTCGCCCATCCAAAATGCCCCCAAAGGAAGGCTTTGGGTACAAGTGAACTCCCCAGGGGAGCCTTCACGCAGCCCCACACGCAACTGGACCCTCTGAGTTCACTCATTCCAAGCAACCCTAAATATATCTCTAGCCGTCATCAGAGACGACTGAAAAATCAGGCCACAGAAAAATCGTTGTGAGCCCCTTTCGCCCATCCAAAAAAGCCCCCAAACGAAGGCTTTGTGTACAAGTGAACTCCCCAGGGGAGCCTTTACGCAGCCCCACATGCAACGGGACCCTCCGGGTTCACTGTTTCCGAGCAAGAGTTAATATATCCCTTACTGGCATAGAAGACGACTGAAAAATTGGGCCCCAGGAAACGCATTTCGTGCCACTTTCGCCCATCTAAAATTGCCCGCAAAGGAAGGCTTTGGGTACAAGTGAACTCCCCAGGGGAGCCTTTACGCAGCCCCACATGCAACGGGACCCTCTGGGTTCGCACTTTCCGAGCAAACCTAAATATATCCTTAGCCGTCTTGGGTGAAGACTGAAAAACCGGGCCCCAGGAAACGCGTTGCGAGCCCCTTTTCCCCATCCAAAAGTGCCCCCAAAGGAAGGCTATGCGTATATCTGAACTCCCCAGGGGAGCCTTTACGCAGCCCCACATGCAACTGGACCCTTTGGGTTCACTGTTTCCGAGCAACCCTAAATATATCCCTAGATGGCATCGAAGAGGACTGAAAAATTGGGCCCCAGAAAACGCGTTGCAAGCCCCTTTCGCCCATTCAAAAGTGCCCCCAAAGGAAGGCTTTGGGTACAAGTGATCTCCCCAGGGGAGCCTTTACGCAGCCCCACATGCAACGGGACCCTCCGGGTTCACTCTTTCATAGCAAGCCTAAATAAATCCCTAACCTGCAACTAAGACTGAAAATCCGGACCCGAGGAAACGCATTCCGAGCCCCTTTCACCCATCCAAAAGTGCCCCCAAAGGAAGGCTTTGGGTACAAGTGAACTCCCCAGGGGAGCCTTTAGGCAGCCCCACATGGAACTGGACCCTCCGAGTTCACTCATCCCGAGCAACCCGAAATATATCCCTGGCCGGCATCAGAGACGACTGAAAAATCGGGCCCCAGAAAATGCGTTGCGAGGCCCTTACACCCATCCAAAAGTGCCCCCAAAGGAAGGCTTTGGGTACAAGTGAACTCCCCAGGGGAGACTTTATGCAGCCCCACATGCAACTGGACCCTCCGGGTTCACTCTTTCACAACAACCCTAAATATAGCCCTTATCGGCATGGGAGAAGACTGAAAATCTGGGCACCAGGAAACGCATTCCTAGCCCCTTTCACCCATCCAAAAATTCCCGCAAAGGAAGGCTTTGGGTACAAGTGAACTCCCCAGGGGAGCCTTCACGCAGCCCCACATGCAACTGGACCCTCCGGGTTCGCTCTTTCCGAGCAAACCTAAATACAGCCCTAGCCGGACTGGGAGAAAACTGAAAAACCGGGCCCCAGAAAACGCGTTGCGAGCCCGTGTCGCCCATCCAAAAGTGCCCGCAAAGGAAGGCTTTGGGTACAAGTGAACTCCCCAGGGGAGACTTTATGCAGCCCCACATGCAAGGGGACCCTCCGGGTTCACTCTTTCACAACAAGCCTAAATATAGCTCTTACCGGCATGGGAGGAGACTGAAAATCCGGTCCCTAGAAAAAGCGTTGCGAGCCCCTTTCGCCCATACAAAAGTGCGCCCAAAGGAAGGCATTGGGTACAAGTGAACTCCCCAGGGGAGACTTTACGCAGAACCACATGCAACTGGACCCTCCGGGTTCGTTCTTTCCGAGCAAACCTAAATACAGCCCTAGCCGGATTAGGAGAAAACTGAAAAACCGGGCCCCAGGAAAAGCGTTGCGAGCCCCTTTCGCCCATCCAAATGTGGCCCCAAAGGAAGGCTTTGGGTACAAGTGAACTCCCCAGGGGAGCCTTTACGCAGCCCTACATGCAACGGGACCCTCCGGGTTCACTCTTTCATAGCAAGCCTAAATAAATCCCTAACCTGCAACTAAGACTGAAAATCCGGACCCGAGGAAACGCATTCCGAGCCCCTTTCACCCATCCAAAAGTGCCCCCAAAGGAAGGCTTTGGGTACAAGTGAACTCCCCAGGGGAGCCTTTAGGCAGCCCCACATGGAACTGGACCCTCCGAGTTCACTCATCCCGAGCAACCCGAAATATATCCCTGGCCGGCATCAGAGACGACTGAAAAATCGGGCCCCAGAAAATGCGTTGCGAGGCCCTTACACCCATCCAAAAGTGCCCCCAAAGGAAGGCTTTGGGTACAAGTGAACTCCCCAGGGGAGACTTTATGCAGCCCCACATGCAACTGGACCCTCCGGGTTCACTCTTTCACAACAACCCTAAATATAGCCCTTATCGGCATGGGAGAAGACTGAAAATCTGGGCACCAGGAAACGCATTCCTAGCCCCTTTCACCCATCCAAAAATTCCCGCAAAGGAAGGCTTTGGGTACAAGTGAACTCCCCAGGGGAGCCTTCACGCAGCCCCACATGCAACTGGACCCTCCGGGTTCGCTCTTTCCGAGCAAACCTAAATACAGCCCTAGCCGGACTGGGAGAAAACTGAAAAACCGGGCCCCAGAAAACGCGTTGCGAGCCCGTGTCGCCCATCCAAAAGTGCCCGCAAAGGAAGGCTTTGGGTACAAGTGAACTCCCCAGGGGAGACTTTATGCAGCCCCACATGCAAGGGGACCCTCCGGGTTCACTCTTTCACAACAAGCCTAAATATAGCTCTTACCGGCATGGGAGGAGACTGAAAATCCGGTCCCTAGAAAAAGCGTTGCGAGCCCCTTTCGCCCATACAAAAGTGCGCCCAAAGGAAGGCATTGGGTACAAGTGAACTCCCCAGGGGAGACTTTACGCAGAACCACATGCAACTGGACCCTCCGGGTTCGTTCTTTCCGAGCAAACCTAAATACAGCCCTAGCCGGATTAGGAGAAAACTGAAAAACCGGGCCCCAGGAAAAGCGTTGCGAGCCCCTTTCGCCCATCCAAATGTGGCCCCAAAGGAAGGCTTTGGGTACAAGTGAACTCCCCAGGGGAGCCTTTACGCAGCCCTACATGCAACTGGACCCTCCGGGTTCGTTGTTTCGGAGCAACCCTAAATATATCCCTAGCCGGCGTGGGAGAAGACTGAAAATCTGGGCCCCAGGATACGCGTTGCGAGCCCCTTTCGCCCATCCAAAAGTGCCCGCAAAGGACGGCTTTGGGTACAAGTGAACTCCCCAGGGGAGCCTTTACGCAGCCCTACATGCAACTGGACCCTCCGGGTTCGTTGTTTCGGAGCAACCCTAAATATAGCCCTAGCCGGCGTGGGAGAAGACTGAAAATCTGGGCCCCAGGAAACGCATTCCGAGCCCCTTTCGCCCATCCAAAAGTGCCCCCAAAGGAAGGCTTTGGGTACAAGAGAACTCCCCAGGGGAGCCTTTACGCAGCCCCACATGCAACTGGACCCTCGGACTTCACTCATTCCAAGCAACCCTAAATATATCTCTAGCCGCCATCAGGGACAACTGAAAAATCAGGCCACAGAAAAATCGTTGTGAGCCCCTTTCGCCCATTCAAAAGTGCCCGCAAAGGAAGGCTTTGGGTACAAGTGATCTCCCCAGGGGAGCCTTTACGCAGCCCCACATGCAACTGGACCCTCCGGCTTCACTTTGTCATAGCAAGCCTAAATGTATCCCTTACCTGCACGTAAGACTGAAAATCCGGGCCCGAGGAAACGCATTCCAAGCCACTTTCACCCATCCAAAATTGCCCCCAAAGGAAGGCTTTGGGTACAACTGAACTCCCCAGGGGAGCCTTTACGGAGACCCACATGCAACTGGACCCTCCGGGTTCACTCTTTCAAAACAAGCCTAAATATAGCCCTTATCGGCATGGGAGAAGACTGAAAATCTGGGCACCAGGAAACGCATTCCTAGCCCCTTTCACCCATCCAAAAATTCCCGCAAAGGAAGGCTTTGGGTACAAGTGAACTCCCCAGGGGAGCCTTCACGCAGCCCCACATGCAACTGGACCCTCCGGGTTCGCTCTTTCCGAGCAAACCTAAATACAGCCCTAGCCGGACTGGGAGAAAACTGAAAAACCGGGCCCCAGAAAACGCGTTGCGAGCCCGTGTCGCCCATCCAAAAGTGCCCGCAAAGGAAGGCTTTGGGTACAAGTGAACTCCCCAGGGGAGACTTTATGCAGCCCCACATGCAAGGGGACCCTCCGGGTTCACTCTTTCACAACAAGCCTAAATATAGCTCTTACCGGCATGGGAGGAGACTGAAAATCCGGTCCCTAGAAAAAGCGTTGCGAGCCCCTTTCGCCCATACAAAAGTGCCCCCAAAGGAAGGCATTGGGTACAAGTGAACTCCCCAGGGGAGACTTTACGCAGAACCACATGCAACTGGACCCTCCGGGTTCGTTCTTTCCGAGCAAACCTAAATACAGCCCTAGCCGGATTAGGAGAAAACTGAAAAACCGGGCCCCAGGAAAAGCGTTGCGAGCCCCTTTCGCCCATCCAAATGTGGCCCCAAAGGAAGGCTTTGGGTACAAGTGAACTCCCCAGGGGAGCCTTTACGCAGCCCTACATGCAACTGGACCCTCCGGGTTCGTTGTTTCGGAGCAACCCTAAATATAGCCCTAGCCGGCGTGGGAGAAGACTGAAAATCTGGGCCCCAGGATACGCGTTGCGAGCCCCTTTCGCCCATCCAAAAGTGCCCGCAAAGGACGGCTTTGGGTACAAGTGAACTCCCCAGGGGAGCCTTTACGCAGCCCTACATGCAACTGGACCCTCCGGGTTCGTTGTTTCGGAGCAACCCTAAATATAGCCCTAGCCGGCGTGGGAGAAGACTGAAAATCTGGGCCCCAGGAAACGCATTCCGAGCCCCTTTCGCCCATCCAAAAGTGCCCCCAAAGGAAGGCTTTGGGTACAAGAGAACTCCCCAGGGGAGCCTTTACGCAGCCCCACATGCAACTGGACCCTCGGACTTCACTCATTCCAAGCAACCCTAAATATATCTCTAGCCGCCATCAGGGACAACTGAAAAATCAGGCCACAGAAAAATCGTTGTGAGCCCCTTTCGCCCATTCAAAAGTGCCCGCAAAGGAAGGCTTTGGGTACAAGTGATCTCCCCAGGGGAGCCTTTACGCAGCCCCACATGCAACTGGACCCTCCGGCTTCACTTTGTCATAGCAAGCCTAAATATATCCCTTACCTGCACGTAAGACTGAAAATCCGGGCCCGAGGAAACGCATTCCAAGCCACTTTCACCCATCCAAAATTGCCCCCAAAGGAAGGCTTTGGGTACAACTGAACTCCCCAGGGGAGCCTTTACGGAGACCCACATGCAACTGGACCCTCCGGGTTCACTCTTTCAAAACAAGCCTAAATATAGCCCTTATCGGCATGGGAGAAGACTGAAAATCTGGGCACCAGGAAACGCATTCCTAGCCCCTTTCACCCATCCAAAAATTCCCGCAAAGGAAGGCTTTGGGTACAAGTGAACTCCCCAGGGGAGCCTTCACGCAGCCCCACATGCAAGGGGACCCTCCGGGTTCACTCTTTCACAGCAAGCCTGAATATATCCATAGCCGGCATAGAAGACGACTGAAAAATCGGGCCCCAGAAAACGCATTCCGAGCCCCTTTCGCCCATCCAAAAGTGCCCCCAAAGGAAGGATTTGGGTACAAGTGAACTCCCCAGGGGAGCCTTTACGCAGCCCCACATGCAACGGGATCCTCCGGGTTCTCTCTTTCTGAGCAACCCTAAATATATCCCTAGCTGGCATCGAAGACGACTGTAAAATCGCGCCCCAGAAAACGCGTTGCGAGCCCCTTTCACCCACCCAAAAGTGCCCCCAAAGGAAGGCTTTGGGTACAAGTGACCTCCCCAGGGGGGCCTTTACGCAGCCCCACATGCAACTGGACCCTCCGGGTTCGTTGTTTCCGAGCAAGCCTTAATATAGCCCTGGCCGGCATCAGAGACGACTGAAAAATCGGGCCCCAGGAAATGCGTTGCGAGCCCCTTTGGACCTTCCCAAAGTGTTACCAAAGGAAGGCTTTGGGTACAAGTGAACTCCCCAGCAGAGCCTTTACACAGCCCCACATGCAACTGGACCCTCCGGTTTCGTTGTTTCCGAGCAAGCCTTTATATAGCCCTAGCCGGCATAGAAGACGTCTGAAAAATTGGGCCCCAGGAAACGCGTTGCGAGCCCCTTTCGCCCATCCAAAAGTGCCCGCAAAGGAAGGCTTTGGGTACAAGTGAACTCCCCAGGAGAGCCTTTACGCAGCCCCACATGCAACTGGACCCTCCGGGTTCATTGTTTCCGAGCAAGCCTTAATGTATCCCTAGCCGGCATAGAAGACGTCTGAAAAATTGGGCCCCAGGAAACGCGTTGCGAGCCCCTTTCGCCCATCCAAAAGTGCCCGCAAAGGAAGGCTTTGGGTACAAGTTAACTCTCCAGGGGAGCCTTTAGCCAGTCCTACCTTACCAGTCAGGCGTTTTTGTTAAATGCTCCAGTTAATTCTATACATATTGTACAAGTGTGACTTTTGCTTCAATATGTACATTACAGACCCTTCACTTCAGAATGAGAACTACCAAGAATTCACGAGCTTCTTCCTCTAAGCCCAGAATGCACGTTGATGTGTTTGCGTTCTGCTCTGCAAAATGGCATGGCAACTTTACAACAGCTACAGACTTCTGCGTAGTAGCTTTTTACTTATTGTCAATCCCAGCTAAGATTCTTGCTTTTCCCACCCAGCTAAGATGCTTGCTTTTCCCATGAATCTTGTTTTCCCCATTATTTTTCCACTTCAAGAAAGACATTTGGTTATCTCTTTTCCTTTATCCGCATGTGACACTGCTACCTGTGTTTTTCTCAGATCTATTTCATGGCTGATCTTTGTCTCCACTTCCTCTGTTATAAATCCCTACATCTGTTAGATTTGGACTCCTGTTTTCAAACACCTTGGTAACTTTTTGCTTTTTGAGATGCTTCTACTTTCTTAAAGAAGAAAGACCTGGATGTACAAGTCAAGTATCTCCAAAGAAAGGAAGCATGCAGAATTCATGAGAAAAGCCACAAAGCAAATTGCCAGCTGATTCACAGCATACCTGATCATTTTGTTTTCCAAGATATTAAAAACACCACGGCTGTGCTGGCCAAGAGGAAATGTGGCAATTCCCTTCGGGCTTGGAGTACTTACGACACTCAAGATACTAATGCTTATCTGGTATCTTTTCAATATTGAGTACCTTGTGTTCTTTTGCCCAAGGTGAAGACAGGCAGTTTTGGAACCAACAGACTACACCTGGGTAGCCAGATAGCATACCATATAGGCATCCTTCTTCACTTCTATGAAATTCTGAAGTGGTTCACCTGGGAAATACAACAGCAGCATAGTTGTTAGACAGCCAGTCATGTGAAAGGCTTTGTTCAATTGACTGCTGCTTGTAAGCAATAATTACATCATGACAGAAAGTGACAGAGTGACATAATTTTTTAGTGCATAACTCCGGTCTGTATGTGAATAGCTGGATTAGTATGAATGGGAAAGAACCACTTAAGTAAATCTACACAGGAAATAAAGATAGATAGAATCATTTTTGTCTGTTCTTCTAAAAGCTGTCTATTAATTATGAAGCCACAGCACTGCTTCAAATGCTGGAATTGACACTGTTCCTGTAAATTGACACTGTTCCTTTCATTTCATTAGACCAACTATACAGAGTTGTATAGAGAAGACTATTCTTGTGAAGAAGAGTTGTATAGCATAGCCTAAGTACCCTAAATCTAAGCAGGTAAAATCATACCTAGTAAAGAACATGTCTTTCTTTCATGAGGTAAGTGTAAGAGCATTCCCAAAATTCCGTCCTGACTTGGGGAACAACAAACCAAAACTGTGCAAAAGAAATCATGAGCCACTGGGATGAGTGCTCTGGCAAGCAGACCCAGATTCTTCAGATTCTTTGCAGCAAATCTACCCAGGCTATCATTTGCACTTCCTATCTACTTCAGTGCAACCAACTTTTGATTTATCCTCGGAGTATTTCTCAAGTTTTTCAGTCCTTCCCCAGACCTCTCCCCTTCACACGGTCCATGAAGCCCACCTTCAGCCAGAGAGGAGGCATGGCCACCCTGAAGAAAGAAAATGAATGGGGACAGTCCCTGCCACCTCATCCTAGTACTACGTACTGGGACCAGGTTGCCATAGGCATCTGTCCCTGGAGTGGAGCAGGGTGGAGCATTAATCAGAAAGGAATTTGTCTCTATTGCCGAGAGCAAGCCACATTCCTCATGGATATCACAAGTCTTCTTTTCATTCCCTGTGGAGCTCTTGAAGCCCTCTGCTCAGGGAACCTCACTGCTGGAGACCCCTGTATGTTCTACAGGGACTCCTGGTACCTCAAGTGACCTGAGGCGTGGATTTCACAGCTCAACTGGAAGCTTGAGCGATGCATAAGCCTTAGGTATTGCAACCTGTTCCTTCCTTAGATCTCTCCTTACCTACGTATGGACAAGATTGTCAGGTGTTGTTTTTGAACCTTCCAGTACCCACTAATCACTGAATTGAAAAAGCCAATCTGCAAGCAAGGACTAGATTTCCAACAAAAAACGGAGGGAAGCACTGGAAAAGCTGTTGTGAACAATAGCCCCCTCTTGTGTGTTAAAGGAGCAGCAGGTCTGTGTCTGCATAGGCCTGAGCTTTGGAGCTTTACGCAAACTTGGTAAACTTGTGAGGAAAGCAACCAGTGCAAGTGGCTTCCCCAAGGGGCGACTGGACAGAAGCGAACGCCTGACAGTGGCTGCCCAAGCTGACGGCTTAGCTCTGGTCTGGATATATCATAAGCTTTGTTGTGCAGGGTAGAAGTGAATTTCCGTCATGAAAAACAGCCCGGTGCTGTATGATATCATGTTTATTTCATAAAGAAGCAAGGAGGGAGGAAAACTTGACTGTTTTCTAAGACTCTTGCACATCCTCAGCACATTGAGCACGTAGGTCCTAGCACTGCACTAGTAAGGGAAGACCTCAATCAGGAGCAGATTATTCTTGATTAATTTAAACTGGGGGAGCGGGAATCACACCAGACAAAGACGTCCTTTTCACCAACATAGTTTATTTTGCCTGTCACGGCTCTACACGAAGACAGTAAAAAGGTAACAAATAAGGCAATATTCCCTCCTTCCCCTTCCCTCTCCTCCCCTCCACTTCCTTCCCCGACTCTCTCCTCCCCTATACTCCCATACATTCCCCCCACACACACTCCCCTACACTCTCCTCACCTACACTCCCCTACACACACCTCCCCTACACACTGCTCCCCTACACTCCTCTACACTCTGCTCCCCTACCCTCTTCTTCACCCAGTTCCCCTACACTCCCCTACACTCTGCTCCCCTACCCTCTTCTTCACTCAGTTCCCCTACACTCTCCTACACTCTGCTCCCCTACCCTCCCCTACATTCTGCTCCCCTACCCTCTTCTTCACTCAGTTCCCCTACACTCCCCTACACACACCTCCCCTACCTTCCCCTTCACTCTGTTCCCCTACACTCCCCTTCCCTACACTCCCCTCCACTCTCCTCTCCTACACTCCCCTATACTCTCCTCCCCTACGCTCCCCTACACTCTCCTCACCAAACAATCCCCTCCCCTACACTACCCTACACTACCATACACTACCCTACACTCCACTACACTCTGCTCCCCTGCCCTCCCCTGCCCTCCCGTGCCCTCCCCTGCCCTCCCCAGAACTCCCCTGCCCTCCCCTGCCCTTCCCTCCCCTCCCATTCTCGTTTTTACCCTTCCCTCCCCTCCCTCCCGTTCTCTTCATTCCCTCCCCTTCCCTCCCGTCTTCTCCTTTCTTCTTCTCCTCTCTTCTCCTTTCTTTCACAAATTGCAATGGAGAACAGGGAGAAGCATCACTTCCAGTCACTTCCGTCGTTCTCGTAGCTTGTGTCACTGCCTGATTCGTGGCAATCCATCAGCAGTATCCAGAAGCGTTCCAGCTGCTGTGCTACTAGGTGAGCAGCAGTCTCCAAGGGGCAATCACGGACTTCTTGCTGTGGCTCGGACACGGCACTTTCAAGTCCACCCTGGCTTGGCCATGTCCTCTTGCTACGTCCCCACCTACATTACAGTTCTGCTTGGAAGCCGAAGCACGGTGCTGAATTAGTTCCACTCCTTCCATTTGCAATGATTGAGTTTGTCTAGCCAAGTGGTTTCTGTCCATAGAACACAAGAAAGAGGTTTTGCTTAGAAACAACGCAAGGAGGACTTCTTTTCCACATGGGCAAGGAATAGTCACGCTTTTCTAATGGAGACTCTAGTGGAAGAGAGAATGACAGATCATTCCGAGAGCTTTGAAATATCCCTTGGGGATGCTTAGTGCAGAGGACCAGAGGAAAGCTGTCCAAAGGACACCAGAGAATCACTCTGAATTACTTCCTCACAGACACATGTCCTTACTATGTCTGATATGGCTTCATGTCTGATATGGCTTCAGCTGGTTTCAGGGTTCTTGTTCACCTAAAACCTAAATTCGGAGTTGTAAATGAAGATGGAAAGATTGACAAATGTATAAATCACTGATGGGGAAAAAAAAAAAAAGAAAAAAAAGTGCTTTGAGAACTTTGGCCATTAGCCCTGGAAAGCATCAAAGTACTGTCCTCTGAAGCAAATGCCTTCTTCTCTTGATACCTAAAGAGGTAAATCAATCCAATGTTGTAACATTAGAAAAGCAAACACTAAACACAAGCAAAGGAGAAGAACACAAGTAAGCAATTGCAATGCCTATGGGGCTATTGCAGGGTTAGGCAAAGAACTATTGTACCATGAAATCTTGGGATAGAAGAAATATTATGTGCATTTTTTACTGTTTCATTTGTTGAGCTAATTTAGAAGTGGATATAAAATTGTTTTCTTTTTTTTTTTTTTCCTCTTGAGTTCACTCCTTTTTATAGGATTTCATAATAGAATAGATATATACAAAAAAAAAAAAAAAAAAAAAAAAAAAAAAGATTCCAAGCAGGTAATCATATTCACAATTATTTTTTCAATCCAGAAACAATAGCAAGGATGAGCTGAAAAGTATTTCTATGCCATTAGAGTGTCAAGTTGTGTCCCATACGTTAGTAACAGTCAGAGGATTCATTTTTGAGAACAAAAGATATCTTGAAAGAAGTAAAGACAGAAGTAAATATGTATGCATGTACATCTCTCTCTCTCTACAGAAACCTAAGAAACTCGTATGCAGGTTAGCTTCTTGTGCTCTCTTCTCAAAGTTCTAGTGAATACAGCATCAGTGTGTGTTCCAAACATTACCCTCAGTCCAGCACGGATACACACGAGAGGTCAGTCTGCAGGTTGCGCAGGCCAAGAAACTGCTCTGGCTTGATGGGAAGAGCCAAGGCAGAAGTTGCTGTCAGAGAAAAGATGCTGTCAAAGCGTGTCACGTCCATGCTAGAGCCTCTCTCCCACCATCTAGCTCTACTGCATCTAGATGCATCTATACTAGAGCGTCGCTACTTAGCCAGTCTGGGGGATCTTAGGAGCCTTCTGAAGACCCAGAGGAGGGGCTCTTTGTCCTTTCTGTTTTAACAGCCAGTGAAAACTCTTAGCGTTTGACACAGAGTGGCTGAAAAACACAAAGTGGACTTGCAATCTTCACAGCTTCGAAGCAAGTGGAGATTGTGGAGGTTGTGGAGTAACCAAGGAAACTGTTGATCTAGAAGCAGCCTACAGATTGTGTTTAGCCAGGGTCTTGTATTGCCCTTCTGGCTGATCTGCCAGCAATTCAAGAAAGTCTCCCTGGCAAGCCAGCCCTGGAGTCACCCAAAACTTGGTGAAACCCATGAGATTAGAAAGGAGACAGTTGCACTCCATAAACTGCAGGTTTCTGTGCTTTTTGATTGCTTGCTTGCTTGCTTGTTTTCCAGGCTGAATTGGATTAGCTGGACAAGTTGGCAGCTGCCTACAGACAAATACCTTATCAGGAGTCTAAACTACGGGATTGCTCTAACTGAGAACAATGAATTGGACTTGACGTTCTTAGGAAGTCTTTCCAGCTACGCTTTCTACCACTACAGAAATGCACCTGATTCTTTCACAAAGCTTACGGGTGCTGACTGCAAATAGTCCTCATCATTCTCCATTGCCTTCCTCATCTCCATTCTCTTTTGGTGAAGCTTTTCCGAGCAGAGATGAAGAGCAGCTCTAATACGCAGTCTGGGATTCTGCAAAGGAAAAGAAGAATCCTCCTGAAAACTCTTTGCAACCTCACCCACCATCCCCAAAGCAAAGAAGAGCAAAAGAACACCGCTTGATCACAGCAAGCATCAACTCGAGCATAGGTCTCCTGCAAGTGTAGCGGGGTTCAACAGCTGCCGAACAAGCTTAAGGAGCACACCCAGAATCAAGTCCATCAAACCGTGTCTTCAAACAGGTGCTTGAAAGAGTTAGGTTTTCTTAGGCGTGAGGAATGAAAAAGAAAGCAAGAACTGACAACTTACCAGCACACAGTTTCCCTCGAGCTTGCTTGGCTTCATTCCGCACCTGAGGCTGGGCTCCCAAGCAGGATTGAGCAGCATTGTGCAGAAATGCCAAAGCCTCCCCAGCTGTGCTGGATCTTCAGCCCGAAGGGCTTTGGCTCTGTTGCCTCCTCAGCAACATGGGCAATTGCCCAGGCAAGCCGGTGTCCAGCAGCTTGACTCAGGAAGCACAGCCCCGCCTTGCCACCGCTTGCCGCTCACACCAGGAGCCCCCGCGGTGGTGGCAGCCGTTGCGCGGCGCTTGGTGCAGTGCGGTGCGTTGCGGGCAGAGGGCTGCGGGCTCCTTCTCCTCGGGGGCGGCTCTGCCATGGGGCGTCCGCCACGGGGCTGCTGAGGCGGCGGGGGGCTCCATGGGGGAGTGGAGGGCGACGTGCGCTGGGGCTGGGATGGGCCTGGGGCTGGGGCACCGCGCCGCCGCCACCATGCCAAGCAGCACTCCTGGCATCTGTGCTGCAGAGCCAGCCAGTGTGATGCCTTGGCGTTTGTGACTTCACAGAATCACAGAATGTCTACGTTGGAAGAGACCTCAAGACCATCGAGTGCCAAACAAAGGCAACTCTGCATTTCCTTCTTAAACACCCGGTTTCTTCAGAAAAACAAAACAAAACAAAACAAAACAAAAACAAAACAAAAAACACAGAACTTCATCCCTCACACGGGATTCCCGAAGTGAGCCTGCAGGGGCTGCCAAAGGCAGCAGCTCCTCAAGCACTGCTCCCACATGGCTCCCTACCACGGGCTCCATCCATCCCCCAGGAGCAAACTTGGTCAAACTAAGCCCCTTTGGAGATATTGGATGGCAGGCCTTACCAAATGCCGGACAAAGGAGAAGATCTAACCCATTTCGGAAACCAATATTTGCAACAACATCTTACAGTTTGGTGCAAGCAACTAGAACAAATCAATGTTTTAGGCACTAGACCTTTTATTTGCCTCCCAAGGGGAAGGATGCACTTTAATCAATATTAGTTGCTGTATGTGTGTAAATGAGGCAGGAGGAATTGAGACTGAGCACGAAAACATTTGGGGAAAGACTACGGTAATAAGGTGATTAGTCTAAGGTGATTACATAAGGTAATTCAAGATGACACCTCTTGGGGTTTTCGAGAATTATGCAACAAAATCACCTTTTTGGTTACCCAACTTTTCTTGGCTTAAGCAATCGTTTAGAGGAATCCTGATCTTCTTTTTAAGAGTAGTAGTCTTGACTTGTGTAGTGGTACAATGTGCATTTTGGTGCTGTATGAAGGACTAGATTATGATACCTGGAAGTGTAACTGAAACAAGCACCAAGTCAAAACTGGTAAGAATTTAATGAAAACTTTTAATCAAGAAGGATTGTAATAAGCCAAAGAATTTGCTTAGGCTCAAGAAAAGGGGGGACTTGAGACAGGGAACAAGATAAAGACTGGTTATTCCTAGGTCTGAGCTAGCACCATTGTATGTTAAGGACCCGAAAGACAAGGAAGTAAAAGACTGTGTCTTTTACTTTCCGGTGGCTCTTTGCTTGTAATACAAGCTTCACCATTCTAACTTGCAATTTAGGCAATCTTAAAACAACTGAACCATGACAGTAAAATATGAAATTCTTCGTATTTTCAAAAGTAGTCTGCAATTTCAGTAGCAGAACACACAAAACATAGTCTTTGAATGTGACTTTAATGTACACAGGGATTTTTGTTATTTTTAAAGCTCATCACTTTTTTATTACATTGTATTATGCCCCAAAATATATTCAGAGGAAAGATAACTAAAGGTAATTATACAAAAATACTGAGCGCTTCTTACAAACGTTACAAACATATGGATTTGAAAAAGTTAGAAATTCACAGGGACATTCACCCTTCTACATTTCGCTACAGTTTGGCTGCGATGGATGTTTCCTCACAGCAAAACATGTCCTGGACTACATGCTTCTTTGTGTATTAGACACAGAATAATCTTCCCCATGCTCATTTACAGTCCAACCTGTGCAATATTCATGTTCACACCGTCACAGCATACTTTCGACTAATGAACCTCTAGGCTTATTATCCTGCCTGGAGAGCTAAACCTCAATTCACTCTGGTAGCAACAGATGCATATGTGACCAGCATCTACGTGTTACAAAGACATGGCACTACCTCAAGTGTGACGAAATAGAACCATCAGTTAAGAGGAAGAATGAGTCACGCTGAGCCTTAAGACGAAACACGGGGCCAAGAAGGCTGCACTGTGCGTGTGAAGTGGTGGTGGTGGCAGTGTGAGGTGTAAGACAACCAAGATAATGACAATGATTAAACCATTTTTGCTTCTACACTAGAACTACTTCATTTTAAGTTTGAGTTGTGGTTAGTAGGACCTGGAACAATCAAAAAAACTTTTCATAGTTGTTTGTTGGTCCTTTTTTTTTTTTTTTTTTTTTTTTTTTTTTTTGGTCAAAGCATAGATCACATTAGGAAGCTTATCTTCTTACTACAAATATCTAGGTCTTTTAACCTTAATAAAGAATGATTTTAGTTAACTGGAAGTATGGACCTCCTCATTGACAATCTTCCAAGAAATAACTTCTATGAAATCAAGTGCTGGCAGCAAAATCAAGTTGATTGTTTAAAATACTGGCATCTAAAAGCATAGCATATTACACATTTGTTAATTATAATGCCATTCAGAGTCTTTCAGATCATAAAATACCGTTTTCTCAACCACAACAGTGTGAGACTGTAGCTTCTGAAATTATGCTCGAATCCACAGAAAACCAAACACGAATTTAGAACAGTGTTATACCACTGCCTCTATTACAAACTGATGTTGTCTCTCCTTTGCAAGTGTGGGGAGATGTAGTACCTTCCTGGATAAGAGTTAGTTCAGTAAAAATATGAGTTTTATGTCTATCTGATATAATTCTGTCTGTTTGCTACCCCTCAAATGATCTACTGACAAACACAAAAGCATTTTAAGATCATGTACTTACATTTAGTAGGTGCCATTAGTTGATGGGGTGACTCTCCAAAAAAGCCCTTCAATTTCTTCTTCAGCTCTCTGCTGGTTTTCTCTAGAATAAAAGAAGTCTTTTTCCAGTTGCTGGACTTTTACTTCATACTCTTTCAAGGTTTCTGCAATACCTTCACCATCTTGTTCTAGGGCAAGTAAAACTAGTATGAGAATCAAATCTTCACTTCACTTCTCTGTGCCAAAATCAAGATGCCCAGCTAGAGAATGTCCTGTATTTTGCTGACACTCTGCTTTCAGGGTGTACATTTAAACTAGTATGACAGAGGAGCAAAAAGCCCATGCCAACCCCAATTCTCCATTTTAATAGGAGCATTTAGAGGATAAAGATCAAGGGGATTGCTATCTTTCACCTTTCCAATGTCAACAAATTGAATATAAAAATGTGACAATTCTGACCGTTTTTTAAAAATGGTCAGCTTTTTTCTTTTATACAAGCACCTTGTGTCTGTTCATCAGCATCCTACATGACATCAGAATTAGTAACAGCCAAAATGCTATCTTTCTACCTCATATCTTCTTTTTTCTTTCATATGAAACACAGTATTTCTCAACAGTGACTAAAGATAATATCTGCTGTACAATTCCCCTTGGAAAACAAACAAGCACCCTTGAAATGATGCAGTATCAACTGTAGTTTTTTCTCATGTTCTCTGTGTTGTAGCGTCAGCTGCCTGTCACACTGCAACTTGATGTGCTCAAGTGCAGATTCCAATTCACGTATTATATTTTCCTGGTCTATGACCTTCATCTCCTGTTCTTCAGTCTGCAGTTGTAATTTACGTTCAGACTCTCGCAGGCCAACAATCTAAGACAATCTAATACACTTCTATCAAACCATTTCAACAAATGCTTTTACAGTTCTGCTTAATAGATGAATGGATACAAAAGCAATTGTCTGTATAAGCTGTAAGCTTATACTGGAAACAGATTTGCCTGCTGACACGAGTTCACACTTCAGAATTGAGCTCTGTAGATTTTGATCACATGGACTAGTGGATTTTTTAATGCCCTGTGCAGAACTTAAACTGATACAAGAGTTTTTTTCCTGTTTCTGGAAAACTGCCAATTTGTGTACCACAGACAACTTGTTCACAAAATCACCCAAGGTTCACCCATGGGCAAAGAGAGACACCAAGTCCTAATGCATTTCTTTTTTATGTTTCCAGGTGTCATTACGATTCTTCAGTATATGGTGGTAAGCGCTTGTTTGCAGAAAGATTTTATAATGGATTTGGAAAAAAGAAATACTATCCTGAGGTTAATAAAGACTGCAGGTGGGAAGAATTTCAATACGACACCACTGTTTAAATATGTTGCTACTTGAGAAGTTAGCAGCATAAAGCAGTGGAAAGGAGCAAGGAAATTTCCAGAGTTGCAACACCTTTTAAGCTAATGACACCAAAACAAGATACAAACAAGTAATAGAAAAGCATCTTTTTTTATGTTGATGTCAAGATGCAAAATATCCAAATTAACAACAGATGTGAGTAACCTAAGCAGGCTTTCAAGGAAAGTGGATTAAATTGACTTTACTTCTTGACACTATTTCATTTAACTATTTAGTGCAATAACAGGTAATAGGATAAAATATTGATCATTAGCCAAAGCAAACCTTGTTAAAGTATTTGAAGAGGATAGCTCTGAGCTCATCAGCAGACAAGGAAACTAGTTTTCCTATTGCATTATCCTCACTCTGTGAAAGGATCTGTGAAGAGGATCTAAGCAAGTACTGGCGACTCTGAATACTTTCATTCTTGTAATTAATAGCAGCCTCCAGGGCTTCAATTCCTTCTTCCAGCTGCAAAAGGACATGTTCTTCCTACACAGAAACACAGGAGTGAGATTGTAAAAAAAGTACAAAACAAACCTTTGTGTGCATAAGACATTAACTTCATTCTCAAAGGTGAATCTAAATTGAAGAGCAAGACTAACTAGTAGTAGTACAGAGAATGGAATGGGAAAAATAAGAGGAAGAGTACAAATCTAGAACCTGTTTGGAGCAAGCAGGAAATGTCTTGATATCCCTTCCACAGACCAGAGTTCAAACAAATGGTTCATCACCACAAAAGCCTACATTCTATTCTTCCTCCATTTTCCCCTCCCCACAATTTGATGACTTCTATTACTTTTTCAGTTGAACTAGTTTTCTAATTAGCGATTAATGAACCAATCAGATCTGTAAGCAGTTTGGTGACCATTATCTGTGCAGGAAGGTGGCAGAAATTCATGCCCTGAAGTATTGCAGAAGATTCTGTGGAGTGAAGCAAATAGGATTCTTTCTGGCATGCTATCAGCTCAGTAATAGGCCCCAACTGCTGCTTCTCAAGACCTAAAACAAATCTGTGTATTTTACATCAATTTATTCAATCTTCAACTTAATTATACTGATCAATTCAAGTGTGTAACATCCACAATATGGCTTATTTTCATTGTAACTATATGGAGGCCTTCAGGTGAGGTTTGGTCTTTCACAAAAGCCTATGAAAAAAAAAATCAAGGGACATCACTATTAGAGTACTTCACCTTGTTCTATGTCCTGATAGGAAAATAGCTGCCTAAGATAAATTGATGGACATCCTGTTTCATTATTTCTAATTATAGAATTGTTAGGCCAGCGACATTTGTCCGGACTCTAGCTAAAGTAAGTAAGTTCCTCTGAAAGTATATGTTGTTCACTGTTATGGAAGTAGTGCCATTATAGCAGTATTTTCATGTCGGCTGTTAACAAAAACACCCAACCTCAGTTCTTTGATTCTCTACTGTCTAATACTGGGAGACATTTTAGGTCATGATTGGAATACTTTATTATACAACATTGCCTAAAACTTTGATGTATCTCAGAGATAGTTACTTACTTCAGCTGACAACACTTTTCAGTTACCCTCTTTCAGTTTCTCATCCACACTATTTCTTCTTCTGAGTAGCTGATCCCTTTCCTTCTGAAGAACCTGAATTTTTTCCAGAATGTCTGTCTTATCTTCAGTAGTGCTGTCCTGAAGCTGCATACCTTTATCACACAATTCCTGGTCCAGCATACTTAAGCGAGTAGACAATTTCATACTATCTTTGTTTAAAGCCTTTAAAAAAAGAAAAAAAAGAGAGAGAGAGAGAGAAAGAAATAAGAGGAAGAATGAAAGAAACCGTAAATATAAAACTCCTTCCCCATAAACATGTACATGAGACTGTCGCATCCTAAAGTGGAAGACCTGTCTACTTCTTGTAAAGGGACGCCATTTAGGCTAAGTAGACAGCTACTATAAAATTTACTATTTAATCAAAAGATGAAAGAAAACAAAGAAAAGCAATGTGCAGTTTTCTACATATCTTACATGAGTTAGTCATTACGGTGACAATGACATTTCAATTTCTGTTTCTCAGTAGCCAAAGTAAATAATACAGAATGTTTCTCTGCCATGTTCTCTACTTTGCAGGCGTTGAGCAATTTTTTAGATATTGTTATTTAATGTGCTGCAATAACAGAACTTTGGAAGTCAGATTTTGTTTTGTTGTTAGAATTTCGGGGATATCATGTAAATAAAGGTTATTACATTCTATTATTCATGTTTAAAATGTTCATTTGATCAAGCCACACAATAATGTAATGGCAGCGCTAGAGATACAAGTCGCATGGCTTAAACCTCTTCTGTTATCCGGCTGCCCTCCTCCCATAGTCTTTTCAGGCAGCTCTACAATTGTGTTAAATTTCTTTCTTTCTTTCTTTTTTTTTTTTCTTAAATCACCTGGCTAGATCTCAGTTTCTTGATTTCTAGGAGGCTCTTCTCTTGCAATAATGCTTCTTTTTTAGCTACAATGGCTTCTCTTTTCTTTAAATCTTCTTCTAGTTCCGCTAACTGTTGGTGCTGTTGAAGAATTCTTTCCATTTCTTCATCCAGCCATTTCTTTTGCTCTTCTAACTTCTACAATTTAAACAGAGATCCAGAGAGCATTAACGAGGACTATTTGGGTCAGAATTTTATGACTATGTTTTTCCTCTTTTAGAGTAACTGATAAAACGTGAGAAATCAACATTTCAATTCTTAACATTAAGTGTTCAACAGAATCCTGATTCAGGATAATACAGAAATAGGACTGACTTAAGGAGAGGCTCAGCAATGTTATATTACTACATCTTATGCAAACAATTTTATCAGATGCTTTTAAGGAAATGTATTATTTTCCTAAAAACAGTTATAGAAATAGATGTCATATATAGAATGACAACAACTAAGTTTGAAAGGTACCACAAGAAATCAGCTAGCCCATCCTCATTGCATGATTCTTGCCCAAGACCAAGATTTGTGGAAAAACACATCGTGATGAGAAACTGTGATGCTGAAAGAAAGAAAAAATGGGAGTTCTGATCCTGCTAGCAGAGTCTATTATAAGTCTCTTCTGAAGCAATGGTTTATCAGTGGGCATATTGCTGGTATGGCTAAGAAGTTGCTTTTATTTCGTTTTTTAAATTGATTTTCACCTCTAAAGACTTTGGTTAACTCATGAAACTCTCATGTTCCAATGTCTAGTTCTGAAATCATGCAGGTAGCACTGTTGCACAGGAAACCTACTATTCTAACACTGTCATGAACAACCAAAACCATAGCCGTCTGTCATATTTGTCAGATGGGAAAAGAAATAAACAAACAAACCGTGCAACATTTATAACAGAGCTCATCAGAATCACCTTCAAGCCTACCAGACAACCAAACTCGTTGAATTTCCAGCTATCTGAATTACTACCTTTGACAAGTCATAGAAAAAACAAAGACATTACAGCCCTCTCCTTTCGTTCATTCAAAACCAGTTAAAGAGCTTCTTGACTTGTCTCAGTTTTTGCTACAAAAAAAAAAAAAAAAAAAAAAAAACAATTTAAAAAAAAAACAGGGGAGGGAGGACGGAATACTCTTCTTCCAAACGCTTTACAAAGATGACACGGGGTGAATAAAGACACCTTTCTTTTCAGTGTCCACACAGATTTGGAATAGATTAGCTACCTCTGATTTCTGTAAAGTCCACACCGAGTTATTTTTCTTCTTTTTAAATGCAGCAATCTCTCTGTCTTTAAGAATCTTCTGTTGCTGTTCCATCTTAAGCTGAAGTTCCTCTAAACAAAAACAAACAAAACTTTCTTTCTGCCTCAGTCAGTGTGTTTTTCAAACACATTTAATGACAGAATCTACACAATCATGAAATCAGAAATATTGAACTAATTTACATGCAAAATTGCAACTCAGGGCTAGACATCACATAATAACATTCAAAAAAATAGCTGAAGAGAAAGGAAGAATGAAGATTTCTGTGAAAATACTTATACACAATTTCTTCAGTGTCAAGTAAGCAATTACTTAAAAGGACAAAATCTGGTAGTATAGTACATTGCCTTTGGGAAAACAAAGGTCAAACTGGTTGATCTTATTCTTTGTCATAAGGAAACAGAAAGAATCCTACTTTAATTTGTAGCTGGTCCCGCTGAAGCTCTGCTTCTAGTTGCTTCTTTTTTTTCACTCTCCTCACGCAGTCTTTTCTCTAGCAGGGTCTGCTGATGCTTCATCTGAGCCACGTTCTGTTCAAGTTCTATTGCTCGTTTTTCACTTTGGTTAGATAGAGAAGCCAGATTCTTAGTGTCTTGCTTCTTCTTCTGTAAGGCCTGAATGTTCATGGAAAATTTCAGCTTAACAACAGGAAAACTTAAAACTAAATCCCGACTCAGGTTAATTCTCTATTTCACTGAGTTAGGACAGTGAGCAAGACTTGCTACATTTTGCCACAACAATCACACATTATCTCTAAGGTCTCTGAGCCTTCGTAAAATCATCAAAGACAGAACTATCTAACTACTTAGTTGTTAAATAGTAGTGGGTATAACTGTGTGAAGGTTCTCATTGGCTACTTCAATCCAACTAGCTTCAATTGTGTGAAGCTGGTGAGAGTTTCACAAGCAGAGTGTACGGATGATAGTGTCTCAGGTGATGCTGAGACAGGAATTTGCAAATCCTAATGGTCATATTGGAAATACCTGCACTTTCAGCTTAGCTGCATCCATCTTCTTTCAGAACTCTCTTTGCAGCTTGGCTTTCTCAGGAAGCTCTCTCAGCTCCTTATTCTCCAGCTCCTGAAGCTGTTTTTGAGTTTCGGCCAGTTCCATTTTGGCCTGCTCGGATTCTTGCTCCGGTTTAGTTATCTTCAAAGAATATTGCCTGCTTACACACTCTGCATCCTTACCTTAAAGACATCATATCCAAATAGTTTTAAACCAGCAAGCTAATAATTTGCAATGTATCACTTAAACCTGTAATTGAATCGTTACTTACTTCATTCTGATTAAACCAAAAATTTCTGAGACATTTTCCAAACCTAAACAAACAGCTCCCTTATAACACTGAAATATAGATGAACAAAGGAATTTTAAATCTGAACTCTTCATAAACCATCTGATGTCACCAAAGAAAGTAACACCTGAGTGCCACATCAAGTGAAAATTTTCTGCCTACTGCAGTCCTTGACAAAATAGCTTGCCTGTATTATTATGTTTTTTGTTGTTTGTTTGTATGTTTGTTTGTTTGTTCCCCAGAAGAATATGCTACATATTTCTCAGCTTTCAACTTGGTAATCAGCAAAAAACTCTCGATTGTGTTTCTACTGATTTGCCCTGTTCGGGCAATCTGATTTGCTCTGTTTGGGATTCCGTAAGTACTGTTACTGGGGACGCACAATGTTTCTCAATGCCAAAAGACTGCCTCAGGAGAATATGTACACACTAGAAGAGTGTGATTGAAACAGGTAAGCACAGATCTTTAGGGTCATCACAATGATAAGTTTCTGGCAAGCATATATGTATCAGGACAGGTGTGTAATGATATAGGCTAACAGGGACACTGACCTTTTCCCTCATCCACTTCTGACTCCTGCTTCTCTACTGCTATGATGGCAATGCAAGCATTCCCAGCACAGTGTCGTATCTTCTCTCCTATCCCAGACACTGGGTGACAAACACATGTCCATGAAGAGATCAGTTGCACTAAGCATACATGAAAAATTACACTATAGGTGGATAAACACAATAAGCTACAAAACACAAAAAAATATTTAACAAACAAATCTGCAGATCACAGCTGAGTAGGACACAATAAAAATTTGCAGCCTTCAATGCACTCATAGCAAGTAATTCATAGAAGTTAGGAAACTGTAAGTTACCAGAAGTATTCCCGCAGAAGAAAATTACCCAAAAACTAAGATATGCAGGTCTTCAGAAGTTTTGTGTCTTTTTTCTTGCTTATTTCTGAATGTCTTCATTTCAATTTTTCAGTCACTTACCTGTTCTTACTAATTCCTTAATAAGTTCTTCTTTCATTTTGATGTTAAGTGCAAGTTCTCCCATTTTTTGCTTGGCCTCAGTGAGTCTCAACTCTGAATTCTTTAACTTCTGCATGTTAAAAACATGACTTTTCTGGAGGCAGTCGATTTCTTCACCTTGAAAGAAAACAAAACAATGTGGAGACCAAAAAAAAAAGGAATAAAAAAGGAATAAAAGGAATACACTCTTTAGCCAAAAGACAGTGATCTGAAATATAGTATGTATAGAATTCTTACAAATGAAGCGAAAGAGCCAAAAGGAGAGAGTATTGCAAAGAGTCTTTTCCCTGCCGTCTAAATATGGAAATGACAGCATGCATTAGCATTTCAAGAATGCTAATGAATGCTAATCTGAGAGAGAAAAAACATATTTAATTTAAGCATTTCCAGTGCATCTCTGATGAAATAATAGCATGTTTCCTTTTCTTGAACTAGTACTAGATTTGTAGGTCAAGTGCTTTCTCGCTAGTAAGTAGTACTCAAACATTAAGGTCACTGATGTCAATTTCAGAAAAGGGAAAAGGAAAATAATTAAAAAATAAATTTATGTTGAGCTATAATGAAAAAAGTATTTGTAGCAAATAAAGACATTTTGATGAGAAAAATAATTACATGTGATAAAGACATTATTGCATATTCTAGTATTATATCTAACACAATTTACTCTCATGACTTCCATTTTACCTGTGGCTGTATCAGTCTGTGGCACAGATTTGTCACATAAGCTGGACTTGTCAACTTGACATTTCATGTCACTTTGCTCAAAGGGAAAGCACAGAGAAGCCTGTTTTCGTGTCCATTTTTGGTTTATTGAATGCCTAAGAAAGAATGGAAAACATGATACATTCTAAACACAAAGGGATTTTTTTTTCTTTTAACTTTATATAAAGTACATGATATTAAAGAGAAGAGTGCCAAACTGAGAAAGCTTACATAAGCATTTGCACCTTCTTCTTCCCATGCTTGATCTTGTTGGATGATGTCCCCAAAACAAAGATCATGCAATCTTTATCGCATCCAAAAAATGTGGTTTTTAAACTAGTTTCATAATATGCCTAGTTGGTCCTGCAAATTTATTTTAAGTAGTATCACAAATGGCCTCACTTTACAGTAGGATTAGGCAGTAATATTGTATTTGCTATATATTTATCTGTAACAAAAGTTAAAGAAAAAATTACCTAAATGAGAAAAAAAAAAATAAATTACTTTTGACTGTCTGTATTTTCTTTCTCTTCATCACTCTGATAGAGAGGTGGCAGTGAAGGACTTCATCTTGATCTTCTATGTAGCTCAGTATCATCTGGTTACGAGCACGGAATCCTGCCATCATCCGAGCCAGGGAAAAAGCAGGGGGACTGGTATACACCTGCCAAAAAGCACCAAAAAAACACTTGGAATAGTTCAGTAATTCTTTATTGATATTCCAATAGTATTTCAGTTTAAAAGTCTTTCACTACCTGACCTTGTATGCAGAATTGCAGGTGTTTAAATAATATTTCTGAGTACCTGTGTACCAGAAGGTTTTGCAAGAGAAGGTTCTGCTTAGAACACTTGTCCCAAGTGCAAAAGAAGGTACTGTTACCAACTTATTACCCAAAATGTTCAGTTATCAGTACAGAATAATCATTCATTTTGGGAATGCTTCTTATCTGAACTGTTAAACATTGCACAAAAAGATCACTAAAGACTACAGCTTTATGACTGTGATAAATTCTGTGTTTTAAGTCAATTTGTATGGGGCTTTGAGCAACCTGATCTAGTGAAAGGTGTCTCTGTCCATGGCAGAGTTGGACTAGATGATTTTTAAAGGTCCCTTCAAACTCCAGCCATTCTGGGATTCAAAATGTAAACCCATAGATTTTGGACAACTGGGACATAGCGTGTGTCGCAAGACATTCGAAAGTACTTTTTCAGTCTTCAATGCTAAAATGCTTCAAAGCCAAACAGCAGCTGACAATAGGTCACCATAATTTGTCACGCCCAATAGAATTATTGAACGATAACTGTTAAAAAAAATGTAATGCTTAGGTAGACCTTACCTTTCGTGTCTCTGTCCCTGAAGATGGGTAAAGGGAGTGTAGCAGACTCTTTGTGAGTGGGACACTGTATGGCCTTCTTGCAGATGCCGTAACAGCAGGCCCATCTCCACAAGCACTTGAGAAGTCCCAAGTTTTCACAACCATAAACTTCTCTAATTTTTCTTTTAGCTGATCAATAAGGATTTGCTGTTCCACCATTTTTTCATTCTCATATGAAAAAAACAAAAACAAAAACGGTTGCTGATCATCAGGTTTGCATCATACCTTTCTAAATTCATTATAAAGGTCAGTCTTCTTGTATATCATTCACCAACTCTAAATTCTTCTGCAGTGCACAGGCAAATTCTGCAACAAACTGAAAATTCTCTGGCATGACAGGTAGAATCTTACCTCTCCCCAAACTCCAATCATTTTTTTTTTTGAGACATTTTTGTCTCTAAAGGACCTGTCCTATATAAATTATGTCAGCTAGATTTAGACATCTAGTGAGAAGTAGATGACATATTTATCAGCCCTTGCTTGCCTTATTTGTGTGTTCATGGATAAATAAAACGGTAATTCAAGAAAAATGTTCAAATGAAGCACATGGTCTGAGTTTAAAGAATGAAATGTACATACATGTAGGCTTCCTCTTCCTCTTGGAGTGGTCCAACTTGAAAGATTATTTTTATTAATTAACATTCATAAAATTGGACGTGACCCCAGGATCCCCTGTATCAACCGTTACTTTCTTTTCTACCCAGCCTCAAATTTGTCGGTAATGCTAGTTTGAAGAACTTACTTGCCTTTCCTACAGCAATCTCTGTGCATTGTTCAAAATTACATATCTTCACTGAACTGATTTATCCATAAGGCCAAGACCATACAATTTTCAGTCTTCTCTGTTCCTTTCAGAATACATCGAAAATCTTGCCTACCAACAGGAAATTTGAATAACAGCTAGAGATAGTTAACTAAAGTATGCATTCTCCTACTTTGAATCATATATTTTTTATTTATTCTTTTTTTCTCATCTTCTTAGACTGCAAGTCCTTTCCCCATACATAGACAATGCCCCACAAATTGACATTTTGTTGGAATACAATACATAATATTTCTGTGTCATAGCAAAAAGAATATATATGTCAATACCATACATTTTATGATTGTGGAAGTAGTAATGGGCAACTCCACCTTACAACTTTTTTTTTTTTTTAATCCCTATAAGACTCTGTCCCTTATGCCCTTGTACATACAACCCCATAGTGCATAACCTGTTACATAAATACATGGGTACAAACATTTACATGCTACTTTTACAGTTCTTATTCTATCATGTATCATTGAAACGACACTTTCCTGTGCATACAACTTTAAGCCATTTGACACAAGCATTTGATTTAATTATTATACTGATTTTTCTGTTTTTAAGTAAAAGTGAGAGCTGCGATCTTTTGCCTACAGTACAACTGTTTCTGTTCATAACATCTGCCTCGTATCCTCCATAGGATACAATTATAAGCATAATCGTATATAAGCATCTATGTGTATTAGAAGCATGGATTGTTTCAGTCTAATAAGCTGACAATATGCAGTATGGGTTAAAAAAGGAAAACACACAAAAAAAGCCTATCCAGAGATGACAGAACAGAAAAAAAGTTACAGAGGGAAGGAAAAGATGGTGACCAGTGTACTTACCTTTCATTCATTGACTCTCCCCAAGCCATCAGCAAAGAAGAGGAAAAAGGAGGATAAGGAGGAAAAGGAGAATAAGGAGGAAAAGGAGAATAAGGAGAATAAGGAGAATAAGGAAAAAAAGGAGAAAAAGGAGAAGAGTACTAACTAGCCATGTTTATGCTGTTCCCTTTAAAAAAGGTCAGATCTATCATCCTATAAAGTCAGATCTATCAACTATCCTATATATGGTCTCCTGGATCTTGAAATGCTATTCACTTACTACCCATTACAATTTCATTAGCATATACAAGATCTAGAGAGGGAAGGAGGCAAGCAGTGTTTCCACTGTGTCACTCAGCTTCTTGTAATAGTAAACTCTCAGAATACTAGGATGAAATTCTGTCTTAAAAAGTCAAAAGGCAACAATACTTTACTCTCACACTGAATAAAGATATAACAAAGCATGTTTCTACACAGCCTTTCAATTAAAGCATTCTGTAGGAACTTGATGGTCTTTTTGAGATTCTAAACAATCTTTTAAAGCCTTTCAAGTCCTAAATCATGAATCGTCCTGAAACAACTTAGCAACAACACAGATCTGGAGGAAGGCAGGAAGCAAAGAGAGGGTGAATGAATCACTTAATATCATACAGGAAGGCTGTGGCAGTTAGGCTGATACACAAACTTCAGGAATCACAGTACTGTGATTCACCCACTAGATGATCTCAGCTCATTAGGGAATACAGCTCTAATTCAAACAAGGTGCTTGTAAGACTGGTAGGTGTTTACATCCAAAAAAATTCTGAAGGATCTGTCTTGAAATCATGAGTACATTCCTATAGTGGACGGATGGTTTGATATAGATATATGTAATATATGCCAGAGGAAAAATACCTGTAATCTATGTCTTTCTTCAGCCTTCTTTAAAGATTCCAGTTGCTCTTCATTTTCCTGTATTAATGTCTTTATCTGATTCTGCTATATCTTCAATTCATGATCCTTCTGGCTGAATACTTCTTCATCCATAGCTAGAGCCTGCTAGATAATAAAAGGAAAATTCAGCCAGTGGAAAAGCAGGCATTGTTATTCTTGAAGTTGGAAAATTAAATACATACATACATTTATTTGTTGTTCAAAGATGTGAGTGGAACTGCAAAGTTGTGACGTATATATGGCAAATTCTCCCACCATGGAATCACAGAACAGCTGAGGCTGGAAAGGACCTCTGGAGGTCACCTGGTTTAACCCCTGGCTCAAGCAAGGCCACCTTGAGCAGGTTGCCCAGGACCATGTCCAGGTGGCTTTTGCAGGTCTCAGAGGATGACTCCACTTCTTTGGGCAACTTGTTCCAGTGCACAGCCACGGCCACCACACAGTACACAAGTGCTTCCAGATGTTTGCCTAGAAGCTCTTGTGTTCCAGTATATGCCCACTGCCTTTTGTCCTGGCTGCACGTTCACTGCACCTTCCCTTCAGGTATTTGTAAGACATTGCTAAAATCCCCCACTGAGCCTCCTCTTCTCCAAACTGAACAGTCCCATCTCTCTCAGCCTTTCCTCATTGGAGAGGTGCTCCAGTCCCTTAAGCATCTTTGTGGCCCTCTGCTGCACTTTTTCCATTATGTCCCTGAATCTCTTGCATGGGGGAGCCCGGAACTGAACAGAATCAAGCAGAATGCAGTAGAGAAGTTGGAAAGGACCTACAAAGATCATCAAGTCCAACTGGCTGACCACTTCAGGACTAACCTAAAGTTACAGCATGTTATTGCGGGCAGTGCCCAAACGCCTCCTGAATACTGACAGGCATGGGGCACCAAACAGCTCGCTAGGAAGCCGGTGCCAGTGTCTGACCATCCTCATGGTACAGAAATTTTCCCTGATGTCCAGCGTGAACTGGACATCCCCCACAGCTTTGTGCCATTCCCATGCATTCTTCCCTCAGTTACCAGCAGCACAGACCAGCACCTTCCCTCCTCAGCAAGTTGCTGAGAGCCATGAGGTCGCCTCTTGGCCTCCTATTCTTCAGACTGGACAACACAAGTGTTCTCAGTCTCTCCTCATAGGACCTGCCTTCCAGCCCTTCTACCAGCTTTGTTGCCTTCCTCTTCACACTTTCAATTATCTTCACATCCTTTTTCAACTGGGGTGCCCCTGAGCACACGATACTCAAGGTGAGGCCACATCAATGCTAAATATGGTGGGAGACTCCTCTTTTGACTGGCTGCCTATGCTGTGTATAACGCACCACAAAATACAGTTTGCAACTGCAACTGGACACACTACTCCAGCTGTGGCCTCACTGAGCGGAAGGATCACATCTGTTGACCTGTTAGTGACACTTTGCCTAGTGCAGCCAACAAAACCACTAGCCTTCTTAGGAGGAAGGGCACATGGCTGACTCATGTTCAACTTGGTGGCCACCAGGACGCCCAGCTCCTTTTCTGCAGGGCTGCTTTCCAGCAGGGTGGCCCCCGGCATGCACTAGTGCCTGCAGTTGTTCCTCTTCAGGTGCAGGACTCTGAACTTGCCCTTGCTGAACTTCATGAGGTTCTTGTCAGCCCACCTTTCTAGGCTGTCAAGGTCCCTGTGGCTATGGCAGCATGGCCCTCTGGGGAATCAGCTGCTCCCTTCAAAAGTGGTTTCCACCAGTCGTTTCTTTACTTCTGTTTCTCATCTATTGATTTTGTTTTGACAAGTTTCTTTCTCCCAAAGGAAATAATGGACCCATAACCAACACTACCTTACAAAGTGGGTATTTAAATCCAATTACTTTCTTCGGTGTGCTGTGAGATTTGGCTGTAAAATCTCAGCATCAATCATAATATTAATACACTTCTCAAACAAAAAAATAAGGATGGCCCTCCTCATTTTTCATCTCAAAGAAGAGCCTAAAGATTAAAGAAATTATAATGTTATTTTTTTTCAGATGTTTTTCTGGGCAAGTGATCCAATAGTGATTGAAGGTTACTTCCAAATGTAGTTGGCCTTCCAGAAAACCTTTAGGAGCCAAATGCAAAGTATAGACACACTATGTCTTACCATTCTAAAGACAGATACTTCTGTACAACTGTATCTTTTCTGTACAACCTATATCTTTCAAGTAAATACAACTCTTAAGAGCTGCTCAAGAGCCTTTATTGCCCTGTTTATTTTAGCATCTCCATAACCATCTCCTCCGAGCTGTGGATGGCATGCTTACCTGGGTATCTTTCAGTTTAAACCCAGCTCTTACACTGTTTTGAACCTGGGAAGCAGAGCTTTACAATAAGCCAGAGAAAAAAAATGAAGAATAAATAACAGAGCTGTAATTTAGGATGATGAGAACCAAGAAAAGCCAGAATTTGTGTATGCGATTGCGAGGTAACAATCTACAGGCTTACCAGAATTCAGTGTGAAAAATGAAAATAGGTTGATTTTATAAAATTCTAACTTGTTGGAACTCTATCTCCTCCTCCTACGAGACAGACACATTAGCTTTCCTGATTTGTTCATAGGTACCTAAACAATCAACTTAGAATGAAATACCTGGCAGTTCTTTAGTTCTCTCCTCAGCTGAAGAATTGTGATATGATGGGGCTCTTGCATGGTGCCAGTTCCAGTGTCAATTTGCTGCACGGTGAGAGCTTCCTGCTTTTTAAGCTAACATCATCATTCAAATCAACCAGGAATGGGAAGGCTTCATCCAAACAGTTTCTGTAGCTGAAGCACTGAGCTTGAAGCTGGGTGAGCTGTTCTTCTAGCAAACTGATTCGGGTTCTTTCTTGATTTAAGTCATGTCAACACTGATTACCAACTTGTTGGTTCTGCAAAGCTTCTCGGAGCAATCTGATTTCAAGTTCCATTTCATCAATCCGGTCTTGATCAGGGTTGTAGTTGACAACTGGTTTATTTCTAATGTTTTTGGCTCTGTTTGCATATTTGAGCGAATTTACAGATTCATCAAAGTCTGATGAGGATGGACTTATACATGTTATCATGACAGTCTTGGCGTTCCCTCCTAGGGAGTCTTTCAGAATGCGAGTGATTTTAGCATCCCTGTATGGAATATGTACGCTTTTCCTTTTTGGGTCTCCAAGCGCACTGATGACATTTCCCAAGGCCAACAAACCACTATTGATTTGAATTGATTCTTTGAATCCTTCACTGGTATTTCCAGTCTTTGTCACCCTCTCTGATCCTGCCAAATCCACAAAATGGAACTTTGAAGCAATCATCTGGACTGATTTCCAAGATGAATCCTGTGGATCACTATTTTTTTTGAGACTCTGCAGATTGTTTCTGACAAATACTGATAGTAAAAATGGCATGTGATCGACTAGAGTTTTCGTTCATTTGTGTTGTGCCTGCGTGACGAGCTGCATTGCCACTTTCCAACAGGCTCATCACTTCATCTGCACATTCTACTTGGAATTCCTTAGCACCAACAATCACTTCAAACACCAAAAGAAAATCAGAATAATTACATTAATTTTAAACTTTTCAGTAAAAGCTTACTGCAATTATGAAGAGTCAATCTATAAACACAAATCACACAAGCATACAAGCCTGCATTATTATAAGGTCGTAGCACATAGCTAAATAAAATAAAACAGTATGTGGAAAGCACGAAGTACAGCACATCTGAAACCTGCAGAAATAGAATATATGGGTGTATTTTGTCACACCATTTGAAACAGTATTGTAAACAGAATACACAGAATACACTTAGGTGTTTACACATCGTCTTATGAAATTTGCAACCTAGTGCTATCTAGAAAAAAAGTATGAGCAAACCTAGCTCAAAGCTTACTTTGTCAGTTAAAAAAAAAAAAAGACAGAAATTTTGAAAGTTTGTAGTAAAAGTGACTCCCACCCTATGTTAAGAACATAGTTCTTAGTGGAATGGAAGCAGATATTTACAGCATAAGTAGCTTAACAAATATAACTTTGAAGTGAGAAGCAAAGGCTTAATCTTAAAGCATTCATTCAACTGAATAATCATGCACAATTGTGTTTCTATGCTGAATTTGCAGAAACAGTAACAGTACTACCTTACCACCTGATGCTGCTTCTGGAGGAACATTGATATTGTTCATAGGAATCTCAAATGAAGGCTGCTTCAGATCAGCTAAACTGAATTGATATTTTGAAAACGTGACTTCGTCTAGTATTAGTCATCGGTAAGCTCTCTTTTCAAGAGATGGAAACAATAATTTGTGCACACAACAGAAATCAAATGCACGAAGTTCTAGAGCTGAAATCCTACCTGTATTTCCGTTTTCATCTTCTCAGATATGTAAATCTTTCACAGAGGTCTCCAACTCCAATAAATCTCAAAGTTCTTCCTCGTAAACCTCTATATAAGATACCTTCACTCGGAAATCGATGTTATGGTTTTCAGAAATATGCTGAAATAACTCCTGAATAGCCCGTGGGATTATGCCTTTTTCATCCTCTGAAACTGATGCTAAAATAGAAACACAGATGTCACAGACACTTGCAGTCATTCTGTCACACAAATTACAAAGACTAAAACTAAAGAGAAGTCTGCGAGGTTTATCACTCAATATAATAAGGAATAGGAAGAGCTCAGTTTTCCCAAGTTTTCATGTAAAGATTTGCTTTTCTGTTGATCAGAAATGCATGGAAATGATACAGAACTTTACTACTTTCTGCGGGTACGAGACTACAAGAAAATTAAATTAGTAAAAAATCACGCTAGAAGAAAAAAATATTTTGAACTTGCTAATGAATTAATGATAAAACTTCAAATCCTTTATGCAAAAAGAACGAATACATAATTTTCAGGGTTTCAAATTCAGAATCAAGGACCAAGAAAAATCCAGATAGTCTTCTAATTCCTGCTACTCCACTTCTTCTCTCTTATTCAGCAGAACAGACAAACAAATTGTGACTTCTCGATACGGAAGGGAAGATAACCAGAGCTGGTGATACACGATTTCAGGGAAAGTCAGAAAGCAAAATTGTATACATGCAGAAGCTGAAGAATTCTTCTGCGAACTAATACAGAAAAATAGTAGTTTCCAGTCTCAGGTGTTTGAGAAACACTGACTTGGAAATACCAAGTAAGTCGAATAGTAGAGTTTCAGATATCTGCCTTTAAAAAAGCAAAATTTGAATTCCACATAAAGTTCAACAAGGCCAATATGCAAGGTTCTGCACTTGTGCTGGAACAGTTACAAGCACAACTACAGTCTGGACAGAAAACAGATTGAGAGCAGCCTTGAGGAGAAGGACCTGGCGGTGTTGGTTGATCAGAATCTCCACCTGAGCCAGCAATGTGTGCTTCCAGCCCAGAAAGCCAACCATATCCTGGGCTGCATCAAAAGCAGCATGGCCAGCAGGAGGAGAGAAGTGATTGTCCCCCTCTGCTCTGCTCTCGTGAGACCCCACCTGGAGCTCTGGGTCCCCCAGCACGAGGACGTGGAAGTATTTGAGAGAGTCCAGGAGGGCCACAGGGATACTTAGAGAGATGGAGCACCTCTCTTACGAAGACAGGCTGAGGGAGTTGGAGTTGTGCAGCCTGGAGAAGAGGCTTTAGGCACAGCAGCCTGCCAGTGCCTAAAGGGGGCCTACAGGAAAGCTGGGGAGGGACTCTGGAGGGACTCTTTGGCAGGTGGTGTAATGATAGGACAAGGATGAATGGCTTTCCAACTAAAAGAGGGTTGATTTGGATTAGATATTCAGAAGAAATTCTTTACTCAGAGGGTGGCAAGGCACTGGCACAGGTTGCCCAAAGAAGCTGTGGATGCCCCATCCCTGGGGGTGTTCAAGGCCAGGCTGGATGGGGCCCTGGGCAACCCGGTCTAGTGGGTGACATCTTTGCCCGTGGCGGGGGGTTGCAACTGGGTGATCTTTAAGGTCCCTTCCAACCCAAATCATTCTAGGATTCTATTCCATGAAATTTATCTATGAAATCTCTTTGTCAGACTCTGAAAAAAGTCCAAGAGTGAGTTTGCTTCATACAATTACCTAAAGCAGATACTTTCTAAGTAGGATAAATGGAGCCAAAATTTCTAAAGCACTGTGTTTCAGAAAGTAGGGTAAGTTGCCTGTTAGAATAGAGAATGGGAAAGAGCACTTTAATTTTTTTTTATTTTTTTTTTCTCTCATACTTTTGGTATAGCCTAACGGACACAGAATTTGTGTTTAGAACACAACCATCACATAAACTTTGGAATATATATGTCTTTTTTTGCTATACATTTTTTCATTATCTCTTAAAAATTCTCAAGCATCATCTGTTATGTATTAAATACTTAATTTGCAGAACTACATTGTTCACACACACACAAAAAAAGACTTTTTACAACGTACCAATGTGACCACCTCCAATGGTGTAAGTCTTCCCAGAACCTGTCTGTCCGTATGCAAATACTGTAGCATTATATCCCTCAGCCAAAGACACTAGAAGAGGTTTAATGCAAACTGGATAAACTTCTTCTTGGGTTGAGTTTTTGCCAAATACAACATCAAAAGTGAAGACACGGTCTTTCCCAATGATTATTTGTTGTGTATTTGGGACTAATCTCACGCATACTTGGTGGTTATGAAGTACTTCCTTGGAAAGCAGAGGTCTGACCCTTACTGCAACTTTAACCAGGATCTCCTCCATGCCGGCCTCCATCTCTGTGCTCCCCCCTCAGTATTCAGGAAGTCATTACGAGATCTGTTACAATTCCTCTGTTCACCTCATTTGCAATTTTCTGCACCTAAGAAAAAATGTTTTCCGAGTTAAAGAAGAAAGAATTAACTCCCTGCTGAAGCAGAATGTTGAAGAGTTTCCCAAAGAATACATAAGCAACATTACACCCTGGAAAGGAACTGTGATAAAAAAGCAGATATGTTAACAACTGTTAAACCAGTGCAGAAACTAATTTTGCTTCTATTACCTTCTAAGCTAGCAGACTTAACCTTTGGTCTGAAAGTGGTCAGACTTTCTGTTTGGACGTTATACTGCCGGATGAAGCAACAATATTGTAAGATCTTGTTAATGAACTCTTGATAAAGCATAGACTTACAATGAACCTTATTTTCTCACTGCTACAGTACCGATGCATAGGCAACAGAAATTATTCAAAAAAACCTTTTTATCCGGAATTAATACCTATAGACACACACGTGCTTGAAAGCCATCTTCTGCTTACAAGGGCCAAGTATTTAGAATTTCAGAAGCACAGAAAGCTGTCGTGTTGCTTACATGGTGGGTATGATTTTAAATAGTTGTGATTACTACACACCAAGCATTCCTCTGATTTTAATCCGTCTCTTTATGCCCATATGGAACTATTTTTTATTAGTTATATATTTCAGCAACCATGGTTCCTTATACTGCCCCCCATCTATTAATTCTGAAGCACAAGAAGAAGCATCGAATAGGATTTCTTTACAAATGTCTACCAGAAACACTCCAAAGCCTCGATGGGTATCAAATGCTGCCGGATCCCAAACACATCTTCTGCTCTTGCTGATTCTCAGTCAAGGAGGCTTTGCCATGCAAAGGACAGTTTGCTGAACTTCCTTCTTGCTCAACTCCCACGCAGCCTTTTTGCTCTGTTACCCAACTGGCAGAACTCACCAGCTAAGCACATCAAATTCAGCCTGCATGAAAATGCAACCAGATTGAAACACAAGTCTTCTGTGGTTGCAAAGAGAAGAGTTTTGGCATTTCACTCACACCCATTTGCATTGAGGGCTTGTCCATTCAGAGCTGAGAAACTTTGGAAGCTGACAAAAAGCCTTGTTGTACAGAACAGAGCAAAGGGAAGCCAAGAAAGAGAAGCAAGAGCCTGAAATCCTGCTCATTTCAGAAAGGGCACGGCAATCACGAGCACATACTGAAAACTTACTGACTCCCCCCCCGCCCCCCCCTCCCAAAATGACACCCAAACCAGTCGCGGGAGGGGAGGGGCGGAGGAGGGGAGAGATCCCATCTCCTACTTCCTCAAACAAACACCAAGCAAAATGCCGGCTCAGCGGCGCTGTGGGGCGGCTCCCCCCAGCCCCAGCCCCGGCCCCGTCGCTCCCCGCTCCAAACCTGCTCCGGGCGGCGGGAGGCAGCCTCCGGGCGGGCTGAGGGGCCGGCGGGCCGCGCCTGGGCCGCCCGCGCTGCTGGTGACAGCACCTCGCTAGGCAACGTCCGCAACCTCCGGCGGCGCCGCCCCGCCGCGCACAGTGGCCCCCCGCAGCAGGAGGGCGCAGGCGGAGTGGGGGTTGAGGGGTGGGTGTGAGGGGACACCGGGGGGCAGCGGGGGGCAGCCCCCGGCCCCCAGAGACGCGCACAGCTCGCCCTCGAGTCCTGGGGAGGGTGGAGGGGGCCGTCTGCTTGTGGTCAAAGCAGGGGTGCGAAATGCGGCTTCCATCGCCGCGCTCGTCATGGAGGAGAGCGTCTCCTCACGGCTCCGGTGGAGCTCAGCGGTAAAGGCTGAGTTTTCCCTCAAACACAAGCGGTCTCCAAGTAGGCGAGCCACGCTCACAACTGCTCGCAGCTGCTGGCCCAGCAGCCGCCGGGAGTGCCCAGGCACACGTCCACACACAGACACATCTGTAGACACAATGCCGACAGAGCTCAAGGAGCAAAACGCGAACGGATTCTGTCCGATTTGTATATGAAAAACAACAGATAAGACCAAGTCGGTCCTACTAATGACATGGAACACTGCTTTAGCAATTTGTAAGTGCACAGAGCTTACTCCACCCTAAAGACTTGATAAACAAAGAGACATTTAGAAAGCTAAGCTGTGAAATGACTGAAACAAAAAGGTGTATTTCCAGCTTCAGTTCCCTAAAGCGTGTAAGTACTTCTCAGAAACATAAGACAGAACAATGTAAAGATGTAATCTGCGATTAAGTAGTTCTTCTTTCACAGGGAAAACCAAAACCAATGACTTTTCAGGGACAGCAAAAACTCTTGATGAGACAACAACCTTACTCACTGTTGAAAATATAATCCCTTTACATCATTGGCCTCACTCTGCTGATGTTCTCTCCTTTTTCTTCTTTTCTCTCCTTTCTTCACATTTATAGATCTACACCCTGAAGCTAGAGATTTACCAGCACGTCGGCCACTTCTGCCTTTTCCAGGCTCTGAATCAGTATCACTTTCCAGTTGTAGTAAGGCAAAACGAGACGCAATGGTAGGGACTGAACTGATTAGAGCAGATTCCACTGCCATGTCTGGAATTCTAGGGAGCTGGCTTCTTTTAATTATCAGTTTCCTGGGAAAGTAGCACAGAAGGTAGAATGAAAACATTGTTTGATCAAACAAGCAATAATTCATATCATTAAACCACAGAAGTGGTTTTTTTTGGCTCAGAAAGCATAAGACAGGGCTGGAATTGGGGGAATGAGGGAGAAATCAAAAAGATACAGTATAATTTATTTATATTTTAACCGACTACACTGTATTACCTTAGGTAACTAAAGAAGAATTACATAAAATAAAAAAAAAAAAACAACAATCTACCAAACACATTTTAGGCTAATACATTCGCTCTTGAGAGATTTCGTGGAAAAAAGGTGGCTCTACAAGAAGCTGGTCTTCATGTTCTGGGTGGAAATAGACACAATTAGAATAGAATAGAATAGAATAGAATAGAATAGAATAGAATAGAATAGAATAGACTAGAATAGAATAGAATAGAATAGAATAGAATAGAATAGAATAATTTAGTGCTTAAAAACTATTTCAGATGCCATCCCCAGAGCCTGACAAACACAATTTAAAAATGAAGTAGATAATACACATACGCAAGCTCCAGTTTGGGGTAAGCAGCCTTATCTCTTCTTTTACAAGAAGTTTAATTTTGTTTGCAATGCACTGGAGATTCAGCAAGCAGTTTTCTCCACAGGGAGGTGAACCCAGCATTTCAGCTGGTACCGTCCACAAACATCAAGTTCACCTGTTCTTAGAGCAAGACACAGAGGATACGTTGGGAGGAGACAGAACTAAGTAACACTTATGCCTTCTGTTGTTGCCTGTAGCTAAAAGCAACATGTACATCCCTGGGACACCATTCTAAAGATCAAATCATTTACCTAACATTAAAGCTAGATCCTGCGTATATCTATGTTTGTCCAACTGCAATTTTTCCATGCAGAGTTTGGTCAATTAGCAGAGTATTGAAAGTGATGATATCCATCTCTGATTACAAATTTCATAGAAAACAGACATCTAGATATGCTGACATATTATGACAGCGGTGTAGTGAGATAATACATACTTCTTGAAATTACTGTTCAAAAGGGATCTTTAGATTTTGAAACAAGTTCTTGAGTTATCTGCTTAGATAACCTACAAATCTGTTCCTTATTAAGTACTATTACAAAAGAACATGAGACTCTGCAGAAGTTTCCACAGGCTCTCTTTACCACTTAACTCCAGAATTTCTCCAGTCCAAAATTGTATAGGTGCTCCATATATACTCAGATATGTCAACATGCAACAATAGCATGGCAGAGACCATTCCCCAAAATAATGATTTAAAAGGAATATGTCATTTCACTTTTCAGAGATGAAAGAACCATGCTCTACTCTTAAGTTTACAGGAGACAAAAAGGTTATAGAAAAGAGCATTCTCGTCACACAAAGTTACTCAACTCCATTTCTCTCAAAAGAAGAGAAAATGAAGCTGGTCATCTTAGGAGAAAACGGCCATTGAGCTGTGAATCTACTTGATGCTGATATTCAGATTAGCTGATCAGACCACAACTATGTATCTAGAAAATACAGGTCAATCATATCTACATCATAAGTAATTCATATTTGTCACTCTTTAAATGACAGAACAGGATACATTTGGATTTTTGTGCAGACAAGACTGTGCACATATGCACACATGTGCATACATTGACAAATATTTTAATGCTAAATAACTATATAGTTAACCAGCTGAGGAAATTAGTTAAAGTTGAGAGACTTCATGCTCTTACTAGCTGGACACAAAATATGTTGAAACTTGAAGCTCAGAGAAAAGATTACAGGTGCATCTTTACAGCAAGAAAAAGCACCAGATAAAAGTGCTCAGTCATGTTCCACAAGAACTTATGATGCTGGATGTTGCTCTAAAGCAGACAACACTCAAAGTTTTGTCTGCAGACTCCCTGCTGTGCTTGGCTTAAGAAAAAAAAAAAAAGAACTATAGTATGACTCTTCAGTAAAAGCCTGGAATTTCTAGTCTCTCTCTACTGTGGTGTATTTATAGTTAATGTAAACAGTACAACGGCACAACAGTCTTTATTTGTACAGTGGCAGCAGTGGCTAATGCTGCCAAATCCTTCTTTTTGCACATACAATCTGAAAACAATTACACGTAGCTGAACCTCTACACAGGTACATAAAGTGGCTGCAAACTCCCTTCTTTCGTCTATAAATACACCAATATAAATACACCAGTAAGTATACCTTTGCTGTCTTATCGTAGTTGGCATGCAATTAAGAGCCCAGCTGACAAGTACATTTAACAAGTACTACCCATGGAATTCTGCTGTTCCAATTCACTGAAATACTATAGTGACAACATGATATCAATTTACAAAACCTTATTCCTGAATTCGGTGTTTCTACATCATCATCATCATAATGGATGGCAATGAGTTTATAAAGTGAATTGCAAATACATGAGATTGCAGGTTATTTTCTAGTTGAGTCGCAGATAGTTGTTAACATTGCTAATTCAGTTGGTAGGACATTTCAATACTATTCATATTACAGCAGGATCAAATTATCCCACTTCTGCAACACCTAAAGATGGATCCAGTGATTCACCAAGGCCTACCACCATGCCAGGCTTCATATTTTAGCACCACACCTACAATTCTGGCAGACCCATTTTATTAAGCACCTAGCACTTCAGTTTCAAAGTATGGCTCCCATTCCCCCCTCCCTGAAAAAACAATGGGCTGATACCTCAAAAGCTTTCAGCTAATTAGAGGTGCTTGCTAGCACCCTTTCAGAGGCTGGTATAGTTCCCCCCACCTCAGGAATTATGAGCAGTGTTATTCTGTATTGCTATAGAAATAACCAGCCGTAGAAAATTAAAAACACACTGGTGTAATTGAGCTTGAGGCTGTGTTTAAGGAAGCTTTTTGATCACAGAAAGAAAGTGTTCAAATATGATTCAAAGATCGAAGCCGAAATTCCTTTAAGTGGTATAGTCTTTATTGCAGCGCTGGATGATGCACAGGGGATCTCTCCACCTATCGTGCATACCCAAGGCGGAAAGCAGTCTTGAATTTATACAATCAATCTCTCAATATTCTACAAGTGCCTATACATATTCCTTACCTATCCCCGCCTTCCCTCGCTTCTCATGCTAATTAGCCTTTTGGCACCTTGCACCTGCGTAGAGCCTCCCAAGAATTGTGGGCAGGGGTCTTTGGGAGGAAGACCCCGAGTCTTCTTCACAGTGTACTTTTCACCTTTGGTCAGGAATCTGCTGAGTTGGCATGTTTCTTAATTGCAAGCGCTGGTTGTTGCTAATTCTTCCATTTGTTGTATCTTTATAATGAATTCCAATGTCCAGTTTTGAGATTTATAGTCCTTCCATTTGTTTCTCTGTCTGTCTACCGCTTCCTTATCATGAGTTGCAGCGTCTTGTTTCGAGATATACAGTCCTTGTCTGGGGATTGTCCTTGCCTCCCCAATGCCTCCCCAATGCCTCCTTAATCAAATACCACAAGTAGTTTCATAATTCCACAGATCAAACTATGACCTGAAGCATCATTTCAACTTCTACAGTAGTTTTCAAGGAAGAGTTTTGAAGTGCGGTAAAATATTGGAAGTAAATAACAGCCTGTTGCCCAAACCCTATTTATCTGAACACAATATTCCCTACTACATAGGCTACAGGAAAAATCCGCATGAAGGTAAAAGGAAGCAAAGCCTGCTAGCAAGTATTTGAAATTGTTTCCATTTGTGTTATGTATTAGCAAGAGCCATAGTCTTGAGAGAAGGCTTTCACTAATGTGTCAAGGAAGTAAGTAACCCCGTTACAAAAAGATCCCTCAATAATCCAACTTGCAACACCATCATGGCATGGATTGACAGCTCCCATAAATGACCCAGTTCCCAAACGTTCTGATCTGCATATCACTAGCAGGCTGTTAGTGCAACTCTCTGTGCAGTCTGCTCCAAGCAGTAAGAGTTGTGAACACAGCTCCTGCAGCCAAAAGTACCTGTTACTCAGATTCATGCATCACCAACAGAAGATGAGCATTATATACATGTACCATATAATTTTAAGGCAACATTATAGCAATGGTTATTTCTAGCAAGTAGTAATTTATTTATTTATTTATTTAGTGCTTTACTCATTTGTAGGTCATGCTTTTCTACAAACATACGTGAATGCATTACGTGAATGGATTATTTCAGATTTTTATATTAAAACAACAGATAAGACCAAGTCGGTCCTACTAATGACATGGAACACTGCTTTAGCATGTCTGATGCAGCAATTTGTAAGTACACAGAGCTTACTCCACCCTAAAGACTTGATAAACAAAGAGACATTTAGAAAGCTAAACTGTGAAATGACTGAAACAAAAGGGTGTATTTCTAGCTTCAGTTCCCTAAAGCATTTAAGTACTTCTCAGAAACAGAAGACAGGACAATGCCCTGAAGAGCTTCAGTCTAGTTTTAGACATGATGTAACAAAGCTAACTATGATAAAAGTAACATATCCAGTGTTTCAGTAACACCGAATCCCTTTTCTATGTTACCCACCTTAACCCACACTGCAGGTCAAATAGCTCTACTGTAAGCACTGCTGTAAGCCCCCAACACACATCTTAAGAGGAGCGTAATGCACACCCAGAAACTCAGTTGGAGCATCAGCAGCTTCCTGGTCTGCGTACAGCTTTGTATACATGCATGAATTTACAGTTAACTGGCAAATGTTCAAACACCACAAAGAAATGAGCAGCACATCACAATTTAGGACTCTAGGCTGACGTTAGGAGCAGACTTTCAAGCATTTGTGGAATAACCACATAGCTTTAAATACGGTGATCTACTGTTTCAAGGAAAATACGCTGAATAGCCCAAAAACACAACTCAGTTCCTCTTGAACCACTTCCATCTTCAACTAAACTAATAAAGCCACAGATTTCCAAGAACTTTGAAAAGAGCATCTTCCCACACGCTGTCTCCTTGTGTCTATTACTAACATGCTTATTTGCCACCATCTATCATTGAAACACGTGCTCAGCTAACACCTAAAGTACTGACTGTACTAACTCACCACTGTGTCTCTTATTTTTTTCCTTCATCTTCTGAGATTTGATTTCCTCAAGTGTTTTTATTCCAAAATTCAGATTTCCCTCTGAAAATAGGAAACAGTTCATGAGACTGGCTTAGAGGCACTCACTGAGGACCACAGCTCCTCAGGCTTCTTAGCGCTCAGCAACTTTCTGAAGTATTTAGAATAAAGCCTGTCAACACTCCTCACAAGTGAAAGAGCCAGAGAACCAAGGGCATTTTGCCCCTCCTTTCATCCTTCAGGCTTAAAAATGTAGTTTTAATTTTAATCCATTTACACGATATTAGATCCCTCTATCGTTAGATATGGCTTATCAACAGTGGTTGCAAGGCTGCACATGCAGCCATTTCAACTCCATGCTGTGGCCCTGTTTTGTTCTCCAAAAGTAAAGAAAAGGAGTTCACCTTTCTGACCCAATTGGCACATGATGGTATTCATGGCAGAAATGAGATCATGGAAATAACCGAGTCCATTCAGCACCCCTACATTTTGTTGTGTTTTTACACCACACTGCTTTTGAGTTAACTGTCAAGTTCTTCTGATTTATCCTACTAAGGTGCTGGAATACCTTGTTTAGTAGCAGTAGAACTGCCTTTGCGAGTGGAAATCACCCGTAATCCATTTTTGCCTTCCACAGCTGGTTGCTGGACAGGAGTTTTAGTTTCTTCTTCCTCAGAAAGTTGGTCTGAAGGGGAAAAATCTATTCAGTTATGCATAGACCAGATTGTTCATGATTAAGTAGCTCATGCAGTGACACTTCAGCCCATGCTTCATATAAAAAACTTTGTTGCTCTTTTGTTTTGTTTTGTTTTTTAAAGAGCTACATTGACCTGATGAACTCCTAAGTAGAATACACTAGGACAAAACATCTAGGACTCTAGATTCTCTCTGCAGCTTTAACTACTACACAACACATTGCTCTTCAGACAGAAAAAAGAAATTTCCTTCCTAGTTTCACATAGAACTTTACACAACAGACCAGCTAAAGCCAGGAGTGGTTCTAAGCTTTCCTCCAACGTTTCAGGTTCTGTCCACTGACTGCCGGACAAAGCCACCAGTGACCTGGCCACACTGCCTGCCCTATCGCTAGTCAGACCTCAGGTCATCTGTGATTTCTACATTCCTTTACAGCACAGATTCCTTCAAGAACCAAAGATTTACACCATCATTTACAGCACAAATTCCTTCCAAGAACCAAAACATGCTCACCATCATCATCTTCATCATCATCTGCAGCATTGATTACAACTGGAGGGTGTGTAGGGCTTGGGACATTTTCAGAGTTTTCCACTTTCATCACCCCCTTAGCTGTGGAGAGGGATTTGACTGGACAGAAAGTTTGTTTTGCTGCAGTGACATCTGAGCCACTTTCAAATCATCGTCCGCGGACTCAGGCGGACTTGGCAGTGTAGCTAGAGGAAGAGGATGATCATCGGTAATATGGCAGTTTAAAACTTTGACCACAATTTAGCAAAGAGGTGGTAGGAAAGGCAGATAACCCGCACAGACAATGAATTCATCATCTCCTTTTGCCCATCCCATCACTGTTTACACCGTCAACAAAGACTTCCCTTCGAACAACAACACATCTCCCTACCACCCAGCAAAAGATGAAACAACAGGAAGCAAACTGCAAGGCAAACATCACACAAAGCCAAGAGAAGCTGAGCACGAAAGCAGAAAACAAACACCAGCAGTACACTCCGTGCAGTACACCTATGACTGCAGACCTTTTCCTGTACTCACAAATGAACAGTTACCTGATGCCCCCTACAGGATTGGCACCCACTAAGTAATACTCCAAATTAAGTCTTCAGCACTTCAAGAAAAAGGACTTAAACTCACTCTTGCTTGGTGGGAAGAATTGTCCATCGATGTAACGTCCCTTTGCATGATGAAAAGCACAGTTGGCTTTCTGACAGCCTCCCGGCTGCTTCTCCCAGTAGCAAGGAATCTCACTGCACTTTTTCTGAAGACAGAAAGAAAGAAAAGCTCGTGATAACATGCACCTGAGGCTTGCAAAGAGATGCGCAGCTCCAGATCATGACAGCTGTCACAACACAGTGCTGAAACATCATTCCAAAGGTCAGTTTCTCAGTTAAGTGGAGTATTTCTGGGCATATTCACAAAGTTTGCATAAGCTGGAACCACTATGCACATTTAGATTTGTCATCATTCAGTTAGAGAAGACAGGCACTCTCAGACACCAGTTGAGGGTGGGTTAAACTAATACACCTAGGATTATACTAGCATTATTCAGAGGGAAAAAGAACATCTGAAATTGCCTAGGTTAACCCTGTCTAGAACTACTTCTTGGAGACTTAGTTCTTCTGCACCTTTAACTTTCCCCACTTCCTACCCCAGGCAGCGAGAACAGCGTTATCGGAAGGACTGTGGGTCAGAAGAGACCTGAGAGTTCATTATCAAGCCTGCTCCCATGACGATAGAACAGCCTGTTTATTACCCCCCTGCTCCAGCAGGTTTTAGCAGTCTATTTAACAGCTATTCTGCATCTGTTGAGAAAACTGTCAGCATCTAATAAAAATATATATATCTTGCTAAGACATACCTAAGGCATTGATTTTATTTTCCTCTGCTTCCTCCCACCCCCTCTCTTGGTAACAGAAACCAGTATGATTTTGAAGCAAACAAATCTATCCTGCAAAAGCACAATCAGTACACCTACGGCACTGAAAAATGCTTTTGTTGATTGATTTTGAGAACACATCGTTAGGCACTCACGTCAATTTCCATGTGTCTGAATCGGCAGACGTTCCTGAAACAACGACCCTCCTGCCACAGCTTGCAGACCGTCTCATTGCCCAGAGCAGCTTCGCAGTGGCGGTAGGCACATTTGTCTCCCTGGAACCAAAAGGAAACCAACGAGGAAAATAGAGTACAGCCTCAAAAATGGCCATGCTGCTGCCTAATGTTGCTACAACTGAATTCAGAATCTATCTGGTTCTCAAGTTAACCAAAGACCAGCGTGCTTCCTCCTCCTAATCTACTCCTTCCTGAAAAAAAATGGGGAAAAAAAAGCAAAGCAAAGGAAAGCCAGCCATACCTTGGTACAGGTAGAATAGAAATAGAAGTAGCAATCGTCTCCTTGTTTAGACATGCCGACGAGTTCTGCTAACAAGCTCGGCTTCTCTCCACAGGGCCTTCCTCTGCTCTTGGAGAGAGCTGTCTTCACCCTTGCTTGGGCTGAAAGTCTTCTACTGGCTTGTGAGCAGGGAAATCTTCTTTTGAAAAGTAACCCTAAAGAAAGTAACAAGTGAAAAATAATGAGGAACCAACATTTTTCCAGCTTTCTTCAGTTCATCAAATCAAGTTATCAGTCTCTCGAAGAGAGCAAAGCCTTGAAATCAGCTGCTACATGAACTAACTAAATATGAAAGTTCCGTAAAGCTGCCAGGAGCTTTGTCAGCAAGCGTTCTCTTCCACATCCTCAATAAGATGACTTGGAGCACATCTGGAAGCCTGAAAACGGAGTCACTCCTTAAAAAACCACCTGATCATACATGCAAGTCAATAATCAACTCTGGCTACAAATAACTTCTCTAGAACACAGTTAGGACGCATTAAACAGCACGTTCCAGGCACTGTGGGTCTTCCATTTCACCTACCTGGACAACCTCAGCAAAGTTATCGATCTTCAAAGACTTCCAGTTAACTTCTCCTGTAGGCCAAACCAAGACTGAATCCGTGAATTAAAAATAAAGGGGTAGGAAGAATTTTCCTCCTCACTTTGCCAAGGGAACCTCTCATCCACAATTCAAACATAGGATGTGCTTTTAAACAGCTTATAACTAATAGAGGAAGCAAGTCCATTTGAATGCTCTCTCAGACTGGAGACAGCCAGGGATAGTTAGCTCTTCAAAAAAATAAAAACCAAAAAACAAAACAAAACAAAAACAAAAAACCCAGCGCATTTAGAGATGAACTCATGATTCAAAGTGGCTGCAAAAATGAGGCTCCATCTTCCACAGCCGGACAATTTAACTTTTTTTTTTTTTTTTTTAATTTAAAATTCAGTATGTTCCAATCTCTGGTCTTCAAGATTTCTTCACCTATTAAGAAAACACAAAAACCTTTCCCCGTCTTTATTACCTGTACAGCAAAAAACATACCAGTGCATATAAATCCACAGATGTGCATACGCATACACACATCTGTGTTTATACACACACGAGGAGGGAGTGAGAGAAAGTTAGTGAGAGCGACAGTGAAAATCAGAATTTTTGCCTTTTCGACACAGAGAGCGCGTAAAAATTCTCTCATTTTGAGGGAACTAGAAAAAAATGGAGGCTCTACAAAAGATTTTGATGAGTATGCCTTCGAGGCCGATGCTTTGTAACATGAGTGATCTGGGGGCCAGCACACAAATATGCAGACGTATGTACATGCATACAGGATAAACAGATCTATACACACAAGCGTGCACAGTATATGTTGTATGATCTCCATAGCGAGAACAACTCGTAGCCCTGATCAGACACGTAGAGTTGCAATCAATTAACAGCAGGAAGACAGCAGATCAAGGGTACAGCAAGCTTTGAGAGGCAGGGGAATGCTCACTTTGCCAGTGGCATGACTGCATGATGCCAAGGATTTTGAATTAGTTGGATTTTTTGGAAGCAATTGGGTTTTTCTTTCTGCGCTGTAGCAAATACCACAGGTTTGCCACCACGTGCTGTTCCCTAATCCATATATCCATCCTCATCCATTGCTGCAGGATCATGAAAGGTTAGAGAAGACGACTTAGGTCCAATTTAACAGCCAATGATTTTTCGATGAGCAGAGCTGCAACAGATTTTATTTAGCCACAAGCATTTTTTTTTCTTTTTTCTGAGATGAAGTCAGAAATTTTAATTATTATTTTTTTTAAAGACACTAAACACAAAACCTGCAACCAGACCAGATAAAGTTCAAATTAGAGTGATTCTGAAACCTTTCATTAAAACGCTGCACATTTCTGTGCAAATTATTTCTGACTCTTCTGGACAAAAGTGGATGAAATAGTTCTTACAAATTAATAATCAAAGGTTGAAACCTTTTACTCACACAAACACTAGTGAATTTTCCAGGAAATATTTTTTTGGCAGGGAATTTTCCCAAATCTAAAATAAAGAGAGGAAAAGTTGGCTTCTCATATTAGTTACTGCTTTTGACTGCTGGGCAAAGGGAATAAAAACAGTAGTTAAGTGCAAGCTTTCCTTCTCTTCTTTACTATGGATAGGAATCGTCACTTCGGACCTTTAGCACCTTCAGAAACACACCCAGTGCCATGCAGGTTCCTCTGCATCTACTTCTAACAGTTACTGGTGCTCCTTAGCATGGAAGTTTGACTCAAAACACTCTCCAGATTTAGCTCTTTTGACTGCCCAAGGAGCTCATCATTTTGCTTGTTGCCTTCCAGTTTCCTGAACAGACCGGGAACGCTGTTCAGAATCTGAATGGATCTGGTCTAAGGAATGGGAAGAAAGCAAAACCAAGCATACCTCGCAGCCCTAAATTCCAAAAAAGCAGTCTCATTTTAAAAAGGACCTCAAAAGCTTTTTTTTTTTTAAACTGACACCTGCTAACACGGCAATCCGGGCGCTAAACCAACTGAAGTTGCCCCTGAAAGCCTGAATAAAAATGAGTAACTCTGGTGCACTCAGCAGGTCTGTAATAGAAGTTGGTAAGATTTTTAGATTTCTTTTTTTTGCTCCAGGGTGCTGGTAAAATGTTTGCATTAAGAGATTTTGAACCTTTTGTACCAAAGAATTAGAGATGCGCTACAGTGCCAGTAGCTGGGGGTCTGGAAATACACACCAACAAGTGTCATAAGCTTTGCCTTTGCTGAAGGAAGATGAATAGTACCAAGAAAATCTGTCTAGTTTGTTTTACAGGCTTGTCTTTCTCAGTATGGAACAAACTGACCTCCCTGGTCTAACTTTGCAGTTGCCTATTCTGCCTTTGTCCTGGAGAGAAGAGCAAGAAAGGAACAAATCTATTTTTGCACTCCAAAAACGCATTAGAGGAGGATTATCACACCCACCTAAGGGTACTTCCTTGTTTGTTTATAAAGCACCAAGTATTTCTCTTGGACAGTCTCTGTAGCTGGTCTGTTTTGTGCCTTCCATTTATAATAAAGATATTAAGATGCTTACCCCTTGTTTTTTGTTTTTTGTTTTTGTTTTTGTTTTTTTTCTAACGAACAGTGGAAGTGGAGAGTCGGATGACAAGCAAGAACAAACACTAGAAACTCCTTGTTCTGCCCCTGCTTTTTAATCACCCAGCATCACCCCGGCTGCAAAACAGCCTCTGCTGATTTACCTGCTTGTTAAAGCACCCCACAGGCTGCAAGTGCGGTGTGCTAGGTGTCAAGTTCTATTTAACGGTGCACAGGTAACCATTCATCTTCCCACAGTCGAAGCACAGAACAGCCTCTTGCTAACAGAACTCATCCCTGCTGCTGCAAGAAACCTCATGGCCTGCAGGAAAACCTCAAGCTAAGAGTTCCAAAGCAAAAGCAGAAAACGCATGATTTGTACTCTTTATATTTGAGTGAATTCTAGCTGCTAAACGCTGCCTACATCTGAGGGCACGTTCTGAGGCTGGGGGGAAGGACACTCAACACCCACTGACAGCAGGAGTGCAAAGATGACAGCCAAGAAGGCAAAGGTTAGAGCTGAACGCTGCCTCAGCTTCCTCCAGCAGCCAGCTGGGGGTCACCTTTCAGCACGCTCTCTGAGACTCTGAGCCCCGAGTTACCGCAGCCGCCAGGTACAGCTGCTCCTTGCTGGCCCAAACTATTGGAAGAGTCTTCAAACTTCAGGGACCTGTTTTATGACAGCCTCGAGATCCAATTAATCAGTTCCTGAAGGCGCTGATCGTCCTGGTGTTTCTGGAGCTGTCCAAGAACAATCCTGAACTGAGGCACTCGTCTGATCAGACAGTGCTTTGGCACAGATTTGTCTTTAGCTTGACACATCAAGGTAAAGAGGAATCAATTCTTGCAAGCAACCTCTCAAGCAGGGATCTAATAAGGTGAGCAAAACAACAGATCTGTTGTGCAGATCTGAGCACGTCCCTCTGCAGGGAATCACTTTTCAAGCCTAAGATGTTTCACCCATCTCCCTGCCCCAGAGCGACACAAGTAAAGCTCTTAAGCAATTGCTAACCTGTTCTCAGTGCTCACGAGTCCCAAATCACTCATTTTACAATCTATAAACCATGGCAGCTGGCACCTAGTTGGCACACGGTGACACTGCACACGTTGGCAGTGTCGTCAGGAGCTGCAAAGTCAGGGCTGAGGGGGTTAAGGGAAAACCACACATCAGTTTAGCAACTTGGCTCCCGTAGGATACTTCCTACGGCAGGAGTTTCAGCAAAGCCACTCAGAGGGACCTGCTGGCTAATTCAAACGGGACTTCTGCTGGAGCAGGCAGAAGGCAGCAGGAGATATCCAGTGGGCATCGCTGTCAGTCTGTGGCAGTTTGGGGTCCAGGTATCAGTGGTTAGGTGGGGTTTTCTCTGCTTCGCTTTCTCCAAAGCTGTGAAAAAATATTTCTTTTAAAGCACTGTACAGTCCCACGTTAAGGATGGAACCAGCTGCATCAACTTCCAGTACGACGGTGTTGGAAAAAGGTGCCTTTGGTGGTCAGGAGCACAACAGCTCTGCTGATGTGTTATTTAAGTGTGTTCTTACATCTGAGTTTCCTCACAGCAGTATGTAGCTGAGGGGGTCCTACTTTCCTAGGGAAGATTTATGGTTTTTCTCCTACCAAGCACCAGCTCAGTATACAAAGCTCTGTTAATAACACCCAAGCATGTAGATGGAATGCAATTGTTTTCCTTACAACCCCCCAGTTATTTCCATGTCTGTTCTGGACCTTGGGATCTCTTTTGGGAGCTACATTACGCAGAGCAATACAATAAGGCTGAGATCACCGCTGCCTCAATGTAATGCAAAGGTGAAGGCCTTTATGACAGGCAGTTTGGAAATGAATGCAGCCCCATCTTGTCAGCATCAGAGCAGAGCCAGCTCCAGATGGCTCCAAAAAGGAGCTGCTGCTGGCCAGAGCCGAGGCAGGGAGTGCTGCTGGGTGGGCTTCGGGGGAGCAGATTTAAGGAAGGGGGGAAAATACTGCTGTGCAACAGCAGCTGGGAGAGAGGATTGTGAAAGCGTGAGAGAAGCAGCCCTGCAGCCCCCCAGGTGAGCGCCGCAGGAGGGCAGGAGGTGCTGCAGGCAGGCAGCAGCAGTTCCCCTGCGGGCTGTGCAGGGAGAGGCCCCTGGTGGAGCAGGCTGTCCCCCTGCACCCATGGGTCCCCCATGGAGCAGATCTCCACGCTGCAGCCCCCCCATGGGTGGAGGAGCCCCCGGTGGAGCAGGTGGCTGTGGCCTGGAGGAGGCTGCGGCCCATGGAGAGCCCCCGCAGGAGCAGGCCCCGGGCCGGAGCTGCAGCCCGTGGACAGGAGCCCACGTGGAGCAGGGGCAAAGAGGGACCGAGGAGTGGTGGAGATGAAGTGCTACAGACTGAGCACAACCCCCAGTCCAGTCCCCCTGTTCCCCTGCGCTGCACGGGGGGAGGAGCTGGAAGAGCTCAGATGGGGGGAAGGAAGGTGTTTTTGGTTTCTTTCCTTTGGTTCTCACTTGTCTAGCCTGGTAGTAGTAGTAGTTAGGCAGGAAATCTTACTGTCTCCCTATGCTGCATCTGCTTTGCCCATCACGATCCTTGTTGAGCGATCTCCCTGTCCTTGTCTCAACCCTTGAGCCCTTTGCCTCGTATTTTCTCTCCCTTTTCTTTGAGGAGGGGGAGGGAGAGAGTGGCCGTGATGGAGCTCGGCTGCCCACCCACCGAAAAGCACTGCAGCTGCAAAGTACTGGAAAAGTTTTCAGAAGCAACAAGGTGTTTAACAAGGAAATGTATAGTTTCCTTTTTCACGCTTCCTAAATAATTGGGCTTATTTCATATTCCCAACTCGGAGGAGGAGAATTGTTGATTTCACCTTCTTTTTTCTTCCTTGGAAATCAAAGGTGAACAGCTCTAAAAGGAAGGGGAACATATCAGAAGCAAGCTTTTTTTGGCTTGTAATCCTTTCTTAAGGAAAAGATTTCTCACACACCTTCCCCAGATGTAGGGGGGCAGAGAATAATTTTGGAACTACTCCAATTAAAGTCAGCTTGGGGAGAGTGGGACTTCTCTACTTGTTTCAGAGACATTCGCATTAGCAAGAGAGAGTGTTGTGTTGCCGCTGCCAGGGGCCTACGGTGATGACTTCAGAAACAGAATTGAATGATGTCACTGTGACACCTTGGTAACAGCTGCCTCTGAGCAAGTTTAGCGAGGAGGGACAGAGAAGTGTGCTGGATGAAACCACGTGAGGACTTGTGGATCCCACGTTGAGGTGCATCGAGAGGGCCCACCCTTCTGTAAGTGTTTGGATGCTTCATTTTAGATTTCTGTAGTTTGTGTAAAGTCCTTTCACAAGCATGAAGTTTGGTACTTTGGCTCAGGGATGTAGCTGCACAGAGTGACAGGTGCAACATGTGGCTGAGGGCCTCTGCACGTTCTCTCTTTCCCACACACGATCAAGAAAGAAGGGTAGACAAATAAGAGTGTGCTGTGGTCCTGCCATAGACCTCAAGTACTACAGCATAAACAAGAGACTTAAAAGTAGCCCATCACATGAAACTTCAGGACAGCAATGCACTTCATCAGCTGGTCTGGCCTGTTGAGTGGAGTGTCTCAGGATGGAGTGTATGAAGATGCACTCCATCTGCTTTCAGATTAGCACTTGCAGTGAGCAAGCTGCCTGGCCTTAACATTTTTCATTTCATTTTTCACCCGACTTTTGCTGGTTCTTCTTGGTCTAGAAAAAAAAAAAAAAAAAAAAAAAAAAAAAAAAAAAAGTGAACTCAGATCAAAATAGAAGGATTTCCTTTTCATTAATTCCATGTTCTTAACTTGACAGGTTTGGTTATTGACGTAGAAGGGACATATCTGGCCTGACTTGAGTTACTCATAATGTTTCACTTCATTGTAGATATGACTGGAAACCAGAGACAAGACTGGTAAAATCATTCCTAGAACTCTGTGTTGTTTTCCTTCAGGTACCTTGTCTCTCAAGTCGGTGAGGGCTGGGACAGAATGAGATTGGAAAAGTCAAGTGTAGTATTCATTGTTACAGAAGTAGTTGTCCTGTATCTTCTATGGCAAAAGAATTTTCCTGAATAAATATATAAATAAATAGATAAAATTCCCCTGGCAAAGATTGGAAGCTGACACTTACCTGAAAGTTACCAAAGCAACTTCCTCCCGGCAAGGTAACATAGCTCACAAATGGTGGGCCCAGGGAGCTCAGTGATTCATACACAATGATGCCTTCACTTGGGAATACGGCCTTCTGCTTCTGTTTGCTTTCCCAGAACTCCTGCAATATTGCTACGACATTCACTGTCAAAGACATAAAAATGCTGAATGTAGGATGCATACATGTCCTTGATCTTAGTGTTTTCTGTGTTACACAAGAAATGCAGACATATGAGCTTGATACATTTATTATTGATAATAAAATGTCTGTGATTATTTCTGCTGGTGTGAAAAATATGATTTTGTGGCAATTTTGGACTTTCTGGGATTGCAGGCTACTGTAGTACATAAATTGCAGGTCAGCAATATTGTACTATTAAGTCAATGTGTTGGAACTTTGATATCACAGCAGCCATTAAGCTGCTCACTTTCAAACATGAGAAAATGTTATACTCAGATTCCTCTTTTCCATTCTCAAAAAAAAACAAAAACAAAAACAAAAACACATGGTCATGCAAGGAAAGCAGCTGACTTTTAATGCAAAACTTTATGAAGTAGCTGGAAAAAAAGGTGTTGTATATTATGATGATAATAGTTGCAGGCTAATGTGAAAATAGAAATGTGAAAACCAGAAATCCAATTGACATCATGACTATTGAGCCAGTACTCCAAAGTTTTACGTTCTGTGTTGGGGTTTTCTCAACACTTTTCGGCTTGGACTCGAAAAGAATTTTAGTATAGTTTATCTAGACTCCTTTTACAGAGCCATGTGTAGCTTAGAGATAATTTTCTTTCTTTCTGGGCATCGTTCAGCAGGTGGTGAGCAATTGCATTGTGCATCACTTGTTTTGTACACATTAGTGGTATTAATACTCTTATCATCATTATTATTATTTTCCTTTTTTTTCTTCTTCTTTTTTTTTTTTTTTCCTCTCTCCAAATAAACTGTCTTTATCTCAACCTACAGGCTTTCTTTCCTTTTTTTTTTTTTTCTTTTTCTTTTTCCTGATTCTCTCCCCCATCCCACAGAGGGAGGGAGGAGGGTAAGCAAATGGCTGCGTGGTGCTTAGCTGCCTAATAGGTTAAACCACAACACTATGCAAAAACAAACAAATGAACAAACAAACAAAAAAAAAAACAGCTGTGTATGATGTTCATCATTTCTCACTTGAAAATTTAAATTCAGAAGGTAAGAAGTATGTTTCTTAATTTGGACCTTCCAGTGGAAGTATGGAAGCCCTAGGCAGCAGTATGGGTCCTTCAGAGTACTGATACTGGTTCAGTATCAAGTGTTAGTGCATACAGGAATCAGTGGCAGAGATAATTTTCCTCATACATGTATAATTTTCCTCTTTCTTCATCTCGTCTGACCTTGTTAGTAGTGGAATAATGTAGAAGTGATCCATTTTGAGACAGTGTCACCCTGGTGGTAGCTCACATGCAATCTATGGACAGGGCATTGCTCTGTTTGCTGCAGGGTGAGCAATGTGAGCTCCAATATTGTCACCGCCTGTTTCCTGACTTCTGGCAGCTGCACTGCTCTCACAGACAACAGCTTTTCTTGGCATTTAGCCATGACAAGGGCAGACACACAGAGTGTGGTCATCACCAGTTCCCTTTTTGCTGTGCTCAAGCCATGAGGAAGTGCGGGTGGCGTGGTCTGAGCTCTGGGGAGGCGAGGCAGGGTGTTTGGAGCACACTGCTGTCTGCCACTGGATGGTGTCACGGATGCAGCAGCAGTGTTGGCTCCTACCAGTTCTGGCATTTTGGGCATTTAAAGCTGCAGAACTCTCATGGCATTGGAATATTGCTTCACCGTAAAGAAGAAAGCTATCTGAATAAATTTTGTATTTGTAACAGGAAACACGTTGGGATAACCACTGTCTCAGTGCAGCTGTGAGAAAAAACTGAAATATTGAGGAACTCTTAACCACAGAAACTGACTTCTGCTTTTCTAAATGATGATGAATGTGGGAGAAAAACTGGTCTACTAGCCAGGGAAACTGCTACCGGTACGGACTCCAAATGGTAATCCACCTTCAGAAATTGGTCTCTGGCTGAATACCTCACTGATGTAAACATCTGAGTGTTTTTTTTTCTTTTTTTTTTTTCTTTTTTATGAGACCTTCTGCTCCACAGAGCATGCACACATTGGGTAACAATCTAATTTTAAACCCATTAAGTGAAAACTGATATTTGAACATAAAATTCATGAATGTAAAATTTCCAAGTTTAAACATGACAATTCAGTAGGAGCTGTTGCTTCAGTGTGAGAATGGTATTGGTGACATTCAGTCCTTTACTGGTATTGAAATAGATAGCAACAGAAAGTATCAGCTTTAAGAATATCACTGATTTAGGATGTTTCCATAAAGTGCTTTGGTTTTTGAAACAACTGTTGTCCAAGAGTGCAGTCCTTAAAAACAATAATGCAAAGTCCACAGGAATAATGAATTTGGTGGTGTAGGTAACCCACAGTACTCTTTCTGGTCTCATCATTCAGCCTGTATGATACAACTTTTGGTAAAACAATAAATAAATAAATTTTAATAAAGCTTGATTTCTCCCACATCATGATGAGATCGATTATTCTGTAGGTAATAAACTGTTGAGTCTTCTAAGAAGATGTACAATGCAATTGGCAAAGCTGCACAGGGAAATCCCAAGCATGATCATTTTTTGTCCAGTCCAAGTCCCTAGATTTTAGTATCCTAAGCCCCTCATTGATGGAGGGGAAACTACCCATAAATATCATGCGTGCTTTTGCTTACCAAGAGGAAATTATACTGGTATAGTGGTCTATAAAAGAAACAGGTATTTAAACTGTTTAGTATCAATGATAGCAATAAGTGACCTAAATTGCTGTGTGTCTGATCCTTGCTTCTCTTCTGTTGTTAGTTTTACAGAAATTAAGAGTTCAGAGTGTAAAATTTCTGTTTTAATTTCCATTCTTGTTCATGAGTCCTTTCGATGGTAATTCAGCATTTAGACAGCCTGCATCTCTCACTTGGCTGAAAGTTTCCACTCTGAAAACCAATATTCAAAAGACTTTTTAGAGCTATAGAGAGGTATCTACTTTCACTGCAATACACCAACAGAAATATATTTCCCTTCTTTTCCTGAAATCCTGAAACATGCTTTAAGCTGTCTCAAATTTTACAGATAAAGCAATATTTTACCAGAGGACTAGTAAGCAGTGAGTAGCTGCTACAGATTAAACTAATACGTGTATGACTAACACAGAAACAGTAGCTGAGCAGCATCATTTTTATTCTGTTTAGAATTTCTGTCAAATGAAAGCTATGTGCCTATCCCACAGTGCAGCTGGATATCTCTGTAATTAAGTAATTAAAAGTGCCTGGGTTTGTACTGAATTGGATAAACATAAAACCTGGCTTAGCTGTGAGGATGGTAGCAGGAAATACTTGGTGGTATATATGTAGTGGCAGCATCAAATTATCACTGCAGTTTTTGCTGTGATTTTTTCAATCCTAGCCAAAACTAGCACCTCAAAACAGTGATGAACATGAAGATGCATCAGGTTAAACTACAGAATGCAGCCATGATATCAAAGCCTCAAACTTTTTTTTCCCCAAGAATTCTTTATGTTTTGATTTAATTAATTTTATTTTACTCAACTGTTTAGCTTGAATCAGTATGTTTATCATCATTAAATTAAAACAGCATATCAATTTCAAATATATAATTAAAACAATTTCAGCTAAACTTGTAAAAATTCGGTGTGTGTGAAAACAGTTCTCTACTAAAAAAAAAAAAAAAAAATTTTATTTATGCCTAACAGCCACTACAGCCACTATTATTTTTTTTTCCTTCATTATGTATCACATGGATTTGTAGTAGTTTAGGAAGATGTGAAAAATGTATACATATGATCAGATGCACAATCAAATATACTAAGTTACTATTCTAAGATAGTAACTAATGATTACTAATATGATGATTACTAATGTTTTATTAAGATCTCTCAATATTCATTTTTCCTGCAATCACATGCATTGTTTGCCTTCATTTCTAAACATTCCAGGCAGAATGTTGTTCAGTCTCTATGCTGTATATCGGTATTTGGAATCCAACTGGCTTAAGTCTAAAAATGCAGTATGGAAAACAATGAGAATTTTCAGAAGTACATAAATGAAACAACAAGATTCATGGTTTAATGCAGCAAAATACTGTAATTTACGTCTCATTTTGAAAGGACATTCTCATTGTAATTGACTTTCGTATTTTGAAAGATGCCTATGATGTGGTTGAGTTTTTAAGATAATGCTTATAGTATTTGTATGCAATGACAAACAATTTTCTTCAGGATTAAATCATCCATGCTTTAAAACAATTTATTTTGTACACTGTCAGTTGCTGAATTAGTTAACAGTATTGATTTTGTTGTAGGCAATGCCAAGACCCCATTCAGACAATATTTTATCCACTTTATACCTCAGATCTTTCTCAGTTAGAGTTTCATAGTAGTACGTGCATCACCAAGTTCAAGAGCAAGAATTCCATATACCCTCCTTTAGTACTCTCCCATCTGTGAATATTAATGGTTCCACAACAGTCTATTTGAAGCTGGCTGTAATGCCTAGTTACGAGGTGAGAAGATGATTTTTCTTCTCTACTTTGCTTTTTACTCAGCTGGAAAAGCCTCTTGCCCAGGGGCTGAGCATTGTACCAAATGAAGCTGTCCCCAAGTGCAAATCCTGGTAGAGTTCTTGAAGTTTTCCTAGACTCTAAGGACTTTTTATTATTTATTTATTTATATATATATATATATTTGAATTTAGGACAGGCTGCGAGTTCTGTGGAACAACAAATATGTGGGTTATACAGCTGCATTTACCCTAAATGAACCCTGAGCTCTTTTGAGAGTTCAGAAATACAGTTTGATGTGAACTGTGTTTGAAAGAGGATTAAATGATAACACATTTATTATAACACAACATTGTTTTCCAGACAATTTCTCACCTTTCAGTAGCAACTGTCTTGCCTCTGCTCAAGGAAGTCTGTGAGTCAAATTAAATATCATTCTAAGTGGGAAACAGAACTCTCCAACTTGGATTATGTCAGTAAGTTTGCACTGCATTGATGCCAGAAAAAAAATAGCTCCAGGTTTCTGTGAATTACTGCTAAAAATACTGGCTAGGCATTCACCTCAACCAAGGCAAACAAACAATGCCATAAACAGGAGGCTGGCCAACTGGGAGGGGGGTGTTTTGGCCAAGACTGGAAGGGCAAATCGGAGTGGGAGCCAAGTGACTCTGCCACTGAAGTGGAATGGAGTCATATACTTGACAATGTCTCACTGCCGAGAGAGTGGAGTATAAAGAACACACACACAAGATAACCACCTACTTTGTCATTTTAAAACTTAAAACAGCTGTTTCTAAAAGTCCTTTTAACTGCCTTCGTGGATTTAATTTAATACGTGAATGCAGAAGAAAAATACAAGCTTTTTGAATGAAAGAAATATGTAATATGAAATCTATTAAAGAAGATTCTTCAGTGAGAGGCTAGTAAAGTTCCCTTACATGTCTTAAATCAAGCCATGGCACATAATCAGTAAAACTATATCGTTTAAACAAAGTTCATAAGTTACAAGTGCACCCTTCCCCAGCTGCAGCCTATTAAGGCTTGTAACTTAATGCATACATCTTAGGGAAGCTGTTAAATTGGGCTCAGGCTAGCAAAGAGATACTGTTTAAATCTCTAGAAAAAAAAAAAAAAAAGGCAGCAACTGGAGTGGGATCCAGCTGTTTTGAGGGAAGGTTTTATTGCTTCTCTTTTGATTTATTTTGCATATTTTTAAACATATAAATAATAGCTTTAGGAAAAAAAAGGTACAAATGTGAGTAGGCAATATCAATTAATTTTCCCATGATCTTACTATGCATTTATCATATATATTATGTTATGTATTAGCATGTTAGCAGTGATTTTGTTAGGATATTCTGGTCCATATGCTATACTATTCTGTTCTCCATGTATATGTACAAAAATAAAAAGCCCCATATCCTTACTAAACCTAATGAAATTAGGTATATTGTTAAATATATATAAAAACATTATCAAGTATCATGTACTGGGACACCAACAATATGCTGAGAGGACTTCAGGGGCATTTTTCCTTCTCCATGATGGATTTGGATGCTATATGAGTGAGCTGATCTAGCAGTGGACTACTAGGTGATTCTGTCTAAAACCCTTAAAAAGCACAAAAAGTAGCAAGATGTTGTTCCAGGAAAAGAAGATCTGATTGTGGGGTGAGATTCCACTTGTGAGAAGCAACATCTTTAATTGGCAATGGCTACCTTAAATCCAGCACTGACTGACAGTTCCTAGACTTCAAGGATTTGGAAAACGAACAAAATAAAATTAAATAAATGAACTGGATGGCCTCCTCAAGAGCCATTCTGAACATGTTACCAAGTAAAGGAAGAAAGAAGAAGATGTTGGAGGCAAGCAGCTCAGAGAATGGTGTAGGCTTTGTGAACCATTGGTATGTTTGTAGTCACAGCAGATTTAGATGCAGCTAGGGAAAGGAAGGGTAGAGACTGGGAGGGTTTCACTGACACCACCGTTGGACTGAGGCAAAAAGTCAATCCCTGCAGCATTATGAATTGAGTAAGCAGGTTATCACTTGGAACAGAATGAGTAGACATACTAAAGTCAGGTGTTTTTAAGCTGATAGTCTGAAGACAACTGTTAATCATTGCCGAAGAGCTTGGCTTGGTCTACATTCTTATGTAGCATTACATGGGAAAATGATAAGAACCTTGGTATAATTTCAGCATCTGAATATAGCAATAAAGAATTATAAATTGGTCAATCTCCTGTGATAATCAGAAGTATAACTGATTCGCACAGGAATAGTATAGTAATAATAACATTAATCTAGAAAGGAAAAGACTGTTTGTTTGATAAAACTTTTAATCTTGTAATATTTCTCCAAGGCAACTGACTTACTCTGGCTATAGTGCACTTCAATTTAAAAGCTTGTATCAGAGAGCTAGTATGGTACCCACTGACAAATCTATTTCAATGTTAAATGAAGAAAAGTGAGCTGGGCTGATTCTACCAAAAATTATGGGCAGATCCCCATAAGTTAACATACTTTCTTATTAAAAACTCTACAGTCTAACCTGTCCATCTATTGCTGACCTGAAATCTTTGCTGGCAAAACGTGCAAAGGAAAATGTGCGATTTGTTGCTACCAGTAAAAAGAAATGGAGACACAGTGCTGTTCAGCTGATGTAAAATCACTTTGCTAAATGTTCACAAACCAACCAAGTAGCAATCCATCTAGGAACCATGAATTCAAGTCAGGGCTTAAAAAGACTTTCTGGAAGTACTTAGCTTTTTTCCAAGCTTTATCGTAACTCCTACCTGATACCATAATATTTTTTGATATGAAAACGAAGTTGTAATAAGGTCAGCATATGGATTAGACCAGTGCTGGGGTTAATTAGGTCTGCATGGTAGAAAGCATTATCTTTTTATCATGTTATCTGGGATGGAAGCTACATACAGCGCACAGTTCAGGGAAACACACACACCAAAAAGCAAACACAACTCTTGCAGTAGCATGGGTTGAGCACTGGGCTCCTTCTTCTTGCCTTCCTCCTCCATGTCTTTGCCTGTCCCATTCTTGCTGGAGCTGCCAGCCCCTCTGCAGCCCACTGTTCCCCGTCCCCCATCGGTGGGCTGGTGACAGGCCTGCACCACGGGGCCTTGCTCAGACCCCTGCTCTCTGCCAAAGATTGTTTACCACTATAAGGATAAAGCATTCTCATGGCAGGGAGGAACTTGTGAGAAACAAATTATCCCTGCTGTCTTGTTGCCAGGGCACCCAGCCATGATCTTGCATCTTTCCCAAATCCCATCATCTCTGCCTCTGCTGGGCAGATGCTAGCCCAGAAGGAGCACTGCTGCAGCAGGCACAGCACCACTCACTGTATTTGCTCCTGCAAGCTGCACCCAGGAGGGCAGGGACTTTTGAACATCTTGTCTCTCCCTGCTGCTGTTGAAGAAAGCCCTCTGTGAGACATTCCCAACAGAACAAAGTGTTGGGACAGTGCAAGCCAAGACCTCTAGGTTGGAATGGGAACAAAAAGTGTATGTGGTGCTGAGCAGTGATGAGCAGACTTGCTCTGACATCTTGCCCTAGCAAAACTCAGTCCTGTTGACATACTGAGTCACACCACATTGTGAAAAGGGTAGATGCTGCTGCAACAAAGTAGATCCTGAATGGACTTCATTCTTACTTTGTTCTTTCCAATAAGGTCTGAAAGTAATGCGTTTGTAAGAGATGTGGACGTGGTCCCATGGGGAAACATGAGACACTATGTTCTTTCTAGTCTAATACTTGCTTGCTGTATTTAAATCTGATTAAAAGTCAGAGATGGACACCACCTAGATCTAAAGATGACTTTTTGCTGAAGATAAAAAGAATGCATGTAAATTCTCATCTGACTTACAGACAAAGCACTATGAATGTCTGTCACCAGTCAGAATTAGTGGCACACACTCACAGCAACTTCAAGCCTGTATAGGTTAAATTTATATTAGAATGCCTTCAAAATTCTTTTCATACCTCAGAAAATCTAAAGTAGAAAAAAAAAAAACAAAACTACACGAATCCACTCGCACTTTTGTTTCTATTTAATCATCTCTCCCTCCCTTAGATCTGTGGGTGGTTACAAATGCATTGTCCAAGCAGCTTGTACATACACTTTCAATAAAAGCCTTGTCAGTAGACCTGCAGGAACTGGTTACCAGTGGAAACTTATGAAAGGGAATGCCCCTCTCCTCGAGCCCACCCCCCACACTGCACCCCGATCAAATTCTTTGTTCCTGTGATGTGTGTACATTCACAGACTGCTCCACGAGGTCCCAAGACTGCAACAGTAATACAAACCTACCCAGCAGCATACAAACCTCCTGCAGGGTGGCCTGAGAAACAGATGTCAGACTCCTAAGCTCTGGGACAGATCCTTATGCTACATTCACACAAGAGTAGCATCCTTCTACAAGAGTAAATCCAACTTAGTCCCAGGGAACTACTGGGTCAGCCTCTGACTTTTCAGTGTGGCTATGAGCATAAGAATCTGGCAAGTGGAGTTGTTTAATGCAGATGTACATGGGTTTTTCCCCTAGGTCCATCACTAGCCATGTCTTTAAGTCTTTATTCCTTTTACAGCAAGTTTAGAAGGCAACAGTTGAGGTCATCAGTATGAGACTGATTTTATTAACTCTAACAGAGCTGTTGACAAAAGAATGAAGTGGAGATTAAATAAATGTCTCTGCAGTGTGCCTCAGGTCACACGGGAGATTACAATTAGAAGTGAATGTTAAATAAATAAATAAATAAAACTCCCTTCTAAAAATCTAACATTGTTCCAGCATTGTTTGCATGTTAAATGATTGACTAGGTGATTCAGACTGAAATGACACCCAGCAAAATACTAATTTTACAATCAAATTGTTTATGTAGGACCAGATTTGGGGGCATGACATCAAGAGATCTCATTCACCTGTGAAGAAAACTGAGAACAATGGAATTTAACTATTGTTTCATTTGATCTGTTGAAGAGGGTTTTTTCCATTGTATGAAATCTGTGGATGTATTTTCTAAGAAATTACTAATTAAATAGCACTTTGTTCCATGCATAGCCCCACTCAAATCATAAATTCAAATTTAAATACTCTTATTTCCGTGATGTGAGTTGCATTGAACTCTGTTTCAAGGAATGTATCAGGCCAGTTTATTATGTGCCATCTACTGAAAGGTACTTCAGAACATTTCACAAGGGATAGTTTGTAAAATGAGAGAGAAAGAGAGAATAAAGTGTTTTGGCCAGGTTTAAAAAGTGCATCCATAGTCAAGTCTGATATGGGGGGGGGGGAGGGAAATCACATTCCATATACTTGCAGGAAAACATCTTATGTTTTAAGATTGCAATATTTGATATTTTGCAGTACTACAGTCAAGAAAGGTAATTTATAGGACAAACTAACCACAGAAAGAGAGTTGGCATAAAGTTTTCCAAAATTGTCAAGCAGTAAAGTTTTTACCATGTTATTAGAATGTAATTAAATATCCTAGGTAAAAGTTGTGAATCAGTTTTCTGAAATGCAAACTTAAAAAATAAGCAGCAACACTGCCTTCAAATAGGCAAGATAAAATAATGATAGTTTGTTGTATGCACACGAATACATGTACAAGCATGTTAATTACTTCTCTCTCTTAATTTGTTGGGTACAACAGACATTTGAATTAAATACACTCACTATCAGGGAAATAAAATCATTATCTTTGGTACTTACAGTCTTTAAAAACCAGGGCAGGGTCTCGATGAGGCAGAACTTGGGCAATTACAAGTTGCAGAGACTCCAAGGTTCTATCCATCTCTGCTCTGCTTTTCCAGAAAGCAGCCACAAGCTGCCCTCATGCCTGAGTCAGGCAAGTCCTGTACCAACTCTGGATTCCTGAGGAATCTCCCCACGTCTCCCAATCAGGCATTGCCTCAAACCCCACGACCCTCCGCAGGGTCCACCTCCCCGGACTGCTTATCTTTGCTGTATGCTGAGCTAATTAGCTGCAAAGGCAGGCTGACAGGCGCATTCCTACTCCTTCCTTCTGTTAAACACACCCACCTACAGGCCAGGGAGAGAAGCTAATCACCAGAAAGAAGTTTGTTTCATCGGTTTATTGGCGATGTGCTGAGGCAAAGACCTCTCTGGTTCATACCAAATGAATAAAGAGACTCTCTTGCTCACCCAAACCCTCAAATTATGGAAAAGATTGCAAATATAAGGAAATACTTATGTAAAGCTATACTAAACGTGATAGCCTGAAAGCAGCATGCAGGCTCTTGTTTGAAAACAACAAATTCGATAAAAAGTATGGTGTTTTTTTTTTTCTTCCTGTAACTATGTAACTGGAGAAGAAGGATATTAATGGCAAATAGAAAATTAATCCGATTAGCAAAATTAAACTTGTGATATATTAGGTTAACCCAATTTGAATCTGGTTTCCTGAAAAGCAGTTTCCTTACTCCCTATACAATAAATGTATTAAAATACCAGTGAATTAAACTTTTTACATCTAAAAGGACCTGTGGGATATGCAGAGGTCTGAAGAGGCACTCCAATCAAGGCAAACACAGATGCAGTGGCAAAAGCTTGAAGCACGAATGTAAATACATTGCTGTCACACACATTTGTGTAAGAGTCATAAACTGTACAAAATAGTTGCTTTGCTCAGCTTACTTTTATTTCAATTCCAGTAAAGTCTTCTTTTTGATTTGGAAAAAATCCCAAAGTAAGGATGTGTGTTCTTTAATTACTGTACAGTCTTTCCCAAAGAAAAATTATTTTTTTCTTTTTTTCTTTTTAAAGATGCAGCAGTGGAAAACTGCTGGGCAACCTTTTATCTCCATCACTTGCAAGTTTCAGTACATACTGTTTCATTTATAGAGTGTGCGTTGCACAAGGTGTATCTACTCTTTATCTTCATGTTTTGTTTACAAATTAATGAACTAACATTGTGTTTGTTTACTAAAACATTTAAAACCCATTTTGTTATTACCCGCACATTCCTTGCTAGGTGAATTCGCTAAGATAATCAATAATGCTATTGTCTTAACCTCTGCATTTTCCCAAGTTCACTCTAAGAGAACTCTAAACTTCATCCCATGTGTAAACTTTGTGGCGACCTTTGATGACTTCAGATATTTCAGGAATTCTGCTGCTTTGAAAAAAAAAAAAAAAAAAAAAAGGCTTAATAAAGATATATTAAGCTGTAACTCCCTCACTTACTCTACTCTCTGAAAAGTCTCGTCTGGCAGAGTAAATGAAAATGATAACTTACAGCCATCCATTAGAATACCTTTAAAAGAGTTAATGGATGCTTTAAAGGAACGTTTTGAAAATAAACAGCATGGATTTCCATCATTCCATCCTTTCTATTCTCATGGAGCACAATAAAACGGGACAGGCTTTGTATATTTTTGGAACCCATTACCAAGACAGACTTCAGGTCATGCACCAGAAAGAACTCACCCACTGTGAAAAGCTCTAAATTAGAAGCCAAAAAGTGTGTGCACATCTTATGCAAAGAGCTTCAACTGAAATCTCATTAAGCAGTCACTGAAACAACCCCTTAACAGATAAGAGTGTAGAAACATAAAAGTATGTTTTTTCCCTTTACATTTAAAATGGAAATAAAATTAAATTCAATTAGGCTGCTTTTCTGCCCGTGCTAAAAAGAGCTATTTGCATCAGGAAACAGCCCTACATACCTTGATAACAATCACATTTAAGATTTAATTGGACTTCCTTACTTCTGTCACCAGACCTTCCTGCAGCTTTGATGCTAAAAGAAACACTTATCTATTACATCTCTGCTCCGGCCTGCCATGCTTTTAAGAATGTATACCACTGCTAGCTAAGACTAGTTTTTTTATTGTAAAAGCAAAAAGACAGAAGTTGAAAACTTTCAAAGCAGAGCATGCTGCAAGACAGGACAGAGGCTGTAATTCTCAATAGACTAAAAGCTGATTTTCAGTTAGGGTAAAGTAGAATATAGATAGTATCAGGTGTGAGTAAAAAATCAACCTCAAATCCAAACTTCCTCATTTCCCCAGCCAAGTAAAAGATTTTAAACGTTGCAAACTATGGGTTGATGACAAACTTTACCATGTCATACGTCTCTAGGAAGGCTCTTCACCTAAATCACAGATACATCAAGATACTTGTTTTTCTAGGTCTTCAGAGACCCAAAATAACATAAAAAAAAACATGGTAATATTTTTTAAAAAGAGAAGTTCAGAATGCTCACCACTTTATGTAAATTGTTAAATGAATTAGATTTATTGGTAACTGCACAGCCAAATTCAAAACCTGAGTGACTGCCAGATCTCTACAGCACTGACTTATTCCTTTTCTCTTATCTATAGATCTTTTCAAGATCTATACAAGATCCTGGAGTGAAAGGAAAAACAAGTAAGAATTGCTTGGTTCAAAGAATGTACATTATCATGTTGTTTGATGATCCTTGTACAGGTTCAAAAGAAATTTTAGAGTGTTAAAAGCTATCAGTTTTTATTTCCTTTTGATTTTTAATTAAATCAAACAAATATCTGTTTGTAACCTGAGGGCAGAATTTCACATTTAAATTTTATGTTGTAGGAACAAAGGAAAATTTTTAAAGAGGAATCCTCTGCACATCAGAAGATTCTTAATCTATACAAAAACAGTAAAATTGACCTAAAACAAGATACTGTTGGAAATACTGTACTTAAATGATCGTACCTAGTACTACTAATTTATTTTAAATCACAGTCGATATTTTTAACTAGGAACACAAAATAAAATCATGCAAACAAAACCAGAGGAACCAGCGTGATGTTTATTAGTTTCCAAAAATACACGGTATCGTTAAGAACTTTTTCCTCCACTGTATAAAAGGATGCTTGGTTATTAGGTAACTGTTTTAGCTGTATGTACTGTGAGTTTTCTCATGTTCGGTGGCAGCTATGATAAATTATCCCCAGAAACTAGCTGCATCCAAGCTTGACTTAATGTTGTGCATATTTTCTCGACGTTGTTTGGTATAAACGTTTGCCTCTCCTTTCTGTAGTCGTCGCCTCAGAGCAGACTTCTGCTGTTTTGTCAGCTGACGTTTTATCTTCCTTTTCACCAGTTCCTACAAATAAATAAACAATTCAGTATCAGAAGTTTTTGAACATCATTTAGTACTAACATTACCATAATGATACTGTATTCTCAGTACTAACATGAACATGTGGTAGTGAACCTGTCGAGAAGACCACCATGCGCTGAGCAGCTGGTGATCCACACCAGGGTTAACTCGAGTTTGCCCAGGCCTGCCCTGTGCTGTGCTGCCCATACTGTGTGGCCCCAGAACCCCCTGTGGGGCTGCACAAATCCCTTGGCCTGGGGCAAACTCAGCCAGCTTCTTGGGACAGAGGAGCCTGCAGGCAGCTTCCGCCTGGTTCCAGTGATTACCACTGCTCTGTGGTCTTGCCTTTATCTAACAGAGCAGAAAGAAGTTATAATAAGAACTTCACCTCTTCTCAACAGCAGAAATTGAGCAAGCAGAGTTGTTTCTTTGTAAGAAAATCATGTAATTATCTCAACTGAGTGAAAGGGGAGAACCTCTGCTACAGACAAGGTCTACAGTATAGCTATGTGGTTTGGAGTCAGGGTCAGGGCTCTAGCATTTGAAGGGGTGTACGATCACCTGTGCTATTTTTTTTTTCTTTTAGCGTTAGCTCTAATAAAAAGCATCTTAGGTGATATCTTGCAGAGTTTAGGTGCCTTTCATTCAGGAATCATAATGAACCAGTACTTTTCAGTGCAAAACATATGCCTTCAGCAAAAATGATAATGTCCTGTGCTTGGAGATTTGACAAACATCTTGTAAGTAGAAAAAGGACCAAGAGAGTTTGCTCCAGCACAAGGAGAGATCTCCTTGTCCTTATCACAACCCATGAATATTTTTTACATCATCATGTTTTCTCCCCCTTTTTCCACCTGAGGACAGGGCTAAGAGAAGCATGGAGGAGCTGAGGTACCTGCTGGTGCAAAATTACCCCACAATCTAGTAACATTTCTTTTGCATTTACCCCAATTTCTCTTGCCTTGTTTTTTGTTTATGATACTGTCAGCACATTAAGTAGTAAGTTGGTAGTTAAGTCAGGAACCAGAAAGAATTCTTTTGGCACTGTTTAAAAACTGCTGTGACTAATACAACTAAATTATGCAAATACAAGGTAGTAAATAAATCCAGGTACCCAATGCTGATTTCAGTAAGAATGCTGTAGTAATTACATAGTATTCACCTGAATAGTAGTTTCCTAAGCTTTACCACATGCAGGTTGACTATCAAAAATGTGAATAAAAAGAGTAGTATAAGATCTGTCTTTCTTTCCTCGGAAGCTTAGCAGAACTCAGTATTTAAACAAGAGCATTTTGGAAATTAAATCTGTGAATGCTCTTTAAAAATATTCCAGAAGAAATTCCTGAGGAAAGCTGGTAAGAACTAGTTTAAACTGGGCCACTGATGTTTTTCTTCTGTCAGTAAGACAATTGTCATCCTCTGCTTTTTATAGGCAGAGCTCTGAAAGAAGGCTTCTCTACTTCTCCCACTTCAGTGGACAGATGACTTCCTTCACAGTTCATACAAGGCTCGCTAGAAGAAACTTTGCAATACAAATACCAGATATTTTCACTATGCAAAAATGTAAATTCACAAAATACTACTGCTCAACCACAGCATGCAAGTCTCACTAGTCTCTCCATCATCCTAAGCCTGACTGTAAGCAAAATGAATAAACAAATCTATCATTTATTATTTAAATTTTTGCATAGTTTGCATTATTTCCTATAATTAAATTGCAGCAGTCCCTACAAAGATTTGTACAAGCACAACAAGACATTTTATTTTGTCTGGAATAGCTTATTGTCTGTAACTCATAAGGCTTTCTTTTTGGCACAGTCACCCAGCTATGACTGCACCTACTGCTATTGTTTATACATGCCCATATGAATTCCTTCTGTGTGTTTAATCTGGAAACCTGCTTATGTTTTAATGTGTTTCTTCATTGAGAAAGCTATATAAACAACAGAGAAGTGCTAGAAGCAGTAACAGGCATTGGCTCTAAGCAGCTCAGTGGGTCTTACTGCAGTGCCTTTTGTGTTTTTCGTTTTGCAATCACGTTCTGATGTTACAAATAGCTCATCATGCATATCCTTTCTTTAGTTCTAGTATTCAAAAGTTCAAATAAGATTTAACAATGGGCAGAAACATTTTACTTAGCGTAAGAGCATATAAATGGAAAGATTACACAAAGTAAATTGACACAGGATGTTTATGTGGCTGAATCTCTTGAAAGCTGCTTCTGCTTTTATCTTTCTTTTAGAACAGAATATTAGGTACTTAAATGCCATTTGAATATTTTAACAAGTTCGATGTGTCTGCCTACAGAAAAAACATGTGTTTGCTAAACAATCAGGAAGGTTTCTACAGTGAGTGACCACTGCTACCACCTACTGGTGTACAGAAATATAATTTCAAATAGGGATCTATAGGCGATTCCAAAAGAAATCCTACACATTTAGGTTAGCAAACTGAAAGGGAAAAAATATGTATCGCATGGATCAGAAGCCAGGCGATTCCTAGCATTTATCCTAGCATTTATCCTAGCTCTTCTTTACTTCATTTCATAATTCAAGGCTAATTCTTTTTCTCCTTAATAAGGCACAAGGCCATGTCCTACAGTAAGAACAGGGATGACTAACAAAAGTCTCTCTTTCCTTCACACGAAGTCCTGTAAAAGTCTTACACAACTTGCAAACATGCTGTTCCCTAACACATTTATTTATGCATAAAACTGGCCTTTCTTCCATTTAAAATTTAGACACACTCTTTAAAATGTGATAGAGGTAGCCATACTGGATAGTATACTGAGTAGGGATGAAGAAAGATGTAAAATTCTGCCACAAAGTATTGATTTATGTAATGCTGAAAGTCAAATTCATATTGCCAAAGACACCATGACTACAATGAATTCATATCTATGTTTCAGAAATGTGGTAAGAGATGTGTTAAAAAGACAGATGAAAAAAGGCCAAGTTAAATCTTTACTCACGCATGCAAATTTAAAATACAAAAACATTAATTATGGGCAACAGAATTGATTTCTAGCAACAGAAATGAAATTAAAGTTGCTAATGCCGGAGTAGAGCTTTTGTGAAAGAGCAAAGAACAACACATGAAGTACAGCACTGGATATAATTCACTTGTAAACATGTAGAAAGCATCAGACCTATTTTCTGTGAACATGGAACTACAAACCAAAGATGTACATAGTAGTAATCAATTAAAGACAGTTACTGCTAACTACGTATTTGTAAAAATATCTTCAACAGCTACGTCCTAAGATGGTATCAGAGTAAACTAGACAGTAGCAGTAATAATTACCAGTGGAATGGTTGAACAGCTCCCAACACTGCTGGTTGACGTACTTTTAGTTCTTGTTCTGTGCTCCGCAATATGAACCATACTGTCTTCATTTCTAAAATATGTAAATTAATGTTTTATTCCATTCAGTGAGCATCATGTTTCAGTCATTTTTTTGATATACAATCAAAAGTGCTAGCAGAACATTTGAGTACTACAGAAAGAACATTTACATTTGAAATATTAACACTAGTTCAAAAAACACATTTTATGACAGGAAGGATTATAGTGCAATAGCCACATACATACTACACAAAGTAGTGTAAGAAAAAGAAGCTTCAGAACACTAAAAAGATTAATTCAGATTCTGTACATTGCCTAGGCGTAGAATTTCACGAAAAAGGAAAAATTCAAAAAGAAAACAGGGTATATGAACTTTATATATGCATTCAGGTACATGGGGAGCTTGCAAACTAATAGTTTGAATTTTATATAAGAAGGGGTTAGCTTAAAGGTAAGAAGGAATTTCCAAGTGTGTCAGTAAAGGCATTAAAAGCCACATGGTATGACGTTCAGTAAAATATATTTGAATAATATATTCCAAAGAGCTTGTTCTTGCTAATTTCAGCCGAATGAGGGGCAGAGGCTGAGAAAGAGCACTCTAATTATAAACTCACTTGTCAAAGCTACTTAGCAGCAGCAGCGTTTTAATATAAAAAAAACCTTTTACTCACATTATTACTAGAAATAAAGAAAAAAGAAGAAAATTTCACCACACCACTAGACAGTAAATATAAGTATTTACCTGTAAGGTCTCAATTCCTTATTTAAAGTTGACAAGTCAACCAGATCAGGGCATTCATCGTTGTCCTTATCACTGCTGCCCTCTGTCTGATTTTCAGCAGCATTGTCAGGTATTCTTTTGTGCTCAGAAAAACCAAGTGCACAACTCTCTGCATCTTCACTGGACTTCGAAAGCACAGGCTGCCCTTCAACCTTTTCTAAGGCTGAACTCAACTCTGACATACTCAGTCCTTGTGAATTTTCACTACTTTCTGTGGCTTCAGCATCTTCACTGTGATAACAAGTCTTCAGAGGTTCTGCTTTCAGAAACCACTTCATATATGAAGTCTGCATTGTTTTCTTTATCTTGGCTGAGGAAGTTGGCGTTACTTTCAGCATCTTCTACAAATTCCCTCTCCTCTGTTGTATGATCATCCTCATCAGAGCACTCTGGGAAAAGCAGCTCATCATCTTCCTGCATTTCCTTTGTATAACCACTGGCAGCAATCTCTATGTCAAGAGAACTCTCTCTCCTGAAAGAAATAGAAGTGAGCTTTCTTTTAATATATCAAATCATTATGCTGTATTTTGGATTAAAAATACTATCCAGTTAGACTATAATTACCATGCTATTAACAAAAAGAGTATACTCCATTGGAACATAGGTAACATATTACAGTGCAGGGCTTTGGGTAGTTAGCAGAATGTAGCCTGACAGAACCAGACTTTCATACAAGATGATTCCATCTTCATAATCAGCACTTACTGAAAGCAAACAATTTGATTTTAACAAATATAATACTTAAATTATGCTTGTGCAAACAGAACGATGAAGGACATGTTGACACACACACAGACAATTCCCCTTTGAGAAAGGGCTCAGAGTGATATAAAACCCTTTTAACTGAATCAGCTTTGCTCTTAAAATATGTGAGAAAATTGTTTGCTTTTCAAAAGGGACAAGCTACAGTAGGAAAATTTTGAAGATAATATTTGAAGAGGCGGTCACCACATGTACTAGCATTTTGAAAATTAAATTTAAAATTAAAAACTAAGTTAATACTTGATCCCCCAGGACTGTTAAATATGGTTTTAAGAGTCAGAGAAACTAATTCTGCGTCACCGTAACATTTACGGCATTTGGATGTATCTCCTTCCCCTAGCTGCAAGAGGTAAGACAAAGGAGACAGCAGATTTTAAGACGTGCTTCAGTTTTTGGAAACCACTTTTAGTAACTGCCAGTGAAGAAAGTATGTATCCTTTTTACTGTAAGAATGACAAAAATATTTCAAATTGGCTCTTTTTCCCCCTGTTCACTTCTAAAATCATCTCTCAGAGGCATCCATTTTTCTCAGAAAACCAACGTAACTACCATAACATGGGGGAATTACGAGTCAGCTGGCATTTTTTACCTGATATCTTGGAATGATGGGAAGAGCTCACTCTCATAGTTGAAGCATTTCTTAAAAAACTCCTTAATGCAGTTAACATCCCTGTCAAAATACCTGTTTAAAAAAGACAGAATTGTAAAAATGCAATAATCAAGGAAATTAAGTCTACTGGTATGACAAACTTTTACTCTACTTTCTTGCCTTTTATTTGAATATTAATAACCATCAGTGACTCGAAGTGAGAAAGTACACGTGTAGGTATACATACATAAATGCAGATTATTTCTATTCATTTCTTAATTGAAAGAAATAATATTAACTGAGAAGCAATTAATTACACATTTATCCTAAGGAGATTTCTACTCATTCATGAAACAAATTGCATTTGTAATGTATGGTGAAAACAGTAGAAAAAGAATTTGAAGCAGGCTTATGAAAACAAATCATGGTTGACTATTTGTTGTTATCAGCACTTAACTGGTTTATTTTGCATACATCATTTGTACGTACCATTCAGCATTTGGATGTGATGTTGATATCATCTGAGGGAAATCAATCATAGTGACATGATCATCATTATCCAGTATGAGATTAAATTCATTGAAATCCCCATGAATCAAACCATGATTGCCAAGTTTTACAATTAGATCCATTAATTCACTGTAGACAGCGGCAGGGTCTTCGATGTGGTGTACTTGGCATCTGGAAAGTTAAATAAAAAAGAAAATATCCTGAACCCTGAAGGAATTAATTTAAAAATATAGACAAGGCATATGAGTTACATCTGAGAGAATGACAGGGTCACAATTTGAGTCGTAAGGGATCTCCAGAGGTTACTAGTCCAATACTCTGCTCATAGCTATGTCAATTCTGAGATTAGATGAGACTAATCAGAGCTCTACCAATGCGGGCTTGAAAGTTTCCAGGGATGGAAACATACTGTGCAATCTCCACCACACTGCCCTCATGGGGAGAAAGCTTCTCCTATCTCCAGGTTAAATCCCTCGTTTTAACTAAAGCCCTTTGTCTCTTGTACTCCTATCAAACACGATGGTTATGCTGCCTAATTTAAACAATGGATCAGCGAATTTTTATGTCTGGATTGTTTTAGGTAACTTAGGTCTTCTTGTATTCAAATGCCATTCAAATGTCTCACAAAAAAGTGTTTTCAAGACTAAGCTGGGGATAAGGCAAAGCCAAAAAAAAAAAAAAAAAAAGCTTAAAGCACTCCAGAATATACTCCAGCATAAACTCCAGAATAAAAGCAAAGTATATGTTTTGCCCCAAAAGTGCGCAGAATAGACATCACCTTATTTTTACAAGCAGAATAAATAGGCAGCTGTCTTATTATACCAGGAGCTGTCAAGAAGCCGTCATTTACAGCTAATTTGTGATATATTTTGGCCTGAATGCAACACTGTAGTGTTATGAGAACATATCAGTTGCACATACAAACAAAACACAATGGAATTCAAGCAGCTCTGTAATAGGCTGCTGTTGAATATTTTCATATTAACAGCAAAATTAATTGGTGACATTTCTTATAGCCAGAGGTCTGTATCATAAAATATATCATTTGTTCTTTGAATTTGGAAGTCATCTAAACTGGTATCTTCTGAGATGCTGATCACCTGAAATAATTTCTCATCTAGTACAGCATCTCCTTCAGGAAATGCTTAGTTAAAATTGCAGAACTGGGATAGCATGGTAAGCCTCACCTGCAATGCCCACATGTAACTTTAAAGCTTTCTGTCTACAGGACAGATGTGGAACTATTTAACAAAGGCGGGGAAATGGGATAGAATAAAGTCTTAAAAGGCACTTCTTCAATGTAACTCTTCAACTGTATACTTTGGGATTAATTACACTGAACCTTTGTTACTGTACATTATACAGAGTATCAAATAGCTATTTTGCATTCTGCTATGGAAACAAAACAAGCCATTCATTCACATACAAAATTCAACATTTTTTCATGTTTCTGGATGTTGAAAAACTGAAGAAAAGTAATCTTCCTTGAGCAAAAAACAGCGTTCAATGCACACAAATACATAAAATAAAAAATAAAACAAACAAAAAACAAACACCCCCCAAAAAAATCAACACAGAAGTTCTACAATGGCAACTGTACAAGTTGTAATCCTACCTGAATCTTTACCACAACATGGATCATGAACTGGAGCTCAGAACGTGGAGGATACACAACTCAATACTGAATATTTGATATACTGAATATATCAATATTGAATATCATTGAATAGATAACATATAGAACATAAAATTTCTGTGTAGAAAATGGTTGTAGCACTAACCTCTGTATCACATTGCTCCTCTGATGTATTCCGTACTTAAAAAAAAAAAAAGTCTATTTCCACCAGTCTTTTTGGACAAAGAGAGTATGTTTTTAGTTTTCCTTCTCTCACCAATTTCTCCAAATATAATGAAGCAGAACCCTAGCTGTTCTGGGCCTGACTTTATTCATGCTTTATTCAGCATGATCAGAACTGACTCACACGATAAGGAAAAACGTCATCCCTGCTGTCTTACTGAACCTATCGTTGTTAGGGTTTCTGTAAAACAGACTTCAAGCTTCCAAACTTACTAAGGGTAGCCATCAAGGAGTTCCATAATAACTGCATGCCTGTTGTAGTCTACAGGTTTTGGAACAGGAAATCCTCTGTCATACAAAGCCTGGAAAGAGACAACATATTGAAAAAATAAAAGATAACCATTAAGAAAACATTACATACCTGACAAACTACAAATATAAGATAAGCAGTTAAGCACCATTGCGGAAGCAGCATCCTACACATTATTCAACTGCTAACTGTAAAAGTCAAATCATGTGCTTAAGGAGGAAGAGCAATCTGAACTTTCACTACTAACTATGCTTCTGTATTTTCCAGAGTTTAGTTATCCTGCAGGTGGCAGGAAAACACAACAGGATAGAAAAACAGCAGAATCGTATCTGGTCTGTTAGCTTAAGAAACCACCAGCAGATAATTGGGAATAGGGTGTTAGAAAAAGGTTCAACAGTTCTTGTAAATACAGTTTGGCCTGGTCAGGTAATCCACACTCAGTCTCAGTAAGGCAAAAGTTTCTTCTTAAATATTAATATCCAGTATTACACTACATTAAAGATTAACTAAAGGTAGGCCATAGTATTTTGTAGCTCTGTTAGCTTGCTCTAACCATATTTACCAAATCATTCACTTGATTCACAGAATGGCTCAGGTTGGAAGGAACCTTAAAGACCACCTGGTTCCACCCCTTCTGCCATGGGCAGGGACACCTCCACTAGACCAGGCTGCTGAAAGCCCCATCCATCCTGGCCTTGAACACCTCCAGGGATGGGGCATCCACAGCTTCTCTGGGCAGCCTATGCCAGTGCCTCACCATCTTGAGCACAGAATTTCCTCCTAGTATCTAATCTCAATCTACCATTATTTTAATTTAAAACTGTTACTCCTTGTCCTATCACAACACTCCCTGAAAGAGTCCCTCCCCAGCTTACCAGTAGGCCCCCTTAAGTACTGCAGGCTGCTATTAGCATTCCCTTAAGCCTTCTCTTCTCCAAGCTAAATAACCCTGACTCTCAGCTTTTCTTCACAGGAGAGGTGCTTCACCCCTCTGATCACCTTTGTGGTCCTCCTCTGGGCCCACTCTAACAGCTCCACATACTTCTTGTGCTGGGGGCCCCAAACCTGGATGCAGCACTCCAAGTGGGGCCTCACAAGGGCAGAGCAGAGGGAGACAATCACCTCTCTCCACCTGCTGGCCACTCCTCTGTTGATGCAGCTCAGGAGGCTGCTGGCCTTCAGGTATGCAAACAAATACTTCTGGCTTATGTCAAGCTTTTCATCCACCAGAACATCCAAGTCCTTCTCTGCAGGGCTGCTCTCAGTGTGCTCTCCTCCCAGTTTGAAACTCATCGCTTACAGACCTAACAAATACTCTGTAATTATGTTTGTGGAAGTGATCCAAATTGACAAGACTAAAATACTAGTAGATACTTCACGAATTTTCCCTAGCATATAGTCTTTCCTAAGACAAGGTTAAGTGAAATGGCGATAGTTTATTCACTGCCTTTATTAAGACTCAGATGACTGGACAGCTTCACCTGAAATTTTATGGAAATTGCTTCAGTTCCATATGACTTCCATGGCAAAGTTTGATTTTGTCACTTGAAAGTATACAAAATGCATCAGCACTGTCATTCTCTGAAATGTATACTTTAAGTCCACTAAAAAAAACAAATAAAAAGCATACATCCTAACATATACTGCAAATATGAAGTGATGAGAAGATAATCTGAGAAGTACATTCCAGACTATTACATCGTTGTTAATATGGTGCAAACAACCACCTACCTTCATGTAGGCAAACTCTTTCATTGCTGCTAGCCGGGATAAATACAGCCATGACATTTTGTGCCTGTGCTTATGGTAGTCACGCTTATTTTTCAGGCTGCGAAAGGAAGTTCTTCCAAGCCTGTGCAATTTCATTGCAAACTGCTGCTCGTCTTCATTTGCAACAATATAAATATCTAGGAGAAAAAACAGCAGCACAGATCTGAGAAATAAATGGTATCTGACAGGTATATAATGCAACAGTGCAGTGAGAAATCGGTTACTTGACTTCTTGTAACTGCTATTTCTGGAATAGCAAAGTCTACTACACTTCTTTTAACAGAAAAGACAACCAAATTTGTATATTATGTATTACAAATCTGAACAAGAAGAAGTCATTGGTGAAGAGATTATGCTGCTCCACTAGTAGAATATCATAGAATCATTACGGTTGGAAAAGACCTCCAAGATCATCTGGTTGAACCATCCATCTGATCTGAAACATATTTCAGACTAGGGGATAAGAAGTAACTTAATGGCACACTAGAAAAGACTTCTCCTGACTGGACAGAAAACTCAAGGTACCTCTTACTTTAAAACAGTGTTAGCAATTGGCTATGTTTCATTTTTACCATTTGTCCCCAATAATCCTCTTTTTTTTTTTCGTCATTTTTTAATGACAAAAGACATGCTGTGCCAAATTACAATCAACATATGAGCATGAGAAACCAAGATAGCACTCCAATAGTTTGGACTGTATATTACTTTTTTTTTTTTTTAGGTGGGATGAAACATTTGATGTTAATCTTTTTGACAGAAGGCTTCAAAATTCTTTGCAAGTCACAAGACAACTGTCACCTGTTTGCAAAATACCTTTTAAGGAACCATCCAAGAATTGTACAAAATGGTCAAAGTGGAACAACACTTGTGAAAAAAATCAGATGTAGTCAAGACTCACACAGAACTTGAAGTGACCATAAATTTTGGTGTTTGACAGATTAACTGATATGACTATCCAAAGGTAAATTCACCAAGTTTCCAACAAATTAACAAAAATACAGACCCATTTCTTCTAAAAAAAAAAATTATATACTGAAAACACTTTTTTAAATTACCTGATTCTTTGCCAACACCCATCTGGTTTCCAACAGAACTGATGACTTGCCGGGAAGACAGAGTTCTCAAGGCAAGGTAATCATATCCTGCCTTAGTTAACCGATAGCCCTGGACAGCTAGGAAAAAATAAATTACACAACATTTCATTCCATATTATGCATGTGTTTCTTTTAAAAGAAGTTTCATTTTGGTCTCTCTTTTTTTTTTTTCCTGCTTATGGTACACAACACTCAAATAGTATTTTCACTGTTGGCTAGTATCAACCCAACTTGACAGTAAGTTTAAATTCGTGCAAGCCTTTTGAAAACTAACTGGATAAAAAGTAGACATTTTGTTAGCCCCTTGGTAACGCAGGCAGTGACAATGGTTCAAGTTGCATAGGATTACTTTGAAAGATGATTACTTAGGAGACACGGCAAGGATTCAGGATTGTTTCAAAGACCTAAACCAAACCTTAATGGTCTGAAAAATGGAGACAAAAAGGAGATGAATTTCATGAAGACTCCCACATTGTGCTTGCAAAGCCAGATGCAAGTGCAAGACTAAAGGAAATCCAACGCTACTAACAGAATGGGACAGAATAAATACTACTTTAGTGATCGTTCCTGACCGGCTGAAGGTATAAGGCTTTTGCAGTCCGCTCCAGTTTGTCTGCTGTAAGACTGTAACACATTTGGGCTGATCCCTATGTGAACTTAAATACTACCTTAGCTAACAATTATTTATTTTATCCACGAATTTGGACGAACGAATCCATGAATTTCAGAAATCACCAATACCATTTGTTGCTGAAGGAGTTCACATTCCCCAGCTAGCCCCAAGGCGAGACGGGGCTCACAAACGCCCCGGATACCCGAATGACCAAGCTACCGCACTTCTGTGGCGCTGAAGAACCGGGAGGGCCGGGAGGAGGCTCCCAGCGCAGGCCCCACACTCACTTTTGGTCCGCTCGTAGGCCAGGAGCTTGTGCTTGGCCAGCTCCCGCAGCACCTTGTTGCAGCCGCCGTGCTTCAGGCTGGCGATGGGCGCCACCAGGCTGCCAGGCACGATCTCGTGGTTCTTCATGCCCATCTCCACCTGCCGGGGGGCGAGAGGGAACGGTCGGCGGCATCAGCGGGGAGGGGACGGGAGGGGAGGGGGGGAGCTGCGCCTTCCCTTCCCTTCCCTTCCCTTCCCTTCCCTTCCCTTCCCTTCCCTTCCCTTCCCTTCCCTTCCCTTCCCTTCCCTTCCCTTCCCCTGTCCCCGTCCCGTCCTGTCTCACCGCGGTGAGCACCCTGAAGTGCTGCCCGCTGAGGTACCGCAGCACGGCCACGTTCAGCTTCCCCATGGCGGCCGCGCCCGCACCCCCCTCACAGGGCTGGCCGGCCTCACGCGGACGCACCGCGCATGCGCACGCCCCCCTCTCCCCTACCTCGCCCTACCGGCGGAGCTTGTTTTGGGTCCTGGCAGCTACATAGAGACGCGTGTCCTCCGATGTATCTTCGCATACCGAGCCGGTAGCAAAGTCACTTACAACTCAAAATAGAGACAAAACAAGCCTCTACGAATCGAGACAGAATAAGCCTTAAGGTGATGGCTTAACCCCTCGCTCTACTCTAAAAGAGTTAATGGGGTTGCATGTGTATCTGCCCAGACCGATCCAGTGGGAACACCACCCACGGCACCAGACACCCAGAGCGCTGCCCCCCGGCTGCAACTGCGCATGCGCGGCCACCGCCCACGGCCATGAGGGTGTGTGTGGGGGGGTGGAGGCTCCCAGTGCGCATGCGCCTGGCAGCCCCGCTCGGTGCGCACGCAGAGGGCAGTGGGGCGGGGCGGGGCGGTTCCAGACCCGGGGGTTGCGGGTTCGAGTGCCGGGGCGGACACGTTTCTTCGCCGTGACACCCCGTTATTGCCATAACTAATACCGGGGCCCAAAGAGGCAGAAATACAGCTGCAGCCATCCCATCCGTGTGTGGTTAGGTAGCAATACCTGGGAACAAATCATGTCTAACCTGCGGTGTGATGTTGCTCACGGAGGCTGGTTTTCCATTATATGTTATCACGGTTACCTCTGTCTGCACCGGTTAACGCGAAAACGCCCAGCAATGTTTCTCAGGCGCTCAAATTTTGCTCGAATTTTGCAAATTTTAGCTGACAGAGCTGCAGCTCGCGAACCGCTGCCTCTGGGGGGCGGCAGTGTTTTAGAGATGAAACTGAAGTGTTTTTTGGTGGTGGTTCCTTCCCCCTCCGTCCTGCAAGATGGCATGGCAGAGAAATTATTTTCTGGTTTCTCATGTAGGTCCTCGTGTAGTCCTTCTTATAAGCTGCCTATATGGACTAGTCTATAAAGTATTTCTGCTAGAAACATGAGGAATATGTGACTGCAACGTGAGTATCCAAATGAGGTAACTCCATGCAAAAAAAGGGGATGTTAACTCCCTGTATAATCAGCTAATTAAGAGGCTGGCTGTTTCAATATATGCATAATATAGTGGACAGTAAGGCTATCCAGAATTTAATTCTTGGCTCTTAAGGCATCTGGAAAGTTGAATTTGTGAAATCAGATCTTAAATTTCAGCATGAACAGACGAACAGTTCAAACAAACAAAAAAGCAAAAAACAAAATGTGATCTTAAAGTCAGAAGTTTAACCATGAAACTTCTCTAGAAGTCTGTACTGATGTAACTGTTAATAAGCACTGTAAAAAATACTGTTATTTTTGACTGGTCAGTATACTTCTAAGGACCTGGCTGACATCATGAAGAATACACATAAGTACATTCAAATTTTTGTATTTTTAAGCATTATAGGTTTCACCCATTTTATATGCATGCATGTATATGTGTATGTACATGAATGATCATTGTGGTGTCAGAAAAAACTCAGTGTTTATAAAGTTTTTCTAATGAATAGCAGAATCCATGCCAAGTGTACAAATGCTGCACATTCTCTTCTGCAAGGAGTTTTATAAATCCCCAAAAGCTGTAGGTTAGTGTAAGGTTTGAACAGTGCAGTTCATATAGTGGGCTCTTTCATAGTAGTTTTAGGAAACTACTGTTCTCAAGATAGATATGAATGCTTAGCAGTTTTATTGCTTCAGGTGTTCCGTTTCAAATGAAAATTAGTAATAAACCTAAAGGGAATAGATTGTGGGAGCGTTAAAGTTTATAGTTTAGGTAATTGCTAAGGTGTGTGAATTAGTAAAAAAAAAAAAAAAAAAAAAAAAAAAGTAATTGCTGTATGTATAAAGAGCCCACAGTGGTGGCTCTATGTTACCTACATGTTTATATCTGGAATTTTAGATCAGCATTTGGCACTTGTCAAGGAAGTGTTTAGTCACTTCATGAGCCTTAGTTGGTGGTCAGACAGCTCCGTTTGCATTGGAGTTGAGGCTTGTCTGATACGTGTGAGGTCTAGCTGGGGTCTATTCCCCCATCGTAGCTGAAAACAGCCTCCAAAAGGCTGTAAAGCAGGGTAGTGGATATTTTTAGAGTGGATAACATGGGAACCTTTCAGCTTTAATTCAGTGATACAGAATATTTAACACTTAAGTCTTTCCTAAAATACTTACTAATTCAGCTTTTCAGATTCTTTTATTTGTTAAAAACTATAGGGCTTGCAAAGCACACCATTATTTTAATGCTCATGTTGAGCAGTATGTAAAGCTTAGTGCTCGTGCAGTACATTAGTGAGGTTTCTTTCCACACATGCAGGCTTCTCAGCTCTGCCTCATCGTGGTGGTACTGCTCTCATTAGTAGGGATAAACATAAAGTCTGAAAGGTTGGCTCGTTTGCTAAGCTAGTTAAGTTTCTTATGTTTGGTGAGAGACTTCCAACAAGTTCTATACACGGTAGTGTGTTTTTTAGACATTAAACATTTAACATTAAAGGCAGGTAACAGCCCCTTCCTGCAGACTGAGTGGTGCTAACTTAAGGTGTGTGGCAGTCAGAGGTGGGTACAAGTTGATGCCATGTGGTAAAATTGTATACATGTATATGCCATTGGCAGTTCTTCTGACTGGTTACTAAGGTTCTGTAAGCCAAATTCTATAATCATCAATCATCTGTTGTTTGCAAATGTCTTAAGGAGGGCAATCATTTTTCTTTGTCATTGTGATAACTGCTTAGTTTTCAAAAAAGGAAGAAAAGACAGAGAGCTTTATTATTATTATTATTATTATTATTATTATTATTATTATTATTATTATTATTATTTGAATTTGAATTGCTGTCCAGCCAGAGACATGGGTGCAGAGGGAGTTTGTCTGTCAGATGCCATTTAGAGAGCTCTGGTACATAAATTAGAGTGGAGAGATCAGAATGAGCCTCGATACTACTTCATTTATTTGATCACAGTGTGGGGAGAATTGAGACTTTGAAGCCAGTTTCTATGTGTTCAGATGGAGAATAAAACCATGAGAAGAAAAAGAGTAGAGCTCTCTCCTGGGCATAGAAAACTGGCAGGCTGTGACAAAGCGAGAGCTCTCAAAACCTTCCTATCAAACCTCAAACTTGGACCTGTCATTTTCTGGATGGCCAGTTTCCCGCCAGCCCACCTATTAGGTCATTAGAGATTGGAGGTATGTCCCTTCTAGGCCCTGGGTAGACTACCAGAGGGGCAGTGTCTAGCATCAAATGAACCTAGCTGCTCATTTTTGAAGTAGTAAGGACCTAGTGTCAGAAACTGGTTTTGTTATTTGAGCCAGGTTCTACTGACTGCATATGATTGACTCCAAGCCTGGACAGATATTCTCTCCACTTGAATACGTCTTTTACCAGAGCATAACAATCAATTAACAATCAATTAACAATCGACCTCATCGCAGTCTACAACTTCCTAGTAAGGGGGTGTCGAGAGGAAGGAGACCTTTTCTCCATTAACACCAGCAACAGGACCCGCGGGAACGGGGTTAAGCTGAGGCAGGGGAAGTTTAGGCTTGACATCAGGAGGGGGTTCTTCACAGAGAGGGTGGTTGCACACTGGAACAGGCTCCCCAGGGAAGTGGTCACTGCACCGAGCCTGTCTGAATTTAAGAAGAGATTGGACTGTGCACTTAGTCACATGGTCTGAACTTTTGGGTAGACCTGTGCGGTGTCAAGAGTTGGACTTGATGATCCTTAAGGGTCCCTTCCAACTCAGGATATTCTATGATTCTATGAATTTACGCTGACATACTTCTCAATTTTTATGTTTTTCCACCTGTAGATTGCATCTCACTGTAGGCTGCATTTTAGTCTCCTAATTTATTCCCTGATTTTTATTTTTATTTTTGTACCACCTCATTAGTGAATGTAGAAGAAAATGCATACTAGCTGGGCTGCATCCGGAAGTGCAAACCAAAGTGCTATAGATAGCATGAATGTAGGAAAAACACACTTCATTGTCTTAATGAAGAAAAATAAGCTTTAAACTGACTTTAAATATGTCATAAGACTTCATGGTATTAGAAAACATGCTAAAACAGGCTGAAAAAACTATTATGAATCTCTCGTTTTCCAATACATTCTTAGACCAAATCCTTTGAGATTCAGAGCTATTGTCCTCACTTTAATGTGACCTTCTTTAATGCAACCTTATAATACCTTGAATATACATCTCTATGAGCCTGTGATAATATTAAACAATCATAAAGTCAATTGTTTTATAACTATTACATTATGAATTCTTTGTGTTTGTGGTACACTGAAAATTTGTTCATTGATCTTTTGCTTAATTCTACAGATACTTTTCTTACTACAGCCTGCATACAGAATGTTCTTTAAATGAGCACAGAATGTGCTTCAGGTAATTTAAAGGCTTCCTGGCTATCTTAAAAATTATATTGATTTTCACCTTGAATATTCACCTGTCCTTTATTTTTAGAGATATACAGGGAATGTGGGAGGGGAAGTGCGCCTTTTCCCCTTTTTTTTTTTGTCACTCAGCACAAGGACAGTTATTGCCCAGCAATAACAGTATGTTCCATTTAGAGTCCAAAGCACTAATATCATTACTTTTTCTCTAGCTTTGATGTAAAAAAGATCCTGATTGTGGTTACAGAATCATAATCCATCAGTATTTATTTTGAGGAGCTGTGAAGCCAACTTTTAACTGCCTTTGTATTCTACAGCTTTTTGTTTACAGCCTTTCTTCCTCTCTTTTTTCAATCTTATTTTTAGAAAAAATATAATAATGTTGCTGATAAGAGAAATGTAGCAGTCTTTCAGGCAAGTAAGAATAACCAGTATTAAACAAAAGGTAGAAAATCAGAAAACTATTGGCTAAAAGCTGCTATCTTGAAATGAGACTTGTTTGTTTTCAATAAGTAATTTTCTTATTTCTCTTCAAGAATGAAAGATTCTCAGTGAAAGCTAGTAGTTAAAATTAATATCCACTTGATGTGAAAATGGAACAAACATCAGAAGGACCAAGCATTTTGCTTGGCTAAAGAAACTGCAGTTCTCAAGGTAGGATAATAATTCTAAGTGAAAAATTTTCGTTTTTAAATACTTTTAATATTTCACTTTTAGAATTTGCATTTGCTTTCAAAAAGCAAATGTGGTTGGATTAGAAGGGTGTAAACTTGTACGTTCTCGTTTATTTTTAAAAGTGTTAACTTAGGATTTTTTTATTTTTATTTTTGAACAGAGGAGGAATTTATCTACGTTGGGAATTTGTTAATAGATAATTGATGTATACAATGGATATGCATATACCATTTGGATTTTTTTTCTACTGTAGCTTCACGCAATTTTTGGCATTGTAATCTTTCAAGATGTCAATGCTTCTTTATACATTTCATGCGCTTATATGTAAAGTATGTTTAAATAAGCCACTGTTTTCAGTAGATCCTGCTTTTTCAGTGAAACTCGCGTTTTGAATATTGTGGTTGTCAGAATTCTGAAGCAGCAATGCAATAAAAGAAGTTGTATAAGATCTTTTATATACAGAAACCTAGATGTACACTTTGCATATATGTATAAGTGCTTTTCTCTGGTTACAGTGTTTGCAGTCTAGTGCTAGTAATCTTTACTATGAAAGGACTTTCTATTTTTAATCCTTTAGATAATTTTTCTTTATAAAGAAATATAATTAAAAGTGACTTTATTGCGAACAGTTTTGAAGTGCTGAAATTACACATGCTGCCTATTTTTCAAAGCCTGTTACTGCTAATGAGTTTTTTATCATTATTCTGCAAAGAATGGTGATGTTATGAATTGGTATGTTATATTGTCAACAAGCATTGTTTTTGAAGAAAAGGTTTGAAGATATTCAAAACTATCACTGTTGCAACAAATCTATTGCTTTCTTTTAAATAGTTGCGCCATCCATTACAGTCCTTTGAATTCTGACAGTAATTCAGGCAAACAGGAGGAACCAAAGACCAGATGATGCTTGTGTAGCAGGCATTTTTCTGTTCATTGCCAAGTGCACAGTTCACTGTTCGGTCACCTGTGTCGGCTGGTTTAGTGCCTTTAATGCAGTTCTCTGCATGCTCCCTATTCTATAAAGCTTACTTGGGGACTTCAGACATGGCCTGTCTTATTATTCCCTAAGGAAGGGTAAGGCCTTTACTGTCCAGCTGGAAGGATCACTAATTAGAGCCCTTGCTTTGGCACAGAGTGTGTCAAGCCTGCAAGCCTTCCTGCTGGGATCAATGGCATTCATGTTTGCTTTCATGAATGCACAATGGACAGGGATCTTGGCAAAGAACTGCCTATTTAGCTTGTGCTGAGAAGCTGAGTCTTCACAACATTTTAAAGTAATTGTAGAGGTAGAAAGGGAGCTATAAGAATACACCCTTATTATTCTGCTCAAAAAAAAAAAAAAAAAAAAAAGAAGAAAAGTATTCTCTCTAACGAGAATCCAATCCGCAGTCAAAACCCAGCATATATTTTTGCCCACGTAATGCTCGTAAAGAAATTTAGAGTCATTACTCCTCTATGCTTGCAACTTTCTGAGAATTTAGGATACATTTGTATTTTAACCATCTATAAAAATTTAAAACTTACCTTGCAGTAAATGCAAACTCTGTAAGCAATATGATTAATTCAGACTATGTGTGAGGTGTTGCCATTAATAAATAATGGTTATTGGCAGGGCAAATGCTTCATTTAATTCTTTCTTTTTTTCCTCTTTCCCTTTAGAGACAGGTATGTTTCTGCAAAGGGGGTAAGATTTTTAAAATGAGCTTGTTTTGGCATGTATTTTTCATGGAAATACAGACTTGGGTCTGTATTCTGGAGTGTCTCTTCAGGGGTCACCCAAATACACCATGAATATTATTTACCAGTAAAACAGCTTGACCGTGGCAACTGCCAGGTGCCCACCTAGCCTCCTCCAGCCTCCCACACCCTGTCCTTGACAGGGCAGGGTGGAAAAGCTCCTAACCTGTGATAAGAACATGGAAATCACCAATTACCATCATGGCCAAAAAACCCTTGACTGGGGACATCCAAGTGCCGTAGCAGGTCACCAACCAGTTCTTCGTGGATGGTGAGGGCCACATCCTGCTCCCCGTCCCCTTCCACCAGTTCTGGGTACTGGGTATCCAGAGAGCAACCGGTTTTGCCGCTAAAGACTGAGGCAAAGAAGGCATTGAGCACCTCCGCCTTTTCCTCATCTCTTGTAACTAAGTTTCCCCCTGCATCCAGTAAAGGATGGAGATTCTCCCTAGTCCTCCTTTTGGTGTTGATGTATTTATAAAAGCGTTTTTTGTTATCTTTAACAGCAGCAGCCAGATTGAGCTCCAGATGAGCTTTGGCCTTCCTAATCTTGTCCCTGCACAGCCTCGCTACATCCTTATAGTCCTCCTTAGTGGCCTGCCCAATTTTCCAAAGATTATAAACCCTCTTTTTTTTCCTAAGCTCAAGCCACAATTATCTGTTGAGCCAGGCTGGTCTTCTTCCCCGCTGGCTCATCTTTGGGCGCATGGGAATAGACCGCTCCTGCGCCATTAGGATTTGCCTCTTAAAGAGCGCCCAGCCTTTCTGGACCCCTCTGCCCTTCAGAACCGCCTCCCATGGGACTCCACCAACTAGTGTCCTGAGCAGCCCAAAGTCAGCCCTCCGAAAGTCCAATACAGTGGTTTTACTGGTTCCCTTCCTGGCCCCGCCAAGAATAGTGAACTCCACCATTTCGTGGTCACTCTGCCCAAGACTGTTCCCGACAATCACATCCTCCACCAGTCCTTCTCTGTTTGTGAAGAGAAGGTCTAGCAGGGCACCACCCCTGGTAGGTTCACTAATCAGCTGCGTCAGGAAGCTATCTTCCACTTTCTCCAGAAACCTCCTAGACTGCTTCGTCTGGGCTGTGTTGTGCTTCCAGGATATGTCAGGGAAGTTGAAGTCCCCCACGAGTACAAGCGCCGACGATTTCGCAACTTCTGTCAGCTGCCTGTAGAACTCCTCATCCGTCTCCTCATCCTGGTTCGGCGGTCTATAGCAGACCCCGACCAGGACACTAGCCTTGTTGTCCCTGCCGATCCTAACCCAAAGGGACTCGATCTTGTCATTCCTAGCCTCGAGTTCTACAACATCGAAAGACTCTCTGATATAGAGAACCACACCGCCACCCCTTCTGTGCTGCCTGTCCCTTCTGAAGAGCCTATAGCCAGGCATCGCAGCACTCCAGTCATGAGACTGGTCCCACCACGTTTCCGTGATGGCAACCAAGTCGTAGCCTGCCCGCTGCACGATGGCTTCCAGCTCCTCCTGTTTGTTACCCATGCTGCGTGCATTGGTGTAGATGCACTTCAGCTGGGCCTTTACCTTATCCTCCGGCCTTGCCATTGCTCCCCCTGGCACAGCCCCAACAGTCCTTGCTTCAGCCCCATCCCCCTTCTTACCTAGTTTAAAGCCCTATCAATGAGCCCCGCCAGCTCCTGGCCCAGGATCCTTTTTCCCCTAAAGGATAGGGACCCGTCTACGGCCATCAGACCAGGTGCTGAGTAAACTGCCCCATGGTCGAAAAACCCAAGATTTCTGCGTAGGCACCAGCCCTGGAGCCACGTGTTTAACAGGTGGGCTTTCCTTGTCCTCTCCATACCCCTCCCTGTCAACGTAGGGATGGACGAAAATACTACCTGCACTCCTGCTCCGTCCACTAACCGTCCCAGCCCCCTAAAGTCTCTTTTGATAGCCTTCAGGCTTCTGTCATCAATGTCATCACTGCCCGCCTGGACTATCAGGAGAGGATAACAATCAGAGGGGCGTACCAGGTTGGGGAGCTTCCTGGCAACATCCCTGACCCTGGCCCCAGGGAGGCAGCAGACTTCCCTACGGGTAGGGTCAGGCCGACAAATAGGGCCCTCTGTCCCCCTAAGGATAGAGTCTCCCACGACAATCACCCTTCTTTCTTTCTTGGTGGAGGCAGTCCTGATGCGTGGAGTCGACCTCCTCACCCTAGGCATCCTCCTGGGAACACTTTCTATCTCTTCCTCAGTTGCTGGTCTCTCAAGCTCCAGGGCCTCAAACCTGTTTTGTAAGGGCACCTGGGAAGGTGGGGCCGGAAGGGGAGGGCATCGCCTGCCATGTCGCGCAGGGACCTGTCTCCACTCCTTCTCAACTCCCAGATCCCCTCCCTCTGTCCGACGGCGACGGGGCAGGGGGTCCACCCCCGTTTGGGGTGTCTCACCCCGGTACCTCTCCTTGAGGCCCTGCAGGGAGTTGCTCCAGGAGTCTATCTCCCGCTCACATTCCCTGATGGCCCTCAGCCTCTCCACCTCCTCCTTGAGCTCCGCCACCATGCGGATCAGGTCATCCACTTGCTCACATCTCACGCACGCAGTGTCTCTGCCTCCCGCCGACGGCAGCAGCAGGCTCTGACACTCCCTGCATCCGGTGACCTGAACCGCTGCATTCTTTAACGGGCAGTCGGTCTGGGTGTGTACCGACCTCCTGCAGAGCGCTCCGTGCCTTGTGGAGACCATTATCGCCTAGCTAAAGACCGTCGTTAAGAGGCGTTCGTGTGGGCGGGGGTTGCTCTCCTCCCTTCCTGCTCGCCCTGCCTGCGCGACCTGTTTGATTTCACAGTGGAGAAGATTTTAAAAATGACTAATCTAAGAAGAACAAAAGGCAGGCTGCAGCAGGGAAAAGGTAAAGTTGCTTTTGTACTTTGCAAGATGTGGTAAAGTATCAGCCTTTTAAGGCCAATAATAATTCAATTCTCTGATTAAAAAATGAAAGAGGTGAGAGGAAATATGTGAATGAAAGGATTATGGATAATGTTGAGTTCTGCTGTGCTTCTGTTTTTAAAAGGCAACCAAAGTGCAATATCTTGTTACATTTCATGTGTGCTGGAAATGAAACAATACATTCTGGGATAGCTCAAGTTTCATATGAGAGAGAGATTTTTAATTTTAATTTTTATTATTATTATATATTTTTTGAGATAAAGGGGCTACATGAAACATTGTCAGGTTGTCAGGACTTGCATTTTAAAACAGAAGTGCATCAAGATTCTGTTCTGGGTCTTCTATGTTTTCTCTGAACTGTGAAGCGATAGACTAAGCAGTTCTCTTAATGCAGTAAAATTTGCATGGAATTGCTGAAGTGCCTAAATTCTCCATACAGATAAGAATGTTTGAAATTGAATGGTTTTCACACATGCCAAATAGTGTATGCATGACTTCCCTGCTTAAATGCTTTATGCTTCCTGAAATTTGGTGACTTGTTGCCTCTTCAGGTGTAGGTAGAATATGTGTTGTTCTAAGACATTAGAAAACAAGAAGAGAAATTATTTTTGTGCCCTTATTTCCTTTGTTGGGGAAAGGGGCATAGGCCAGTAAGATTCTGAACAACTGAAATGTTAAAGCTTGTGGGCGTTGCAAAAAAATGACTACATATATAAGTCTTTGCAACTGTTTGGAGCTGCTTTTATGAAAATGGTAATATACAATGAGAAGTAGTCCATGGAAACTAGTGCCTAGAACAAAAAGCCAATGTATTTTTTCTTTATTATATAATGTTCAATTATATGTGCCTGATAGCCATCCTGTGCAAAGAACATATCAAGAGCTTTAAACAAAATCTGATTATAGTTATATTCAAAGCTATTAGAATTGATTTCAGAAAAGCTCTCCATAACATTTACAGAGCCATTTGCAATTCTGGCTATAGCGGTGGGGGGGGCGAGGGGACAAAGAGATTGTGGTCTCCTAGAGTACACAAACCTTTACAAAATCTTTTCTTACTCTTTGCTCCTATGAATCTCTGTGGTCAGTAATTCTGAGAAATTCCTTTGTTACTATTAAGATGGCCAATCCTTTCAGTTCTCTGAAGTACACTTGTCTAAAGCTAAACCCATAAGTATAGACTATGTTAGAGGGAGGACTGCCATTTGTCTGGAAAATAGGAATTAAACCTGTGTTATCCTCATTGCGTTCTGTTAGGGTTTCTAGAAAAGATAGAAACTGCAAACAATTCAGCTTGATTTCCATATCTGTGTGGACATACAACAGGTCAGGTGCTTGGTAATTCCTTATTTTGTAGCTCAACCGTGCATACGAGAGAAACTGACTTCTTACCAAGAGACACAAATGCATGATGTATCTAACTTCAAAACTGCTCACTCAGAATTAATTTGCTGTTTGCTAAGAAATGTGCAGATGCATATGGAGTTCTTTGTCTTTTTTTTTTCCTTTCAGTGCCATGAGCACTAGGTTAATTGAGGTGCTGGGTACTATCATTTAAATGTTAAAATTGCATTGTGGTTATCTTCTTCAACAAAGATATGTGCCTTGATGTAATAAACTTGGCATGATATTTAATTGTTTGTAATAAGTGTGGTAAAATCACGGTCATTCATATTTTACAAAATCACAGAATCATCTAGGTTGGAAGAGGACTCCAGTATCACCTATTCCAACCTCTGACCTAACACTAACAAGTCCTCCACTAAACCATATCACTAAGCTCTACATCTAAACGTCATTTAAAGATTTGTTACAGAAAATGTCCAGTGCCAATCCATTAAAAAAAAAAAAAGTAATAAAAAGGTGTGCTTGTATATATATGTAATTAATAGTGGAATTTTAATTTGCAAGTGTAATTATGCAAATACCCAAAATATATTTGAAGGCTTTAAACTTATGCTGGCTTCGTATTTTTATAGCAAACTTTAATCTGAAAATAGACACAGCTCACAGCCTGTTAATAAAAATATATCAGTAATATCAGTATTAATTTATCTTCAATCCATCCATGATTCTTTTTAATTTTATTGTCCACTTCCCATCCCACAGTTAGAAAGACATAGTCTAGAAATGAAAAATTGAAAACAAGTGGTCTGGAAATTAAAAGTTGTGCTTAGATTGATCATAGCAACTATTAAAGAAGTTTCCTATTATTGTTTTTAAGACGTTCATGAAAATTTTAACTTCCATGTTTAAGGTTTCCATGATTTGTCTACTGTAGCATGCAGTAGGCAAGCAAGCATATTGTCCTTATCATTCTGCTTTCTCCTGAATAGGCAGAAGGCACGGTACAAAAACATACCTGGTACAAAAGGCTTGACAAGCAGAGATAAAACAAGGCACTTACAAAGTTATAAGTTGAGAAAAGTGGTATTGCAGTAAACTGACTGCTCCACCTGATCCTCCTGTGCACATCGGATTACTTGCAAACTAGCTGGATGCAGACGTTCTGTGTCTGAAGAAACAGATTGTTCTACCATTCTCTGAATTTGTATTGACCATGTCTTTCATCTTCATTTTATGACGAGATCAGTTGACTGGACTTAAAAAGGTCTAGGAGCTAATGATTTACCTTGAAGGCTTTCCATCATAGCTGTTTTTTTCCTGGTGGCTACAGCCTGTTGCCTTTTTTTTTTTTTTTTTTACTGCTTATAGTGAATTGAGCGTCCCGCCCTAGAAGTGAAGAATGGGAGATAGTTAGAGAAAGAATGAAGTGATAAACTGTTCCCTCCTTGTCACATTCATCCTGGTTTCCTAATAAGGGACTTTTTAAAATTGAGCCTTGCGCTACTGTGCATCAGGAAGAGATCTAAGCAACCAAGAGGTGACATACATAGAAGTTTGCTGTGGTAAGTGGAAAGTTTAAATTCGTGATTTAAACTTTCTGGCTCAGCTCTGGCCAGCAGCCAGAACCTTTTGGAGCCGGCCGGAGCTAGCTCTGCTCTGACATGAGGCAGCTGCTGGGCTCTGCTCACCCCTGCAGCCAAACCTTTACCATGTGTACCCAGTACACAAAGCTTGGCTGGAATGCTACAGTACAGTTCCAACAATTCATAGAATCACAGAATGGTTTGGATTGGAAGGGCCCTTAAAACCACCTGGTTCCACCCCTTCTGCCATGGGCAGGGACACCTCCCACCAGACCAGGTTGCTCAAAGTCCCATCCAGCCTGGCCTTGGGCACTGCCAGGGATGGGGCACCCACAGCTCCTCTGGGCAGCCTGTGCCACTGCCTCACCACCCTCATAGTGGGTGAAATTTGTTTAATGCACTTCTTCACAGATTTAGTCTTAATTTCTGACTCTGGGATTAAAGCTACAGCTGCCTAGAGGAGCCTGCTAAAAATTGATCAAGGGAACTGTCATCATCTTTCTTTTTCTCTTATGAAGTATGTATTTCTGTATGGACACCATTGGCACACAGAGATGAGGTAGGAATGGAGCACAGATGTGTTAAAACTTCAATTAAAAGCAAATTTCAAGCCTTAGGAGAGGTGATACTTTGGGATAGGGTGCGTGTGTTTTTCTTTCTTTGTTTTTCATGAAAAGCAGATAAAAACACTCATATCCTTATGGACAGTACTTAATAAGTTTATCTTTTTATTTGACGTGAGGGTATGGAACTGGATTTAAGTTTTTTTTTGACCCATACAAGTGACTGGAAATTTTGGTACAGTTGCCAGAGACAACATCTGATTTTTTCACTGGTCTCTATTGCAAATTATATTTCCATCAGAGTACTTTTCATGACGAATTGTTCATGAAAATGATTTCAGGAGGTAGAGCACCTGCTGAAGTCCTGCATTGCATATTAATGTAAAGGCGACAGGTCTTGCAATTCTTGTGTGATGTTCAACTCTGGCAACATGCAAACTGCTTTTTGTTAATGAATTGTGCTAAGTAATGCTTTACTCTTTTATGTATGTAATTATTAATATGTAAATTACCAATGCAGGTTGGCAGTTTGGCAGAGCAAGACCTTTTTATAGTTTGTCTTGTTTAGACTGAAGAAAATCAGAGGCAGTTATGGAAAAAAAAGGAAAATGGCTGAAATATATAGTTGCAATAGTTGTAAGCTGTGAGTAGGCATGAAACATTAGTTAAAATACATTAAATGTTTACTTAGTCAAATAGTGACTTCAGTCATGCAACAGAATGGTTCCCTGCTAGTTCAATAAATCTAATGAGGCAAAGCAGTACCTTTCCTGATGTTACTGGTTTACAGCCATTCAAAGGATACTACAGTGAGCAAATGGCTACTTCATTTCTTGATGCCAAGGACATTTAGCATAGCTAATGAGGGACCAAGACAAAAAAAGCTGTAAATTATTTTTGACGATTGGAGCTCCTGGATTAGTGAAAAACTAAGAGTTAAATCTCGGTGTCTGTTGCAGGAAATCTGTGCTTTTGGGTCTGTTCTTGTTTTAAATATTTATTGCCATATGAAATCAGGCTATGTCTAGCAAAAACATTGGAAGACTTGCAGAGAAGCAGGATCCAGAAAGATTAAAAATTTGGGCAAGTGCTTGGGTTATTGAAAGACCAAAGCAAATTTTGTCTGTAGACTTTCAGACTTTGGAAAGAGTTCAGTTACTTTTTGTTTGTGATTGCTATTTTCTGTCTCTTAATGAAATAAAATAGAAATCCATGTGTTCATATGAGATGTTAATTTGCATGTAATTATGAGAAATAATGATTCAGAACACTTCGAATCAAAAACAGTGATAGGATTCAAGTTTCCATAAAAATATCATCTTTAAGTGGTAGTTTTAATTCCAGGTTCTTTGCATTTCAATATGAAATATAAGACTTTACATCAGAGATTTTACATTACTTTACAAGCTATGTAATAAGTTGTAATAAAAACTTCCCATTTAAAAAAAAAAAAAAAAGAAAGAAAAAAAAGAAAAAATAAAGATAACCAGCTGATGCATTGCCTGAGTACATATTTTCTCAGCCATTTGCCTCATTTTATGTACAGCTTAATATGTATTTTCTCTCTACTTTGTCTATAAATATATATTTTCATATCCATAAGAATATACTCATGTTCTTAGTAAATGAAGGCATGCTTTCAATAAATTGAATGTCCAGCTGGCTGAAGATTTAAACAGAAAAAGGATACAAGAAGATATTTGGTAGATAAACATGTTCTTGTTTAGTCTTTTTTGATACTGATTGTTTAGAACTCTGAGTGCTTGCTTATGCTAGCTTTGGGCTGTTCTTCAAAAAGTCAATCAGCACAGTCTAGATGGTGGCTTTGATCTTTGTTTTTATATTTGTTTTAAGAGACTAAAAGACACGAAATTTGTGATTACATGGTTTGTGAGATCATCCCCCCCTCCACACATTATCCACAGATGGTTTAAGGGGACTAAAGAAAGGCTGCCCGCCTGAGGTTTTGACATCTTCATTATAGTCCCAGCAGGCTACTTTATAAACATCAGCATTTTTGCAGTTGTTCTTGCAGGTGCTTAAAGGAGATTGTGGCCTTTCACCTAGCATAATCAGCTTCCTTTTATTTCACAACATTTACTATTCCTTTGCATAGCCTTATTGTTTTTACACAGTGCTCTTAAAGGAAAACTTAACGAATTATTCCAACACCTGCTTGCCACAAGGCAAACACTGATCTTCATGTTAGTCCTATGAGAGCTTACCACAGCCTCCCTAAGGCACATTTATCATGCAACTAGACGTCATCAGTCTCTGAAGGAATGTGATAGTGACTTGCTTACTTTCACATCGTGTGTCATCTGCACTGTGCAAAATTTACATTTCTAAACTTTGTATTTTATAGTTCAGTAAATAATAAAACCAAATTTTACAGACTTTTGGCAGAATATTTCTTAGGTCCAAATCCTTACATTTTAAATCACCTAAATTATGCTTGCTGCATTTGTCTGTTGCTTTTATGCATATCATTTTCCCATGTTTCTAGTTATGCTTCTCTATGCTTTGGATAAGTGGATAAGTATGATAATCAAAGTTTGTTTGTAATTTAAAATATTTATCAGCATGAAGAGTGATGCAATCCATTTTTTCCAGATGTGCCAACCTATGCAAAATAATTCTGTTGATCAGTGAGGATTCCTGATTATGTTCAGTGAAGGAAGATAAATGAGAAAATGCTGATTCTTGGATCACTTCTGATTCAGAGATAATAAAAGACTTTTGAAACTTTTTTGTCTGTATAGCGACTGATTCATAGGCAGCCCTGTAATAAAACAGCAAGACCTTACCATCTCATGGGTGGGTTTTTTTTAGCTGTATAGATGAAATATGCTTATGTGGTTTCAAATGAATAGGCAATTGTCTCCACTAGAACTTGCAATGACTTGAACCTCTCTGTAGAGTCTCAGTAGGGAAGACAGATTTTGAAACGTAAATAATCAAGCAGGAGATCGGGTTTGATTTCACAAGCCAGTATTGTGGTCTCTGTGTTTGTAAGTAGTGTATTTGTTAAATGGTAAAATTAAATGCTTGGTTAGTTTGTTTTGTTGTATTAGAGAGCATGAACAGAACAACTGAGGCAGGTTTTGCTCTGTTTCTGCGTATGAGACAATTATAGCAATTTGTAAGAAATGTCAAGCTTGAAAGTGTTTGCTTACTTGTTAATAGCAGGTGATGCTCGTAAGTTATGCATCGTAGAAAAGGTGGATAACACTGTTGCACACTGTATTGGGGGGGTGGGGTGAGAGAGTGGTTGTGGTGTTTGGCTGCCTAGCACAGTAGAACCACCACACACACACACAGATTTAAGGTTGCACGATAAAGTGGGCTTCTTTATCTAGCTGTCTCTGAGCATACATATTTTAACACATAAACATGCTTTTCCATGAGAGTCATCAGGGGTTACAGGTGATTTCAAGGAACTCAGAAATGTGCTGTATGAGAATAACGCCAGAGGGATCATTCTGTTCAGAGAAAATTTAAGAGCAGGAGGTCTAGAATTTAATCCCTAACTAGAAAGTAGAAAATAAAACATTAGATACTGCAGACTGTAGGTCAACTTTTGTACAGCAAGAACAAGAAAGGTGGATGGCTTGAGAACTTCATTTTTAGCGACAGACTTGTCTAATCAAGAAGTCAACAAAGTGACAAAAACAGGAAAAATAGAACAAATGGAATGTACTTAAAATAACATGATTTTGAGAACAGCAACAACAACAACCAAAAAAAAAAAAACACAAAACACAAAAATGTGAAAGACATTATTTAATTGCCAGTGCTAGAATAATATACAAGAATTAGATTTGTTTATTTATCTGCTTAATAACAAACTAACTAGAGAAAAAAACTAACTGAGAGAAGGAATGTTTAGCAAATTTGTTTCTCTGATGAATGAACAGGGCTATAGCCCTGGTAATGGAAGTGCTCAGCATTGCTTTTTTTCAAAGTTCAGCTTTGAATTTTAACTGAATTACTCTGGCCAAGCCCCCAGATAGTTGATCCCCAGTGTCTCAAAAGCTACAAATGAACATGATCAGAGATCTAGAAATCTTTATCTGCTAGGTACAAGTGAATGAATTGCAGCTGCTTAGTCCAAGAAGTTTAGAAAAACTCTGAATATTTAGAAACATAGATATTTGACCATAAAAAAGTCTGCTACACAGAGAAAGGTGTCCATTTCAGATTTGGGCAATGTATTTTAAGATATGTAACAGATATAAACTGAAAGAAAGAACTTCAGACAACACTTCAGGAGAAAAAAAAATATATATATAAAAGTAATGGAATCATACAGGAATGGGCTACATGTGTCCATGAGTTTTTAGAGTTTTTCCTACCAGAATTCTAGAAATATCATTGTCAGGACTATCTAGAGATACAGCTTTTCCTGTCATAGTGCTGAGAAATGAAGCATGTGAAATGCTGAGGTCTCTTTTAGTGTAATGTGAATAAGTAAGTGGCCTAAACCAGAATGTTTTCTAACTAGAAAAACTTTTTTTTTTCCCTTGAAACAAAATTGTTTCCATCTTTGTGAAGCCATAGGAATAATAATAATAATAAACGAAAAAAAATCAAAAATTCAAAAAATTCAAAAGTTCAAATTGTAGTATACCAATATTGGATGTGTAATTCCCCAAACTCAGTCATATCATTTGAACCCAGGACAGTGTAGCAAACTAAGTGAGTTGATTCTTGTGAATTGTTTGTTCATTGTTTGATTTGTTGGTTATTTTTTAAAATGACTTCAAGCTTTGGAAGTCAAGATTAGAGTCTTGGTTAAGTTATGAAAACAGGTTTCAAAAGTGATTTGAGAGGAAGTGTGGTCATGACAAGTTGCAAATTTTATTTTTATTTTTATTTTTTATTCATCTTGCTTTATTAAATGTTTCATTTTCTTGCTTGAATTCATGTCTGTGTGCAATAATATCACAACATAATTCAGTTTTAAATTTAAGTAGTTTCATGTTACTGCTGTCCTTGTATTTTATGTAACAACTCCCTCTTTGCTAAGAAGGTTGTTGAATTAAAAACATTAACAACAGAGAAATGACACACCTCCACATTGCAAAAAGTAAAGAATATCTGTAGAAATCCTGAACTTGAGTTGTTTGTCCTGTACCCATACCATGAGTGACAAAAGAAAATATGCCATTCAATATGCAGAATTCAAGAATGGCTGACCCTTTGTGTAAATAGGACCTCTTTATTCAGGCCTCCAGAAATGTAAATACACTTAACCATGAGCAGAAAATAGATTTGCTATTCTGAAGTTTGAAGTGGCCCTTAGCATATCGCTCACATTGTTGAATTTTAGTTATTAGCTATAAAATTTAAGCTTTGTAGCATGATTAACACAAAAGGTGCCATCTACTGCAAGGCATAAAACTAATTCCTAGTTGCTGCCATGATAGAATAAGGGATGATAGAATAAGGGATTGATCAGTGAGATTCTTGAAGACAAGTACTGTGGGAAGAATTATTTTTTCATGCATATACGTGTTTGTACATGCACACACACACAAATTTATCATGAAAGGATGCTTATATTTTCTGAAGCAAAGGATTGTTTGGAAGTATTTATTTTCTCTTAAAAAAAAAGCTCAATATGAATTTGAAATGGCTGTATAACTGGCATAATTCAGCAGTAGTCTCAGTTTTAAGAGAATATAATTCTTGCCTTTAAGAATATAATTACATTTTCAGTCAAAATAAAACTGAGTGCATGTGTAGAGTTTAGAAACAAACAATTTTGTTTTAAAATCTTTATTATGAAAGCTTTGTTAGCAGTTTCCTGGTTGAAATTGTAGCAATATTTTCAATTAAAACAGGATTCAAATCTTACTGTTTCGTGCTTCAATGACATTTGACAGGAAATCCAAAGTTCCAACATGCTAGATCTTCAGAAGTGTAATGTATTTTCCAGTTAAATTTATTTTTAGTAAACTATTTTCTCTATTAGAAGAAAAAAAATTCTTCTGTAGAAGTTCACAGTGAACTCACTTGTGGATTTGTGGAGGTCTGGCATAAAATCTCATGCATATCCGTATTCATGTATTTCAGGTAATCACAAAACAAGCTATAACCACATTAATAAGCCAGTAGCCATTACTTTGCATGTGCAGAACCTTTTAGAAAGGTCTTTGGAGAAAGGTGTTGCTAAGGCCTTCCCTTCTGCCCACTGCCAGGACCACAGCTGCAGAGATGTCTCAGATGGTTTCCAGGAGGCTGGCCCTGGAACAGTGCTCTCCTGCTTTTGCAGGATGCTCTTTTCTAAGCCAATTTAAAATGTGGCTACAACCTTTTCTGCTGAGAGTTCGAGACATCATCCTCTTTTGCTTCTTAGTCTCTTATACCAGGTAGCCTATAATTCCCTGGAAATGGGAGTAATAACTCTCTTCATGGCAGACTAGCTGAGATTTACTCAGACCCTGCTGTTTGAACAGCTACTGAGGCCTCCCACAGTGTGAAAAGTGCATCTCTGCTTGCACAGTGTGTGACTGCCATTTGTGTTTCCATCCATGTTTTATCCTCTTCTTCCTTCACTTATGGCCTCTGTTGCTTTACAGACTTGGGAGAAGATGGCAAGAATAGTTAAAAGAAGGGAATTTCAGGCAAGGTAAGTTGTATTTATTAACTCAGAGGAATGCTGCGTTTCTTAAAAGAAGAGCATTAGTTACTGCTTTCACAAGGGATGGCCTAGCAATTGCACCAGCGTCCTATGCCAGGCAATAAGACCTTCAGAAAGGATAGTTTCTGAGACAAATTGGGAGGTGTAGGAAGACACTAGCTCAGTATTTGTAAATCGTTGTACTCAGACTAGTTGTTCACTGGGGAAAATACTGAGTAGAACCGAAAGACAAGGATTAGATTGCCTTCTGCTTCCAAGACTGCAAGTAATAATGTCATTAAATGGACTTGTGAGGAAAAGTTGATGTTAAGTTACATAACAAGGTTCAGGTAAAGCTTTCCACAAGAAGTTTATAGAAAAGAATATGCTAAGCAGATGCTGTTAGTATGAAGTATTAGTTGTGGTGGTGATGGGTGAAGATTTGTGAAGAATGACTGAGAGAAATGAAGCAGAAACAAAGCTTATTTTTATATTGATGACTACAAATATTTAATGATTGTTATTCCATTCCTTCCCCAAAATGTTTTCAAAAAACTAAAGCAAGCTATGGTTCTCAGTTTCTTCTAGATGATGATGATGATTTGATGAGGAGAGCCAAAACTTTTAAGATTTTGACTTTAAATCAAAGATCAAGAAACTTCCTGGAAATGAAGAAAAAGGAGGAGGAAAACTAAGAGATATTAAGAGACACAAAATGCAACAGGGAAAGATATATTGAATTTTCTGTGCAAGCATAAATTCTTCCTAATTAACGTAAATGTATTAGAAAACGCACTAAGCAACAGTATTTGTATAATAAATACTGCTATTCTTAAGCATTTTTGTTAATAACAGAAGTAAAACAAAATTCTGTGGTAACAGAGTAGAAGAAATGAAGCTACAGAAATAATAAATTTCCCTTTTAATTAGTTATACATGTATTGGTGTGGAGTAAAGAAGAGAGCATTGCAAGTTGGATTTTTTTTTCCCATAACTTTATCATTTCGGTTTATAACTGAAGGCATATGTCCTTTACGCACCGGCTTCCTCTTTTGTGTGTTCTGTGTTACTATGTTGCTGTTTTTAAAATGAAGGTATGTTTATCTGGAAATGCTTGAAAAGTAACAGTACATTTGAATAAAATTGAGTAGTATATTCCAGGGGAATTTTCTTCAACAGTACAAAGAGACTGTTTCCAGCAAAAAAAAGTTGAGAAATGAGATTGAACTATCATGTCAGTTGATGTCTGTGCAGAGTGAATCTGCTTATTCTGTGTAAATGACTGCAGAGGTAAGGTTTTCCAAGTTAGGACAGCATGATAGAATCAAACTCTTTTCAGCTGATGGGGTAATATAAAAACAAAAGCCTACCTCATTCAGATTAGTTTTAAAAGATAAAGCTTGAAGTGCACAATTGTAGAGCAGATTCTCACTGTCTAATTCAGTGGTGAAATCACAAGACTAGCATGTTGGGACTTCCCAATTATCTTTCCACATGCACCTTGTCATGGCCAGCCTAGGTGGCAGTTCCATGAGCAACTCTGCCTTTGGAGCCAGCTGGGGAAGTGTCCTGAGAAGGGACTGTGCAGATAAGATGCTTCATCTTCTGGCATGCTGTGGTACAGAGTTTCCTGTTACACATTCACCATACATGCTCAGTGCATACTGTTAACAAGATTTAGAGATTTCAGTACCTACAAAGTGCCTACACTTTATTTTATGTAATAAATTTATCTAGCAATAGCTCTGATTTGGTAAAGTGTTTATATTTAATTAGTATTAATTAATATAAACTAGATTATTTTTAAAATGTACATTATAATTGAAGTAGATGGGAAAGTATGTAACAGTGAAATCTTGTGACATTCTCTTGACAGAGCAGTGAACTTTTTCATGATTTGCTGAATCATTGTATTTTCAGTTCTGTCCTGACACAGCAATATTCTGAGGCTGATTATCATTACAGCTACTGCTGGTAAGCACAGACTTGGAACTTGTGGTTCTGTGGCATAGATGACTGCGGGAGTGATATGAAGGACCTGTTCCCTTTTTGTTGCTCATTTCTAGTAATTATGGCTCAAAAAAAATTCTGTTCTTTCCAACAGGAAAAAAGACAGATGTACCCTTCATTCCTTTTCATTCCTTTTTAGTGATATCTAAAAAGAAATTCAGTACTCTGCAGTAAAGTGACTGTGGACTGTTACTGTTTTGTCAAGTTCTAGTAATTCTTTGGCTTGACCCTTTCAAATATTCATAAGTGTTTTTGTTTGTTTGTTTGGTAGTTATTATTTTGCATATACATGTATGTTGATGTTTTATTTTTTAAATATCAGGAAAGCATATAAGTTTTTGGTCGTATTCCTGTTTCAGCTTTTTGCATTTTACAAGGTGAAGGTGAAACTTTAGTAAGGTAGAACACACTTTGATTTAGAAGATATCTAGGTTCTACAAAATGCATAGTGTCTGTTTATTGAAAGATGGAGTGTAAGCCTTCATTTTGCTTCCAGCTGTCTTATGATGAGACTGTCTTCAAAACAGTGATTTGCTGGCTGAGCTGACAGGAGACATAAACATGCATAATTATTAATGAATAATTAATAGAGATAAATGCACACATAATTATCTGTAATCTGTTCTTTGAACATGGATCCTGCTTATAACTGAAAATAACCACCCACCTTCCCTAGAGTGTTATAATCAGTTATTTATGGTGCTAGTAGAGAAGGACATACAGTGCCTTGGGTTATAGTAACACTTATAGTGGGTGGCTGTGATATAATATTTATTAGTACCTTGTGATTTTCACTGTGACAGAGAGGAAATTCAAATGGGTCTCTTAATACTTTCTGGATTACCCAATATTCCAGAGGTAGTGGGGATGGAGAGGTGTCATAAAATATGATTATTCCTATCCAGGTTACTCTACAAGCTGTATCATATAGCTCTGTTGTTAACATTTTATCAGCTACTGTGGCCTTAAAACTAAAAATTCACATCAAAGCACTGGTTGCATATACTATCTCCTGTGAATTTTTATTTAACTTTTTTTGTTGCTATTGGCTTGATGGCTTATGTTTATACCAAAGTGTTACTGCTATAGGTGTCAAACAGCACACTGCAGTTGGCCCTTTCTAACACAAGAGAGTATGCTGGCTTCTTCTTCAGAAGAAGCGTTTCCATGAAGCAAGTGGGTCCCTTCCAACTCAAGATATTCTATGATTCTATGATTCTAAGTCAGTAAATGTCCATATCAGAACTTTGCCCTCTTGCTAATTGTGCATACAGACTTATCCATCCAGACCAGTTTACGTAGCAATTTTCAAAGATTTCTGCTGGTTTCTTTTAGTTACAGATTTTATTTTCATTGTAGCTGATTATTCTAATCATAAAAACTTCCTATTGCTTTTTCTCCATACACATATTCAGTCTGAAACATAATGCTTTTTCCATATTAATGCATTAATTTCTATATTAATGCATAAATGTCTCGAACAGCTGAATATATAAATAAAAAAAAAAAAAACATTTTTTTTTTTCTCCCTAAGAATGACTTTGGAAATGAAAAAGTGACTAATACTCAGATTCAAGATTGCCAGCTAAAGAAAGCTCAATTATCTCTACCTCTCTGACAGAAGCCATTTTAAACTGATCAGTGTGAATGCCGACATCCAAATGTACTCATTTAAAACATCTACTTGTTCATCCTAAAACTATATTTAAACTTTTTGTTTTGTGTATTATACTAGTAGTTCTAGTGATCTTACAGATTTTTGTTTGTTTGTTTATTTACTTTTTTGCTCCTCAGCTGTATGTGTATTAAATATCTGGAATTGTCAGACAAAATTTTCCGATTAAATTCAATGCAAAGACTAAGCAAGTAGGATCACAATTTAGTGTTTTTATCTCTAAAACAAAGAAACTTTCTCCTCTGTAAATATGTAAGTATAATGATTCATATGGGAATGACATCCATTATCTTAGTCAACATTTCACATATGACAGAAGAACAAAATTATTATCAAGGCTAATTGCTTTTTATTTAAAGAGATACACCTAAATATTTATATCAGTACTTACCTCCTGATTCTCTGCTGTTGTTTTATAAATGTATGTAGTTATGAAAACAACAAATAAAGCTGTTTTCTAGAATATATACAATCATAAGTGCGTAATTCCCAGTATACTATAAGGTCTTTTAATTTTGTTTTATTGTTGTCAAATACCACATATGTTTTGAAATCCAATAGCAGAAATGTCAAATTCTAAAGCAACTTTGCAAATTCATGGTTTCACTTTTGGTTTGTTTTACTGGGGTACCCTAATATTTCTTTTAACTAAATGAAGAATCTATTTATCAAAATACATACACTAGCTGAAGGATACCTTACATAAATACTAATGGCATCTGAGAGGGCTTTTTTTTTTTGCCTATGTTATTGTTGCTTTGTTTAAATTAGTCAGAGCTATTTAAATTATTTTGAACTGGTAGTAGCATAAAATAGGCCATAACTTGAACGAGTGTGTGCTATGGCAAAATCACAGCCTTTGAAGACTGTGACACATTTTTTCAGCATATACATCCATCTGGAAAACTGGGGTCAATCCTTTATGAATTATAAATGAAAGCAGCTTTAAGTTTGTACAAGATCTACAGCTGTACTGAACGGAAGTTAAATCACTCTCACTGATCTGAAGGAGCCTTGCAGATGGTTTATGCCATCCTGCTATAAACAAAATCTTGTTTTTCATCCAGGAGGAAAAAAGTCAAGCTGTTTTCTTTGTAAACAGATGGAATCAGTTCAGTAAGGTTGGAAGCAACCAACCGCTTAGTTCCACCTCTGCAACAGAAGATTGGAAAAGAAAAAAATTGTAATCTAGGCTTCTCAACAAATAGGCATGTACTTAAACTTTTTCTTTAAAACAAATCTGCTAAATTTAGGTGTAAATGTAAGGAGAAAATAGTTTCTAATGTTCAATATTCAAAATCTTCTGTGCCTGCCATAGCTGTCGATAATATGTCTTAGAACCTTTTAAGCTTATGTACAGGTCACACACAATTAATTATAACAGTGCAAAATGAATCCTGAGTAAAGGATATTAAACTTTTGAAATGTGCTTCTTTGAAACTGTACCTGAAGCAGGTGCTGCTTGTAAAGCTATGTGTAGTATCACAGGTGAATGATCAGTTGTGGGACTGAAATTTACCAATTTCAGCATTAGTTTAGGCAGCCAGGCCTTTTGTAAATTCTACTTTCCAATGTTTTGGGGTACTTTGTGCCGCTTAAAAATCAGAACCATCTGTCATTTAGTTCCTTTGTCTGTGATCTCTGTAAATTGTTAGTGGTTTCTTTCTTAATGATGAAGATGAAAACCAAAAAAATCCTCTTTCATATAGTCATGCAAATGCTTATTCTGGTCATAGACAGTGATAGGAGAAAGCCACAAAAACACCTACAAAGCCAACACCTACAAGCTATTGTCTGTTGCCTTAGTGCACAGTTGATCACTTATAGTAAACAGTTACTTTGATCTCTCTGACAAATAGAAGATTATCCAAAATTCCTGCCAAATTGGACTTATTTTTTTCTTCTCTACTTTATCTCACATCTCATAGAGTTGCAGACTATTTTAGTTTGGAAGTGACCTCTAGCAGTCATCTTGTCCAACCTGCTGTTCAAGCAGTGCCGGCCACAGCAGGCTGCCCAGGACCATGCCCAGTCAGCTTTTGAAGATCTCCAAGGAAGGAGACCCCACAATCTCTCAGGACAACCTGTGCCAGTGCTCTGTCACCTGTACAGCAGAGGGGGAATATTACTTTTGGTCTGCACCAGCCTTGTCCCTAAGTTTGACTGTTTTGCTCTGAAAATTAGTGTGTCATTCAAAAATATATAACTTGCTTCATTTACAGTGACAGTCAGTAGATAGAGAACACGTGATGCTGAACAGAAAGTAAAGAAGCAACAGCATGTAGGTATTATGTCAGTGTCACAAGGGAGCAGATAATGCAGGAAACTGGGAGGACAGTGTACAAAGAATTTTCCATGCAGATTTTTTTCTGTATACCTGGGCAGCTGGTTTGCGGACCCTTCCAAAAAATTGGCTAGGTCCATGCAAAATGGAACCTCAAAACAGTAATCAATACACAGGTTGTCCGTGTTTTCTAAAATGTGTATGAAGGTTTGAAAGCTTGCAGTAAAATAGCCATCTTGATGGGGTTATTTATGGTTTTAAGCACAGCTTCAGATGTAGCTGAGGGAAGGAGATAAGGTGGTGTGAATTTTATATCCACCCTGAAGCTGAGTGCAAACCTTTGCAGAGAAAATTTTGTAGAAAATAGAGGGAGAACAGCGGCATAAATTTTAAAGCCCTTTTAAAATCAACTGGATAATCCATTATGTTTGTATGGGTACTGAGCCAGGACATGGCCTTTCTGTTTCAGAATAATTGGCTCTATTTTTCCGTAGTGTTTTGAGAGATATATAAATACATTTTTGGAAGTGAATGCAGCTGAGGGGAACCTTCATCTTCTCTACTCAAACTATAGCAGGAACTTGGCAGCGCATGCTCCAGATGCTGTGCATCAGTATCACTTGTAACATCAAGGAATAAGTGAACCCTTGATGCCCATCACTTCTATTTTCTGACAGTGTCTGTTCTTTTTTTTTTTTTTTTATGCATGTGTAGCACTTGATTTTATTTTGTTTTACAATTGTTATGGCTGCTCTGCAATGTACTGTAGCTGGCTAGTAATCAATCATATACATGTAATCTTCTGTTTTCTTTCCAGCAGCAGTTCAGCAGGTTTTTTTTGTTGTTGTTGTTTTGATTTTTTTTTTTTTAACTATTTCCTTTCAACTACGTGTGCAGTTTCTGTTAGCAAAAATAAATCAAAGTAGGCCTCAACACTTCCAACTTCAAAGGCAAGAACTATATTTATTAGACTGGCTTTCTGATCTCTGTCTATGAACCCCTGGAAATGTGTTTGATATGCAAGCTAATAGGGTAGTGTTGGTTGCCGAGTTCAAAGCTCATGTTTATGATTGCCAAGGGTTGGCTCATATATTTTGTCTTTCCAGCTGAAGGAAGAGTGTATATTTAGTTGTAGTTTGTACCACTGGAAGATCATCTGAGTTGCTTCTCGAACAGATCTGTTTTTATCTTGTCATTGGCTTCTCATTGTGCTGAGCTGAGACAAGCATCAACAGCCAGTGCTTATCAGTTGTGATCAGATAGAATAGGCTGGCTTCAAAACGGAGTTTGTGGTAGTAAGAGGAAGAGTTGTGGGCGTGGTAGAGGCTAGAGATGGACATAATAGGAAAGAAGTGATGAAGATGGCTTTGTGAAATATAGTCATAACATTTTTGGTGAGCACAAGCTGAAAGGCCCTTTTGTATCCAGTCTCACCTGCTATTCTGTGATTCAAGGATCATTGTTCCATTGAGATTACATGGACATTTTTGAGAACTGAAGATAGATGCTATGATACATCTGAGGCTAAGACCATTGATGACAGAATGATTCCATCTGAAGAAAATTCCTATTGCATCATTTTGAAATATTACATGATGCAGGGCAAAGTCAAGTGCTTTAGGCCAGTGTCATCTCCTTCCTTCTCTACCCATGGAAAAGAATAAATTAATTTTTGTTTGGGATACAGCAGATAAAATATCTTAAAATCCATGTTGTATCAAATTCTGTGCAGGAGTAGAGAAAAATGATGCATTTTGAAAATGAAGAGAGGAAATAATATCTATCCAAACATCATATGTTAGAATACAAAAGCACTGAGAACTGCCTTTAAATACTGTTAGAAGTCTTCAACTCTTCAGAGTCTGTCCCTGTGGTCTTGCTGTAACACCAATTCAAGGCACAATACAGGAACTTCTATATTTCCATCACATCAATATGTGTGCTCCTACAGTCCATTTCCATAGTACCAAACCTGTAAGTGGAAAAAATTATGTCTTTGCTGGGAATGTTTGCTTGGACTTGTACAAAACAGAAATCAGAAGTATATAATTTGGTCTCTGAAAGACATCTTGTTAACTGTCATATTCAAAGCCAGATCAGTTTAGATTGGCTTGTTAAGTGAATTGTCCAGTCAAGTTTTAATATCTCCAGGGATGGACATATCATGAATATATGGTTGCTCAGAGCGGTTGACTCTTTTTCCAGTTGTTGTTATCTGAGTTGAAAATGATGATTACCAAATATACATATAGCCAGTGGAAACTGCTATTGTGACTGTCCCAAATTAAAATACTAATTTGTCACATTCCATAGCAGGGCTAGTAGTGTAGAAGTATACAGTTGTATTAGCAGAGATTAAGACAGCTAGCAGGCAAGAATCCGTGAAGACTTCAAGTATTTTAACGTAGTTTCCACAATTTGGAAAGGGTTTTCAGTTATCTGAAAGGTTAGTGACTGCAGCATAAGTGCACTGATAATTTTCAATAAAATTTATTTATTTTTTCTGTATTCTGCCCCAAACCAAAGATTGCACTAGCCCCTTTAGAAGGTTAGCTGGGAAGTTCAGATGCAATCATTTGATCATGTTAAATACCATTATTTTGACCACCTTCTGCTGTCAGTCTTTTGAGAAGAGGAAAAATTGAAACAGAATATGAGTTTATGACGTTTCATATTCTGCTGTTTAAGTCTAGCCTGGCAAATATCCACACAGTCCATATTGGACATTGAGAGTCAGCAAACAATCTACTTTGGTTGTGAAGGTGAGGCTGAATTCTTATGTGCTTCATCTTTTTTTATTCCTGTTATACAAAGGATGAACTTACACAAGAAATCAGTAGAAGAATCAATCAAGTCATTGGTTCTGTATCCAAAAGATTTCAACAGGTAAAAAGTCTGTAAAATGAAATCTTTGTCAAAGGCTGAGGGTGGAAAAACTTGTTAGATGCTCTAAAATGATATGGGGCTGCTTATTGTTGAATGTAACAAAACTGCACTCCAATCTGTTCTTCTGTACTCTGAAGATTTAGAACAGTAATTTATTTCTGTAGGATAAAATACCTCATAATCTGCATAGACCAATATGAAACCTGGTGCCACAGGCCTGTATCTTAGCCAAGTTTGCTCTTCTACAGTGGAGGTCTAGGGTAGATACTGTCCTCAATCTACTTGCATAGATTATCTATCAGAAAACAATCCAGGTCACTTCATTGCACACATTACATTTTGTTTTGTTTTGTTTTGCTTCTTAATAAAAGTAGTTGGTAACTAATTACTCATGAAATAGACAGGCAGGTAAATTAATTTTTGAAGTCAGAATGACTTCAGTGTGCTGAAGTGCACTAGAAAATCGAGGTACCAGCTTGTTTAAATGAAGCAAACACTGACAAATAGAAAAACCTTTTTAAGTATGGGTAGGACTAAGGGAAGATTCTTTCAAGAAACATGCTTAAAAATGATTGCAAAAACAAACAAACAACAACAAAAAAGCAAACAACAAAAAACCCATCCTGTTCACAATTTTATGTTTGACTTTTACACATCATTAAAAATTTTCCACTTGAAAGATGAGAAGTGTCAAATTAAACCATAACAGTCTGCAAGTACATAAATACTGAATCCGTATGTGCAGATACAACAAATACATTAAAAAATACACAACTTCAGAAACTTGTAAAATCTGTGGTTGTTTTTGTTTTTATGGCCCAGGCTTAGTTTGTACGGGAAAGGAGAAGCCATTTTTCTCTGTCCATTATTTACCTCCTAAAAGAAAGAGAAGAGATACATGGTTTGGGGGTACTGTAAATACGGTAAGAAATTACTACATTCTAAACAAATCAAACGGCTTCTGTGCAGAACTAACTCACTAATCTGACTAGTCCTGTGAGGTGCCTCAAAATAGCAAAGCCTTTTCAGCCTGTTTCATTTTCATGACAGATTTTGTGCTTCAAATACCTTCCTATACTTCACACTTCACAGATTTTGCAGAACTTTGCACCTTCTTCAGGCATTGAAGAAGCAGGTACAATTCGTTCCCTTTTAGATATTTCTTGGCTTTAACTAGTTATTGAAGACAGATTCTGTAAACAGTGTGGGCATGAAGAAGGAAAGGGCTTAAAGAAGGCAGGGCAGGGAGGAAGAGAGTAATGGTTCTGGAAATGCTTCCTTGTATGATGACAGCAGCTTCCTTTCTGTAACTGCCATATTAATCATAAGATTTAATTTAATAAAGCCTTGATAGTATATGTGGAAAAATAAGGATTACATCATAACTTTTATTGCGGCACAAGAAGCAAGAACCTTAGCTTAGCTGGAAGGAGGGAGAGCAAAGTCTTGCTCTTCTTCTTTTGAAAGAAGAAAAAAAAAAGATTCTGGAGGTGAAAAGCCCTACTCTGTTTTAAGATAACACCTAAATTTGGAACTTTTCACATAGTATAATAGTGGTAGATTCAGATCCTGAACAGAGGAAGATTTAGGAACAGCTTAAAAACCAGCTTGTTAGAATGTTCTGATGCACACCACAGACTGCTTTTCTGACAGGGTTGCAGACTGTTACTTCACTACCAGCAGTTTTCTAAAGCTGCAAAAAAAATTTGGCTTTTGAATTGGCCAAATTCCATTTAATGTGAGTAACTCACACAGAAAATGGAATACCAGACATTTTTATTCATTAATTAAATGAAAGACTTAATCAAAAAAATCTTATGTTATCTGCCTTGAAACATCGGAACTGTAGCAAGACGGTTAATACCAGTACTGGTGACAGTGTGATGTGTCACTGGTTCCTTTTTAGGGTAATTTTGACAAAATAAAGAAATCAGAATTATTAGAAGATTGGAAATTATTTTTTCTCTCCCTTCAGGGGGAATAAATTGAATCACTCTGCCAGCAGTTCTCATTTAATTTCTAAAAAGATTTGATGCCCTAAATTTTGTTGGTGAGCTGTGAATAATTTATGAACCTTATTTATCCTGTGCTTTCTCATGTAAATGGCCATCCAGAATCACAGAATCACAGAATTTCTAGGTTGGAAGAGACCTCAAGATCATCGAGTCCAACCTCTAACCTAACACTAACAGTCCCCACTAAACCATATCCCTAAGCTCTACAATTTTTTTTTTTTTTTTTGATTTTCTTTTAATTTCTAAAAGGTCTCCCTATATATCTTTCTTGTACAGCCATAGCCACTGAAAAAGTAAGCTTTTACATGCTTAGAAGTGTGTTTTTTTTGTAGGAACACGAGTTTAAGAAAATACTGCATACACAATGTTCACAGCCTTCTATTACGGGCTTCCAAAGAAGTTACTTATTTGCAAAGTCAGCACGTGGGGAAAAAAAAAAAAAAACAACAAAAAACAAAAATTACCAACAGTTTCTACTTTAAGGCAACCTCAAGCTGTGTCTTAGGAGTGCATTTTGCCTCACATACTGCAGAGGACCTACAGATGTTCTCGTTTGAGGTGTGTCAAAGTTTGGAATCTGTCAATATACAGTTTACTTGGATGATATATATAATTTTTTTTTTTTTTAAGGCCTCATATGCCTGTTTTTGGTTTCTTTTTAAATAAAAATATTGCATTTCCTCAAAATCAAAATGCAAAGTGTGAGATAAAGATGTAGTGAAAAATTCTTGCATTTGTTTAAACAGAGCAAGGAACTAACCTGGCACACCACGGAGCTGAAACAGTTTCACTAGTTCTTCAGTGGTTCCCAGCTACACCAAGTAATTGCTTTCAAGTTATAGAGTTGTGCTAGATGACCACAAACACCTGCCCAGTTTCCATGAAGCCCTCATTTTTTCTAGTGTCTCTAAGAAGTTGATCAGAAGCAAGTTTGCACTTGCAGGAAATGGATGCATATCATTAAATACACCTGAGATTTTGAATCTTGTATTCAGTAAAAACTGACTAAAAGTTTCAGATACTAGGAGTCAGAGTCTCTAAAGCTTGTTCTGTGAACTGTACAGAAACAACAGGACACAGCTGACACAGCTTCACCTAGTAAAGAGACTTTTTTTTTTTTTTTTCGAATAAGGCATTAAGTTAGTTTTTATGATCCCTTCTACCATGTTACAAACTTTGTCACCTCTTATCTCCCACTCGTTTCTAATTTCTGCACACCTCCAGTTCTGTTTGCTGCCAGTTCGCTCTGGCAGAACGCATTGATAGTTTCCAGGCTTCCTACAGACACAGTTTTGTAACTATTTAGGCACATCCAATAATGCCATTACACAGCTCAAGGATCCTTAGCACACAAGGATCCGCCCACAGTTTCCTCTGAATTGGATTCTAACCAGATTATCCTTGTTCTTTCTAATTTATTGAGCTAGCATGTAATGTATTTATATAACATTAGTAATTTAACCACTTCCTTGATGAAAAACATAGCTGCTGTAATTTAATTATGAGTTTTAATCAGGGGAAAAAAGAACGACCTTTCTAAAGGCTAAGGAGCTAGTTTTATTCCTTAGTATCTTTGTAAGATTACAAATCAATTTGATTTAATTAAGCCATATGTTGGAAATATGTTGTTGATCACTAAGTATTTATTTTCTAAAACCTTAAAAGAGCATTTAATAAATTAATTTTCAAAACAAAAAGGTTGTTTTCTTTGAGTAAATTTTGTTGGAAAGCTTAGCATCTGTTTCACAGAAAAAAAAAAAAAGGTTGGCTTTTTCTTTTGAAACATAGCTTCGTTGTTATTGTTGTTTAATATTTTTTAAAACCTCTGCAGGAGTGATATTTACTTTTTTAGCCATGTTAATGAGATAGCACAAAGCTTCTAGTCTTATGGAAATTTGTTGTAATATTCTAACAACCACCTTTTTATGGCACCCAGAAGTCTGTCACGTGAAGGTTGTTCTTTCATAGGATCTGAATTAATTTCAGGGTAAAGTGCTATCTTGTTTATTGCTCCTTTATTTATTCCTTCCCACCTCCTCCTAACTCTTACAGGACTATGCTTAGATTCAGAGTCACTGCAGCTAAAGTGAAATGGCAAGAAAGACTGTTCAAAGGGTTTTTTTGTTTGGTTGGTTTTGTTTTTTTTGTTTGTTTGTCTCGCTGTCTGTTTGTTTGTTTGTTCCCATATTCTCCTAGTGAATTTAGGAGCCAAACTCAACGCTTAAGAGTATTAGTTAAGGGGTTAAATTTTCCACCTGTCTTATCAACATAGAATGGTTTGTATTGGAAGGGACCTTAAAGATCATCATGTTTGATCCCCTACCATGGGCTGGGATACCCTCTGCTGGACTAGGTTGCTCAAAGCCCCATCCAACCTGGTCTTGGGCACTTCCAGGGGCATCCCATCCACAGCTTCTTAGAGCAACCTGTTCCAGTGCCTCACCACCATTAGAATAAATAATTTCTTCCTAGTACCTAATCTAAATGTACCTTTTTTTTAAATTTGAAACCATTACCCCGTGTCCCCTTCACTGTACACTGCCTGATAAAGAGTCTCTTCCCAGCTTTACTGTAGGCCCCATTTAGGTAATGGAAGGCCACTGTAAGGTCCCCCCAGACCCTTCTCTTCTTTAGGCTCAACAACCCCAACTCCCTCAGCCTGTCTTCATAGGAGAGGTGCTTCCTGCTCAGGGCTGTTCCCAACACATTCTCAGAGAAGGACTAGTGTGTTTACAAAATAATGTATTTAATTTGTAAAGTTAGTAATAGCAATTAAAAATAATGATGCTAACAACTGATTGAGTAATACCAATTAAAAATTTCAGGAAAACTGAGGAAATGTCTCCCTTCCCTCTTTCTGTTTCCATTTTTGCAGGCCTCTTCCTCACTTTTTTGTTTGTTTGTTTGTTTGTCTGGCACAGGAACTCTGTTGCATTCTCAGAAATTTTAATATTAACACTTCAAAGGACTGTGCCTGCTGCAGAGCACTGGAGGTTCTTTTTTTTTCTTTGTTGCCATTGCTAGGCAACATGCTAATGACTAATCATGCTCTATTTTGTTAGTAACGAATGAACAAGACTCCCACAAATGTCAGAAATGAATAAACAAATTTCCTCTATATCATTTTTAATAGGAAGAGTTGATGAGAATGGGTCAAAAACCTTGCTGAAAAAGAATACAAAGGGGAAGAGCTATTCATACAGGCAGGCAACTGGACAGCTGACATCTTACTCATGCCTATGAAATTTGTAGATTATGTACTTCTAGTAAGGCACGGATGTCAATTGCTGGTAGGCACAGAAAACTCTACTAGCTTAGTAGAGTTGTAGTTAGAGTCCAACTAATATTCAGCTCATTGTGGTTTGCATTTTTTTAAAAATGTGTGTATGTGAAAGAAAGAAAGAAAGTGAACCCTCAAAATGAACCCTACATGAGGAAAAGATGCAAGTAGTTAGGGAATTTAGAACAGAGCAAATGCAGAAGCATTAATAAATGCAGTTTGTTGTGAAGAAAAAATAAGAGCCTGGAGAATCATCAATACTACAAAGCATCTCTATAAGATAGCCTCTATTATTTCCACTCCTCAGAAGCAGTCTGGTTAGATGATCTGTCACAAACTTATAGGTGTTTATGTTTGGCTTTGGAATCACATTCCTGACCATTGTGCCTAGCAGCCTTCCCTCTTCCCATTCCCATACTTAGAGAGGCATCATTGTTCTTATTTTATGTGTGGTGTAAGTCTACAAGGTTTGGAGGAAAAAGAAAGGGTGAAATAAGCACTTCCACAGTATATGGAATATATCCCACTTCTTTGCTTTGGGATACATCTCTGCTGAAGATTCCTGGTATTTTGTCTTTTGTGTTCTGGGAATCAGCAAATTTGTTGCTCTAATTTGATGGCCCTCACCTTTTCTGTTCAGGTTTATGTGCTGGCAGCCTGAGCAAAGAAAAAATCAGGCTTCACCCCTGGATGGCTTCAGGCAAAGTACTGCTAACCTGTGGACATCAAAAGAATTTTTTCTACAGTGTCCAACAAGCCTTGGTTCAGATGAGGCAGGATCTAAAAGCTAAAGCTGTTGCTTCTTAAATTTATTCCTTATGCCAAAAGATCACTCCTCTTCTGCCTACATCCTTGGCTCCTTGAACATACTACAATATTCTTTTTTTTTTTTCTTTGCTATTCATTATTGTTCCTTGTGTAGCTTTCTGTCTGAGAAAGTCCTCAGTAGATTGTTGTATGGCTTAGTGTGTCTGCCACTACATTTTACTGTTTCTCAAATGTTTTAGCAGATCTAGGGGGAATGGTGTATGAAATAAAATAACCAATGAAATAAACACTTCATTTGAAGTGCTTGTTAAATCATATACTGCACTACATTGGCACTAATCCGAAGATATTTGAAGCACCACTATAGCTAGGCAGACACTGCTCGAGTTTTTTACTAAACAGATTTTTATATTTTGTTGCTTACTTTGCAGCAGTCATGAAATATTGTGCTTGTACTCAAGCTTTGTGTTGGTGCTGTGGCTTGTAATAAAATAAAACCAGAAACATGTGACAAAAGCATGTGTGCTGAGGATTGAATTTCCATTTCTTAAAGGATTTCAGGGCACTAACGTTTGGCTTTGTGCTTATTAAGAACAAAAGAAACAAAAATTTAAGGGGAAGAATACTGGAGGAGATAAAGTATTTTTGACAGACTACGTTTAATCAAATTGGAAGCAAATGTACTTTTTCAGTATAATGTTATTCCATCCTTCATGTAATACATTATTAAAACAGGAAAAATGTCTAATCATAATCTATGTGAAGATTAAAACTCTATTAATGGATCAATACCCGTATCTTGTTCTCAAATAGCTGTCTTTGCCTTTACTTCTATTAAAACTTTGGATGCATGCTGTATAAGCTGTCCTTGGAGAACTCTATTTTAAAAGGTGCTTGCAAATGGCACATGTCCGGTGCTTCAGAAAATAGCAAAAATTAGAAGATATGCCTCAACTCTCAAGGAATGTGTTGGAGATAGCAACTGGCAAGCTGATTTTTAAAAGGTGGATGTAGGGGTGGGAGGCGGAGAGTAGTTTTTGTGTACAATATGCAACTGTAGCTAAACTTTGCCTGGATTAATTTTTCTTTTTCTTTTTTTTTTTTTTTTTTTCTTTTCTTTAGCCTTGGAGAAATGAAATTTCACTGAAGCTGACCTTTTATGGAAATAATATAAACTTGGTATATTTTCTTTACCAAGGAACACCTGAGATAAAAAATGTGCAACCTGTTTGATATGGCTCTTGGTTCTTTAAAGTTATATGGGACACAAAAGGCTTTTATTTATTTTGGTGGTTCATTCTCCGAAAGTTGTTTCTGACTACTTAAATCAGTCTACTGAAAGGGAGTGTTTTGCAGTGAAGCTATCTGAGGTCATCTTGCAATATCGGTTAATTTACTAGTTTCACCATGTGAAACTTCTGTCTTCTGGACCAGACATACTGCAACATGCATTTGTGTTCCAAATGACAAGTTGTATGCCATGAGATGTCATGTTCTTAAATCTGGCATGGTCCTTTAACACAAGCAAAAAAGATCATTGCAATATGCTTCACAGACTTAAAGCTTAATGGTAAAGTGCTCTGCAATGCATTTTATAATAATAGCATAGTCAAAGTCAAACAGAAGATAAGTGCTAGACGATGAGGAGGCTGTGAGGAATATTATCTGGGAAACCGCCGTTGTGCTTAAGGAAGGCCACCAAAAACAGTGTTTTGTTTGTGACTTTCATCAGCTCGATAGGAGTTTGAAAATTTATTAGCTAACGAAACTTAGTGATAGAAGGATGCTCCTTGTTTCAATCAAATTATCTGGCTGGAATCTACAGTCCTCTTACGAAACTCAGGTCTTATCCTGAGTGTTTGTTATATTTACAATTTCCTTTCAAGTTGGTAGCCAGGACTGCCAAAATCCAAGAAATCTTTCTGCTTCTTAGTTAAAGTTATTTTGTATGTTAAGATATACTATCTTAGCTGATAGTATTTCTCAACAGCTATTGTCTAGCCATCTCAAACTGAAAGCTAAGGCATAGAACAGTGATGTCAGTGTTCTGTAGTTGATATCAGACAGAGGTCATCATTGTTGTACCCTTAATCAGTGTGAATTACAGACCAAATCCAGGCTACTGTCTGTTGGCTGGCTGCCCTTTCCTTTGTGGAATATTGCAAATGACTGTTGGATAGCACTGGATATCCCTTTCTCTGGCTGCGACCTAGATGGCCCATGGGTCTGAACTATTGCTGCTACTCGATTAAGAGGAAGAAGGCGTAGGATGTACTGGGATTTTGAGGCGGTTCCAGGACAGTGAATCAGTCCTTATGGATAAGGGACTGAATTGCTCTTGTTCAACCCCTAAGCTGCAGATTTCACTTCAATATTTCAATTTTTCTTATTTGTATAAATAATTGCTTTAAAAAACAAACACGTCAAAAAATAGACCTTTGGCACGTTTGTTGCACAAAAGGACGTAGTCGTGCAGTACTTTGTGCTTTCTTTCAATCTTAAAATAGAAATACTTATTTTTAGACACTCCCATAGTAGCATTTCCTAGTAGATTCTCTTCCACTTGCCTGTCATTCTGCAAGCTCCCCTCTGTTAAAACATATTTTTTTTTCCCGTCTTTCTCTTTGTTATAGAATGCAACTGATAAGGAAGCTTCTGGTTTCCCTATTTGCTTTAGTGCTGAAACTGCATCTCAGAGAGTCTGTCAGGAGTTTACCAGCTTGGATATTATACTAAAACAGTATCTTCATTTAAAATGAATGATAAACCTGACACAGATGTTTACAGGATCCTTCTTCAATATGTTATCCACAGCTGGGAAAAAAAATGGAAAGACTAGGGAATGTGCAGAGACCAACAGGAAAAGCTTGGGCTGATGACAGCTTCTCAGGGCAGCACAGGGCAGCAGAATAAAGGATTGATGACTTGTTAAGAAGATGAATTTGGTAATAATTCAATGGTGGGAAAGAGTGTAAGGTGCACTGGAGCCAAGCCAGCTGCTTGCAGCTGACTTCAGCTGGCTCTTAGCCCAGAGCAGAGCAAAGGAGTGCTTGTCACTGTTAGCTTATATATGGTAAATAGAGTTCTACAGGTGTGACAAAAGAGATTCATAGTCAATCTGCTCATGCACAGAAGACTTTAAAAAGTAGCATTTTTTAGATAAAATATTTTCAGATTGAAGACTTCATAAAGAAATTTCCGAAGACTTATTTTCTCAGAATAGCTAGCACCTCAAGAGCTTGGATTTATGAAACCATGTGCTTAACTAGATACACCTTGGTCACTGAGCACACTGAAAAAGTTTCTTATTTCCCTGCAAGAAAGGAATAAAAGTTGATCACGTTTTAAAGACTCACGCAGTTTAGAATTTCTCATCACATGGCCAGGTAGATTTTTCAGATTTTTCTGGAAGCTTCTTTGTTGTAGCTGCATTCTCCTAAACAATTTGCTGCACAACAGTATATTTGGAGGAACTGCCTAATTATGTCTGAATTTCTAAACAATTGCTAAGCATCAGACTACTCCTTGCAACATGGTCAACTACTTAAAAACCCTAATGCTACTGGTCTCTCAAATGGACTCAGTGATTGTGCATGGAAAGGTGTTAAAAGTAAAGCTACAAAAGCACCATGAAGGTAGACTGAATTTCCTTTTAGTGTTGATGCTGAAATGTGGGCTTTCTCTAGTTCATGTGGTAGTCTCATGCCCTTAGTTTCTTATTTTGCATGAGCCCAGGGAGATCTCCATCTGCACTTGCTAAGTGCAGCTTGCAGTGTTGCATGTTATTTCCACCGTTCATGTTGCATTTCAGTGCAGTTGGAAATGCTTCAGCCATAAAGGGGAATGTGCTGCTCAGCCAAGCTGCTGGTAGGTGGCAATGTGCTGCCCAGAAAAGCATCTCCTGTGCAGAAAGCTAAGCAGCATTATCATCTGTCTGCCAATATTCTCCTCCTCACCTGCTATTCCACCTGATGATTTATTCCACCCCAAACCTGAGGGATGTAAACACACAAGGACAAAAAATAAGAATAAGGAAGACTGCAAGTTTGTAGCAAAACAATAACTTCAATTACAAAAACAATGAAAAAATGTCATTTTCCTTCAGATTTTTACTATGAGTACTCCTCTTCTATGAAATAATAAACATGTTGGTCAAAACAACAGTGACAAAGCAGAGTAATAGAATTAGGTTTGCAAGGAAGTGACACACTTTTATCCTGTGCTTTTCTATTCTTTGTTTAAATCAAATATCAGCAAGAACCTGCTTATAAAAAACAAATGATGTTGTTATCATCTGGAGGAAGAATGGACTTTATGGGTTTGGACTTCAGTACTGAGCACTTGATACCACTTAGGGGAACATAGAATTTCCCTTTCCTTTAATCAGAAATTCACCTATGATTGCCCATGGTCTGATAATGGGACAACGCCATAAAGGTTATACAGCACTTCAATTCTCCCCAGGATCCTTGTGTGGTCAGTGGAGACAGAGGGCTGTCTAGAAACTAAACTAGAGCAGAAACTGTTTTCAGATACAATGCCAAAGGAGGATCTGCCCCCTCTCCTCTCATCTGTCATGGATGTACTCAGCCTCACCTCCTCTTTCAATACCATTTGATTAAAAATGGGAAGTATTCTCCTGTTGTTTTTCTCCCTATATATATAAATTATGCACTGTCTTAAAGTTGTATCTATTAAGTTTAGTTATTTAGGTGTACTGAAGTTTTTAACTCTTGTGTTTTCATTTCTTTTTAAAAATTTAATGAGAAGTAATTTAATTGATAAGTGCTGCTGTATCACTGATGCACTGCTATGACACAAAGAGATTTGTTCAAATTAAGCTTAATGAGTTGGCATATTGAAAACTATTTATATATTTATTTAAAAGCTTCCTACAGTGTAACTCTGCAATTTATTGAGGAATCAATATTTTATTAATTTCAATAGAACTGACCACCTTTTTGGTATGCTAGGGCACGTATAACATCTTTTTTTTTTTTTTTTTTAAGACCATAGTTGAAATTTTTGTAGTTTTGTTCAAAGAGTGATTACATTTGAAGTTTACAGAGTAACACCTGGCACTACAACTGTTCTCATATCCATAAGGTTAGGTAAGGTTATTCTCCATTTGGCTAACTGAGATTAAGAGGACAGACTTATTTAAAGATTAACAGAAAAAAAGTTCTTTAGTCATTGTTTACTAAGGCAGATGCTGACCATATATACCAGAAAGCAGTTAGACTGCAATCAACCTTTCAGAAACCAGGGTGTGGTTTTCACTAAAAGAATGAGAATTTTGCTTTTCAAGAGAACTAAGCTGGAGATGTAACAGGACAGAGCTCCTTTTTATTGTTAGGGTTGTTTTTGCTTTGTTGTTTGCTTTTAGTATTATTTGTGCTTTCCCTGGATAGTTTTCAGTGAACATGCTTCTTGACAATAAGCTACTTCACAGTCCAAGGAAGTATAAAAATATAGTCAAGTGAAATAGAAATCCATTCATTTCTACTAGTGGGCAGCATTAGAACTCACCTTTGTTAGTGTAATTCTGTTCATCTTTACTGCATGACTAAGGTCTGTCTTCTTTCGTAACCCCAGTTGTCAGCTGAGAATCAAGAAAATCATATTACTTTCCCTGAAATTCTCCAGAATCCTTGACAAAGAAAAGATTCTACAGTTTTAATGTTGCATTTGCTTTTCTCAATGTAATGCCACTTTATATTGGGTGTCAGAGAAGGGAATCTACACGTGTGTATCTGCTTTCACTTGTGATATGGCATGATGTAAGCTTATCAATACTGAATTAGCTTAAATACTGTTGTTTTAGAAGAAGAAAAAAAAAAGACCATTCTAGTAATTTTATTTGTTTATTAAATGCTACTCTTGCATAAAATGATGTAATGGATCTCAATAGAAAGTTTTTCTAAAATGGGTCAAATGGCAAAATTTTTTGTCATGTGATCTCAATCATTAGAGCTAGTTAACACTGTGGTCTCTAATAAAAAGAGAGAGATTACATTCGAAAGTGCCTCAACACTTGAATTTTTTCTTTTTATTATTAAAACAAACAAACAAAAAACCACCATTACCAAAGACTTTGGCAACAGTAATGATTAAATATTTGCTTCCTTCTTTGCTGTATCAAGACTCTATGGTCACATATTACTGTTGTTGTATTTATGGAAGAAGAGCGATGAGATATCTACATAGAAAACATACTGGGCAAGTTACTGAAGCAGATCATTGCAGCTTACTTTGGGTATCAGATAAACTTGTGAACAGGCCAGTGTGGACTTAGAGATTGTGAAACTAAGAACTACATGGGAATGTCCACATAGAGACTACAGAGTAGGTATCAAACCCAAACCACAAGCAAATAACTCTAGAAAAAATGCCAAGTCTCCATACAGAGAAATGAAATTGGGCCTATATATCACCCTACCACTCAGACATTGGTTCACTCCCTGGAGATGTAGCATAAATGGAGTCTTATTGCATGATTTCTGTTGGGTACTTTAATGGTACTGGGATTTATTAGATGTTGGGGTAGTTAATGTCGGACCCAACAGATTGCTTTGTGGTTGGATTATCATCAACTGTCTCTGACTGGCTTCCAAAGTATCCTAACCACTGTCTCCCTTTCTTTAGAGCTGTGTCATGTCTCTAAGTATTCTAAGCAGAGGGTTAACTCTGGCAATGTTCTATTTCATTGTGGTAATAATGAAATTTAAGCCCAGGTATTCTGTTTGATTTAATTTAATTTCTATGACATACATACGGGTTTCATGAGGTTACTGGATATAGCTAGTATACATATGCAAAATGGTAACACAAGATTTTAAGAATGAAGACTAAGCAAACACTATTTTAAAAAATGTATTTCGAATGGGACAAACTCTATTAAAAAAAAAAAAAAGTATTCAGAATGGATTTTGCAGCTCCAGAGGTACAGCATGTACAGTTGAAGAACAGCTATCCTTCTGTCATACAGCCCCTGAAAGCACCACAATGCTGTCCTCATGTTTCTATTCAGACATGAGAATACAGGAATACTCTTCTGGAGGAACATCTCCATAGATAAAGTAACAGTTCATTGTGCTCAGGAATATGCAGCATTGTCCATGAAAAACTTAATGGGCACAATCAGCTTCTATAGTGTTTTCCAAGACCTGTTCATTTGGCTCTGAAAACTAGTTCAAAAGGATGAAGCTCAGGATATTCTGCTTCGGATTAATTTCTTGCATACATAAGCAGCTGGAATCTTAAAAATAGTTTTCATAATCTTCAGTGGATTTCTGGCTACACCAGCCAAATTCTACAAACTAACATTAAGTATGTGTAGAAAATAGACTCATTTCATGTGGAATAAATGGAATTTTAAGTCTTCACAATTATTACACTGATAAAAATTATGAAAGTGGCAGACTTTTCCTCACTTGGAGTAGTTGTTCTCTTTTTGACCAGCTTTTCTCTGTTTTACTTAAAAATTTCAGTTCTTCAAACTAGCCTTCTCTCTGTTCCCAAGCTACTCTTGCTCTATATTCTATTTTTGTAACTTAGTTTGAAACAATAGCTTCTTCTCTACTTAGTCATAACAGAATATTGCTGATGCATCATTATGGATGCATATCGTGTACCATGTGAACCTTAAAGAAGGTGTAGTTGGTGCACAGTGGCATGTCCTTCTGTGGGAAAGAACAGGTTCAGGGGAAGGTTTGTCAAGTTCCAGTTCTTGCTTACACCTAGATACTTAATGTAATTGGACTTTTCGTTATTGGCCAACACAGAACATAAACCTGTTTTTATGAACCAACAACAAATATGCCTTATTTTTGTATTGGTGTTTGTTTTCACAGCTCTTCTAGATGCTTTTGTTATCTCTGATGTCTGGGCTTGTGCATCTACTACTGCTTAGCAAGTAAGTGCAGATATTGTACTTTATCTTGAGAAGCTGGGAACATCTAAGAATTTAGGGCTTTGTATCAAAGCCTCTGTCAGAAACACTCTTTTTCTCCTCTTCTTAGTCTGATCTCTTAGTAATAAGTATTGAAGACAAGAAGAACTACTGTGAGCCTAAGAGAAATTACTTTGTGTGCCATGAGGGAAAAAATTAAAGTCAGGGCATGTAATCTGCTCTGCTTTTAAAAATGACTAAGGGAGATGAGTGCTTCTTGACTTGAAATGAGCAGTCATGACACCTGGAAGGTAACAGAGATGTTAGGAATTCTGCTGACAACTTGGATAAATGTGCCAGAAGCATTTTTTTATTTTTTTTTTAACTCAGAATGAATACTAATGATGGATGAATGGGAGAAGTGGGGACACAGTTCCTCTGGCTACTGTCAGCCTGTGCTTCAGTGAAACGTACAATAAGGCAGCACTTGAACTGGTGACAAGATAATTAAATCTGTCAACTGCTTGTGATTGAGTTTATCAACAGGTCATTCACCTTTAGTTTCACCTCTCAGAAATGTTGGTGCATGATGTCACTTAGTTTGGTATATCCCCAGGATTTCAGCAAAAAGACATGCCCAAGTGACTGTTTTTCTTACCTTTCTGTTTCTTCAAATTCTTCCATGTCAGTGTGACTAGAATAGATGTGATTGGAGGGACTCTGAGGTCAACAGGTTGAATCTGAGAAGAAAGAAAAAAGATGAAGGAAAGAAGGAAAAATGACTTTAAGTGTAATATTTGAAACAATAATGCAGTTTCATTATGTTCTTTTTCAAGACCAGTTCCTTTCAGTTTGGGACCACAGGATGCGCTTCTGGGAAGTATGTTAACAACTTAAAAAGCTGTCAGCATAGTTGTCAGCAGAATTTGCACACTGATTAAGTAAGCAGATTTTTCTACCATGATGGTAGGGGTGCTGTAGTTATAAGTATTCCTTCCATTCCTCAGAAGCACACATTCTGACTTCTATATAATCAGACTAACTGATTTTTTGATACTTGCCTAAGGAAAAAGACCCAAGCAGAAAACCAACCACAAAAACAGTTCTCTTTTGAGAACTTGTAAAAAGTGATTTTGTTCTATATAAGTATTATATTCATTCCTACCAAAAGGTCCATTGCCATGATCTAATATTTCTCCTTGTTTATTCTCATAACAGGGAAATTAAATTATTGTATAAATCAAAATGAACCAATGCTGAAACTCATACACAAACATAAGTTACCTCAGTGCAGGGAAAACTGTTGTTCTCTCATACTGGAAGAAATTTAGTACTGTAGAAATGACTGTAAAATTATTTTGCCAAGACTTGATGAAATGTTCTTTTTCCTAGCTCGATCAACTTGTCACTTGCAGCAGAGCTTGGTAAACCATTCTCTACAGATCTGGAAAAAAAAGGAAAAAAAAAGAACAAATGTTGCATACCTTCAAACACAGCTAATTCTTCCATTAATGAAATCATCAATGAAAAAAAGATAATAATTGAAAGGACTCCCAGAGAGTCTTTTCAGGGTTTTCTGTCCTTTCATGAAAGTTCCTTATCCTCTTCAAAAATCTCTGAAAAATGGAAAAAATGGGGGTTGTTTTTTCATTGCCTTTTGTTTGTATTTTTTGTTGTTGTTGTTGGTTTGGTTTCATTTTTTGTTTGTTTGTTTTTATTTTTGTTATCTTTAAACTTGTTTTTAGTTGTAGAATGCATGGAATTTTATTGCATTCAGGCTGCTTTGGATGAAGAGGAAATAAAGAATGGTTGTCAGTTAATGAAGTAAATGAGGTCTAAGAATTTTAACAGGATTTATTTATTGCTAAACTATTTCTTGGACTCTGCAATTTCTGAGCCAACTACCTTAGATAAAAGCAAAAACCAAAAAGGTTGGATACCCATAAAACACTGACTGAGGTTAAATACCATAAACTCATAAAGATATTTTAATCTTCTCATAACTCCTTACCTTTTACTGCTGGTGATATCATCCAGATTTTTTAGTTCCACATGGAAGTTCTCTACTAGTCAGTATATTCACATTTTAGGGAACTGGAGAAAAGCCACAATGCTTCGTTGAAAATGTGCTACCACTCATGGAACACACTGCAGACCAAAACCTCATGATGACTGAAGGTCTCTATCATGTGTGCGACTGTTCTGATTTTTGTCTGTACTTCATGATGTACTGGGTGGTTTGTTTTAAACCAAGCACTCATTCTAGATAGCTCTATGAAATCAAGTACATTTAGGAAGTATATTAAAACAAAGAACATGTCTTGAAGCACACTACATGATTGTTAGAATAGAGGAACTCAGTGAGAATCATTCATCACAAGAGTCATCAGGCCATCATTACAAACTGTGATTCAAAGGCTTTCGTGAGAGAGAGATTAAGACTACACGTTAATAAAAGTGATATCAAAATCACAGGAGACAATGATTTATTTTCCTCCTTCTAATATATATACATTCTATTCTCTGAGATCCTACAGACAGTAGGCAAGAGGACTAATTAAAAAATATTTTTAGAAAGTATAATGCTTTAAGATGTCAAAGAAACATTTAGCCCTCAGAAGAGAAACTGCTGTCACCTTAAAAAAATAAAAGATTACTCTTTCTAAGTGCATCTACAATACTTTACAATAAATACTTTACAGTATTTCATCCTGGTCTCGTCGTATTGTCTATTTAAGTTGCCCAAGAGTTTCTGCAATAAAATCCTATTTGTGACAGTTAGGAGCTTTTATCTTTTTTAGACTAAAGTTTTTCATGCTGTAGATCTGACTTGGAGATCTGAAGTATTGCAGCGAAAATAGTAAAGGATTTAAAAAAAGTTCTAAAGAAAAAAAAATGTACTCCTGCAATATAAACTTACAGTAAGACTAGGAGTCAGATACAAGGTCAGCAGGAAACCAAGTGCACCCATGACACTGGGATAATATTAAGAATTGAATTGAAATGTGATGACATTCAAAGAGGAGTTTCGGAAAAGGGGACTGGAACTTTTACTGGAAACCTGAATCAGAACTGTGAGGGGTTTTCTCATTTTTGTCTTACTCCATTGCCTAGAGACACTAAAGATTTTAAACTGTCCTATACAATATAGCACATGGTTAATTCAAATTCATCTGTATATCAGGTAACACAGTAATGTAGTCCAATAAAGAACCAGAAATCACTTCTTTAACTGATTACCCAACTGTGCTGGGTGTGAACTGGGGCTGTGGTCTGATAAAAAGGAGGCAAGAGCATCATACTGTTAGTTGTTGCATCTCAACTGTAAGAAAGTGTCTTACAACAGGAAAGCTTCAGATTCATAAATTTCTTCTTCTTAGGTTCTGAGCTAGTGTGAGTGATGCAGAACAACTTAAGTCAAATCAGATGAGTTTTAAGCCACTAATTGTGACAAGTTCTTTGTCATGTGTGGCTCGTCTCAAGAAAGAGATTAATGTTGAAAAACAATATAGAATAATATTTTAAATTTCCATTTATTTCCATTTTATTTTTCTAATTAGATTCTTGTCTCTAATTAGATTCTAATTGTATTATTCCCAGAGCCTGGAACAGAACTTATATTTCTCTCAAAATTACATGTTTTCACCAATGAAGGCACAAAATCACTGGGCAAAGTGTCTCATTTTTATCTCACAAAATCACTGAATGGTTGAGGTTGGAAGGGACCTCTAGAGGTGATCTGGTCCAAACCCCTGCTCAAGATGGTTGCTTAGGACCACATCCAGAAGGCTTTTGAAGGTCTCGAAGGAAAGAGACCCCCCAACCTCTGTGGAGAACCTATGCCAGTGCTTTATCACCCTCACAGTAGAGAAGTGCTTCCTGATGCTCAGAGAGAAGCCCCTGTGTTCCTGTGTTCCCGTTTGTGCCCATTACCTCTTTTTCTGGTGATGTGCCCATCACCTCTTTTTGTTTTTCATCACTTCTTCTTTTTGATTTCTTAAATCTGTTCTCACAGAAATGCAAATGACATCGCTTATTGTCTTGGCTCTGGCCAGCGGTCGGCCCCTTATCTAACATGGGGCAGCTTCAGGATTCTTCTCACAGAAGCCACCCCTATGCCCCCCACTACAAAAGCCTTGCCACTACACATACCTGGGACAGTTGATTTAAACCTGTAGAGCGACAGTGACAGCAAAAGCCCAGTTAAGGAGCTGAAAATTGAAGCAGTAAATAAAAGGAACCAAGGTACACATAAATTTGTCTTTTTTTTTTTTCCATTTTTTTAACATATACAGAAAATATTAAAAATCTGGGTAGGCAAACATTCTGCCCTTGCATTAAGAAGCTTAAAAAAATATGAGTTGTTCTGCTAGCTATCATTCTGCAGCACCAATAGACTATAATTCAATTTATTGGACAAATGATGTATTTGAATTTGGAATTTCCACGTATTATAAATCCTGTTAGGATCTGCTATGTAACTATCAACGGATAGACTTGTGACACTATAAGAATGACTTGTAGAGTACCATGCTAAGACTTAATCCATCACTCTTTCTTCTGAATGTGTTCCACTGCAGCTTCCCCAGCCTGTTTACTATCTGCCTCTCATTTCCTCTTCTTTCTCACATAAGTGCTGAAGTCTTGGCTGAGCAAGAGAAAATTTCCAAATTCTCTGTCTATTCCTGTTGTCTTTATTCATTATAAGGAAAAACATGAGGAAAGACAGGATTTAGAGTGTAGGAAAAGACAAATAATGGAGAATTTGGTTCTGCATGAAGACCTCATGACTGCAGTCTAATGCTGCCACATAAAGGTGCTGGGAATCAGGTCCTACCTGACCTAGTGGTTGTATGTCTGACAGGGTCATTCCTGGAAGGTTAATGTTCTCTGCAGCTCTACAGTTCTGTCACTGAAATTTTGACTATATGAGGAAATGGAAAGGAATTTTTGTTCATTAGAGTATGGATCGTCTTTGCACCCTGATATTTGGTTTCTGTCTTACTGTACAGAAGAATAGACAATAAAGTAGTCAGAAAAGGTAGAAACTGTCCCACTAAATCAACTCTGCATAGAGGACAGTTTTTTTTCAGAGAATTTTACTCCTGTACTTCTGCAGAAACTAATCTAATTTCATTGCTGTGCAGGAGGGCATATGGTTTATCCTTAGACACAAAATCAATTAATTTTGACAGTTACTTTCACATTTATAAGCCATTTAACTAAGATTTTTTAGTGGTTTGTGTTTACAAAATCAGTAAATTTCCTAAATACAACAGAACATGTTTCTATAAAACTGTCATGACTCTTTCCTGTCTTCTGCAAACAAGTAGTATGGCCATAACCAGAATTACAGTATTCATAATTACAATTTGATGTGAATTCCCCCAATATTACTTGCTCCCCTCCGAATCTAGTTTAAAGCCCTGCTAGTGAATCCAGCCAGCATGCTACCCGAACTGCTCTTGCCTCATGTGGTCAGGTGTGCCCCTCCTGTGTCAGAATGCTCCGTCTCTCAAAAGCATGCCAAGATCATAGAACCTGAAACCTTGATTGTGGCATGAGCTATGCAGCCAATCATTCACCTGATCCGTACACTGCCTCCTCCTCTGATCCCAGTCTCCAGCTGGAAGGATTGATGAGAACACTGCTTGTGTTCCTGATCTCTTCAGCATCATTCCAAAGGACATAAAGTCCCTTTTGATGTTTCCGAGTCTCTTTGTCATGGCCTCAGCTGTAACCACCTGGCTTGACCAGTCTCGGTAGCCTCCTTGTGATGTCAAGAATACGGGCCACAGGCAGGCAGCAAACCTCTCTTGAGAGAGTCTGTGCTTAATGTGTATATGGCACAAATTACAATGAGCTTGTATGTGTTTTTAAAATTTTCTATTTATTCCATATATACATGTATATATATATATAAGATTTTCCTAAGTCTACTTTATTCTTTCTGCTTCATGAGATAAGTTATTTATTGAAACTGGGTGATAAATAAATTGGTGCACATGCTCTGGTAGAGCATTTGGAGAATCTCAGCAAACTTTCTAGAGCCAGTGCACTATTCATTGAGTAACCATTGGTAACCATAGAGCTCCTACTTACAGCTTGCTTGACTATCAAAAAGGATTGAAGGACAAAACAATCCTCTTTTAAAGCATCCACTTTTTTTACTGAGGGCCCTTTCACTATGTTGGAAACAATTTTGTATGTCTGCCACATTCAATACGCAGCAAGTACTGTGCCAGCTGGTCTGGAATCAACATGTTGAAAATATTCATAGGGAGCACACCACATGCTCAGGAAGATGGAAAACAGAATCTGACAAAGCAGCTGATGCCTGTTGGTGATGCTGAACTAACAGGCTACCATGCAGTGAGACATTTCAGATTCAAAAAACAGTACATTTCCTTCTTGCTTTTGACTGTGTTCCCTTACTGGCATGTGGCTTGTAATCCTTAAGAGGCATTCTCTACTTCACCTACTTCCCTGTTAACACGATACATTTCCATTTGTTTTATGTTCTGCATGGTCACCAGCAAATTCAGTCCTTCCCATCCCCTGCTGGCTTCTACAGCATTCTGTAGTTGTCTCTACATCTTAAATTATTGTCTTTACATCTTAAATTATTTAAAAAACAATTAAATATTATTGTAAAGTGCTCAAGTACTCTTTCCAGTAACATCTGATGATTTCTCTGTAGCATACATCAAGAGCTGTTAGCTGATCCACGGGTGACAATGTGAGCTCTTCATTGACTTGGTGAGTATTCACTAGCAGTCAGAGAGATTACAGTATTAGTTCACTGAGCCAAATGGACAGCTTTTAGACTCCAGATTTTATAGTTCACAAAGCCTATATTTCCCCTTGCTTTCCCTAATTTTACACCAGTGTGACTCTGTTGACTCAGTGAGACAGTTCTTTGTTTGCCATTAGGCACAGAAGGAGACAGGAAAGTTCTGCTCTTCCTTGCCCGGTACTGTCTATGCTGGCCAAAGGGTCCAAAGAAGGGCGACGAAGCTGGTGAGGGGCCTGGAGAGCAAGTCCTATGAGGAGCGGCTGAAGGAACTGGGCTTGTTCAGCCTAGAGAAGAGGAGGCTCAGGGGTGACCTTATTGCTCTGTATAAGTACATTAAAGGAGGCTGTAGAGAGGTGGGGGTTGGCCTGTTCTCCCATGTGCCTGGTGACAGGACGAGGGGGAATGGGCTAAAGTTATGCCAGGGGAGTTTTAGGTTAGATGTTAGGAAGAATTTCTTTACTGAAAGGGTTGTGAGGCACTGGAACAGGCTGCCCAGGGAGGTGGTGGAGTCACCATCCCTGGAAGTCTTCAAAAGACGTTTAGATGTAGAGCTTAGGGATATGGTTTAGTGGGGACTGTTAGTGTTAGGTTAGAGGTTGGACTCGATGATCTTGAGGTCTCTTCCAACCTAGAAATTCTGTGATTCTGTGATTCTGTGATTCTGGCTTTTGTTTTGTGAAAACTTGTCAGCAATAAATGGTTATGCAGACAGTATGTATATGAGATAAAAACAAACTAAACAAACAAGCAACAACAACAACAAATATATGGACAAATCCTTAATATTTTAATCTGCCAAATAACAGATGTACTTTTGTTCAGAGGTTTTCATGTGTCACTGTCTTATCCTATCCTAAACCATCCCCTGTAGAAAAGATTTTGTTTGTTTGTTTTGATTTTTTTTCTGATGCTGTCACCATCTAATTAACATAATGTGTTGTGAGTGAGATAAACAATGTGTTGTGAGTTAAACTCTATGACATTCCAGCTGGATTTAAATCAGAACTGTTTGCTCTTTTCAGAAAGATCTCATCAGGCTGACAGTCTAGCAATTTCACTGCTGTCCTTTACATCATGAGACTCCTCTCACCATCTTAATGCCTCACAAGGACAGACACTGCTGCCAGCAAAAACTTTATTGGAAGAGGCTCTGCAGAGATGATGCATTAACTCTAAAGTGCCAAAAAATTAATTGTGGGGCCAAGCTGAATGTGTCACTGCCTTTAATGTCACTTTATCAGCAAATTGGAAAGGATTATTATTCAGATTAATGTGAAGACTATTCAATACAACAGATGCACAATTGCAGAGGAGTGCCAACTTCTTTCCTTGATTGTTCTTTGCTTTTGAAGTTTTGAAGTTTGAAAGAGTGAGACTTCAGCTCACTGAAGGCTCATTTAAATCAGCAAAGTTTTTCCACTGAAAAGTGTAAGGGAGTACAAAGCTTCATGAATCTGGGTTAAAGTTGTGATAATCATTCTAGTTGTGATAATCATTCTAATAGGTTCAAGTACTAGGAAAAATAGGGAGAGGTTAAAATTTTTCTCCTTTTGACAAGTGAGAAGTGTAACTAACTTACCCACACACTCTCACAGATCAAACATAGATCTGAAACTTGCAGCTTTTTGTGTTTTCAGAGACTGACTTCTTGAGATTATTCTCTTATAAAATGGATACTAATAGAGTATGGAAGAGGAAGAAGCAGAAAAAATGAAAAAATATTTATATTTTCATTTTTAAAGTCTTTAATATAAAAAGATTCCAAAAATACAGTTCAGAGAAAGATCAAGTTTCTTTTATGCAAGTTAGTGCATGTTGTAAGACAGATAAAAGATCCTGCAAGCCAAACCTGGGGAGTAAAAGCAGAAAGGGACTGACCTGAATTACTTGAACCTTGTTGATGCAGTGCACAGCTACACTAGCCATGTAGCTGTGCACTTTAATATCTTTAATTTTAATAATCTTTAATTTAATTTAATTTTAATTAATTTAATTTAATTTTAATAATCTTTTAATAATCTTTAATATCTTTAATATCTTTATTTTAATATCTTTAATAAAGATATTAAAGAAGATGGGCCCCAGCCCCCAGTGGAAAAACACCACTGGTGACCAGTAGTCAACTGGGTGTCACTCCATTCACCACCACTCACTGGGCTTGGCCATCCAGCCAGTGTTTAACCCAGCAAAGAGTGTATCTGTCCAACCGATGGGCTGCCAGCTTCTCCAGGAAAATACTATGGGAGACCATGTCAAAGGCCTTGCTGAAGTCTAGGCAAACTACATCAACACCTCATCCACCACATGGGTCACCTGGTCGTAGAAGAAGACAAGGTTGGTCAGGCAGGGCTTACCTTTCATGAACCCACGTTGACTGGGCCTGATCCCCTGGTTGTCTAGCATATACTGTGTGATTACATTCAAGATCACTGGTTTCATCACCTTTCCTGGCACCAAGGTCCGACTGACAGGTCTGTGGTTCCCTGGGTGTTCCTTACGACCTTTCTTATGTATGGGCATCACATTAGCAAGTCTCCAGTCATCTCAGTCATCATGGTCCACCTCTCAGGTTGACCTTGACTGCTGATAGATGATGGAAAGTGGCCCAACAATCACACCCACTAAATCCCTCAGCAAGCTCGGGTGGATCCCTTCTGGTCCCATGGACTTGTGACGGTCCAGGTGGAGCAGCAGGTCTCTGTTCCCACCTGAACTGTGGGGGGTTTCTTCTATTCCTCATCCCAGACTTCCAGGTTGGGAGGCTGAGTATGCCAAGGATAAGTGGTCTGGCTAGTAAAGACATCTGTCTGTAAAGACAGATGCAAAGAAGGCATTAAGAACCTCAGCCTTTTCCTTATCTTCAGTTCCCCCCTGCATCCAGTAAATAATGAAGATTCTCCTTGTTCCTCCTCTTGCTGTAATTGTATTTGTAAAAACATTTTTTGTTATCCTTAACCATAGTGGCCAGGTTGAGCTCGTGCTGGGCTTTGACCTTCCTGTTTTTTTCTCTGTATATGTTGGCAACTTCCCTGTACTCTCCCCATGTTGCCTGCCCCTTCTTCCACTGGACATAAACTCTCTTTTTCTCACCGACACTCAGCAAAAGTTCCCTGTTCAGTCATGCTGTTCTTCTTCCCTGCCAGTCCACCTTATGAGTCCTTCTCTGTTTGTGAACAGCAGGTCTAGCAGGGCACCCCCTCTGGCCGGCTGACTAACCAGCTGAGTTGGGAAGCTGTCTTCATGCACTTTAGAAATCCCCTAGCCTGCTTCCTTTGAGCTGTATAGTATTGCTAGCATTTTTCCAGGAATTTAAAGTCCTCTATGAACAAGTGCTGTTGATTGAGTGACTTCTGCCAGCTGCTTATAGAAGACCACATCCACCTCTTCATCCTGGTTTGGCTGTCTACAACAGACGCCCACCAGGATGTCTGCCTTGTGGGCCAATTCCCTGATCCTCAGGTATCTGTTCAGGGTTTTGTTGTGAGTTTCTGTGAACAGAAAATAGGTAGTGTTTTATTGTTTCTCTTCAGTAATGTGAGAAGTTTAGAGAGATTTGTTTTAGACCATTTTAGTACTGCTTCGCTCTCTCCTCTCCCTACTTCTTTTTTTTTTTTTTTTTTTTTTTTTTACAGTAAAGCTATCAATAAAACTGGGCTGGTAAATTTAGGCTTTGAGAGTGAATATGTACAGTTTTAAATTGGAAGATGTATTTTTAATTCTTTTGTTATTTGATTTATTGTCACAGTCAGTAATGTAGAGACAGACAGAGAGTGTCTTTTTAAATGTGATCTAGGATAATAAGGTAACTTCTCAAATTTAATAAATACAAATTCCTGTAAATAAATATGAACAAAAGGACCTACTTACTCAGGTAGAATTTAAAATGATCACACTGGGGGGCCTTTGTTTATTTATTTATTTATTTATTTATTTATTTATTTATTTATTTATTGTGCTGTGTGTAATTCCATAGTGTATGCAATTACTCAGGTGCTCCATCCATTTGTTTTGTAGAAGCACCTGTTATTTGTCTAGAAAGTAGCTGACATACAACATTTTAAATGAAAATGGCAAATGGAAAATGAACAGACAGCAAGCTGTTTGCAGCAGCTGCTTGTTTGTTGTCTATACAAATTGAATTTGGCAAGTTCTATTCATCTCTTTATAAAATTGTATTTGTAGTTGTCCTAAGAGATTACAAAGATTTTCATTTGCTGTTCATATAATTATAGTAATGCCTCAAGCTATCTTTATAATAGTAATAATAATAATAATAATAATAAATAACAGAAAAAACAAACAAACAAAAAAACATAAAAGCTGAGTTTAAGGATCCCAATAACTTTTATCTTTTCCGAGACAGTGTGACAGTTGCTCATTCTCTACTGTTCACATGCAGTTCTTTGACTTTGTGCTGTCTATGAATTTTTCTTGCCAATGATCATGATGCACGTATTTGAGTAGTGTAGACCATAAAATTAAAGAACTAATGACAAGTAGAGTAGCTTATGAAAGACTTCTCAGAAGCTGTTTTATACCTAATTGCCACAGAGGCATAATAAGTTTTAGATATTAGGAGCAAGTCCTGCTGTAATCAAGAAATATATCACATGCCATATGACTTGAATAACCATGAAGTTATTAATTCCTCCAGCTCAAGGTTTTCTTTAAATTACTAAACTAATTATGTTGAGGATGGTTATGAGTAAACAAAGAATATTATTTTTCTTTCCCCACCATTTCCGTGTGTGAGCTATTTACAGTTGGAGAATTTTTGTAATAGCCATTTGTATAAAACCTATTATAATGGACCCCTATTCTTTCCTGAAGCATTGGAAGTAGAGGAGATAATTAATAATGGTTATCTGAAACCAGATAAGATTGGCTTGGGGCCTGTTTCAGAAGTGCAAGGGTACTATGTTTTAAAAATATAAACTACTTATACATGACACAAACTGCTCTGTAATAACGCCACTCCTAAAAGGAACAGTTTTTGCCCTGTTTCAGTCATAAATTTCTTCTGTTTCATCTATTCCTTGCCCAGTCCAAAATCCCTGCTTGGAGTCTTCACTCCTCGTTACCTCTTCATACCTCTTTCTCGGGATAACTTTGTGTGCATTCAGTGTTTTGAAAACTAGCATTATTTAACCCAGGTTCTTAAACATACATGACAAATATTTGAGACAGATAGGTACATACTGTGAAACAGCCTATTGAAAGCAAGAAATGAATAACACACTTATAACTGCAGGCTTATAGTTGCAAAATTGTTTAGTGTATAGTCATCACTGACTATACTGCTTTGTGTTTGGTACATTCAAAAACACATCATTTTACTAAATTTTTGAAGGCCAACTGCAGCCAATCACCAAGTAGCATTCGTCTGAGTAGAGATATCAGCGAATGTGAATCTCTGGATTGTATTCAACCTTTGATTACATACGAAATATGCAAACAGTAACTGGTCTTGATTTTCCTTTTAAAGCCCAGTGACATCGCAGAGTGTCTTTGAATTGAGCACCAAGTACACACAATACATCTGCTATTTGTATTAATGGCAGCTAATTGTTTTCCATAAAGGTATAGTAATTTTTCAAATTTTCCATCTTTGGTTGATTAGCTTTTTTTTTTTTTTCCATAAAAAATGTAAAAAGTTGCCTGTCACATGTCACACACATGTCACATCAAGAGATCTTTATCCTTCTTGTCATCCAGGCACTGAGCCACTGAATCTTTAAATCTAAAAGAATTTATATTTGTTGTGCCTCTCTATTAGATAAGCTGATTCTGTTTGTGATCTGTCCTGCAATACAGTGATATAAGGTATTACTACTACATAAGTGTTGTTTTGTATACTGCTCAATGGCAAACATCAAAATGCACTTCCATGCTCTTGGTTAGTGTCACATAAGTGTTACTAGCAGTATGCAAAACTAAAATAGAGACTTTCTATAAGAGTGTCAAATAATAGGGGTCTGCAAAATTATGATGCCTGATACATCAATATTAAACAAGATATAAAGATATAAAACAAGATACTCATTATTGCCTAAGCACATCCACATTAGCAGTCTGGCTTGCTTGGTGGTCCTCTGAATTTGCCATATGGGTAAGAGCTGTTCCACTTCTGGGACTAGAACTTCATGCTACAGAAACTCGTAAGTGGCCTTATAAAATCTTAACTATCAAGCTTATATGATATTACTGGCCAATGTTGGCAGAGAAACACCTTGTAGCAATACAATACTAAAGCCATCAGTTTCAAAGGTGCAATGTCTTACAATAAACGAATATGCTACGAAGCATACACCAGTCCAAGCTATGAGCAGCCAGTTTCTTGAGGAGAATGCTGTGGGGAACTGTGTCAAAAGCCTTGCTGAAGTCAAGGTAGACCACATCCACAGCCTTTCCTTCATCCACCCAGCATGTCACTTGATCAGGTTCATCAAGCAGGACCTGCCTTCCATAAACCCATGATGACTGGGCCAGATCACCTGGTTGCCCTACAAGCGCTGCGTGATGACACTCTGATAATCTGCTCCATGAGCTTCCCTGGCACTGAGGTCAAACTGACAGGCCTATAGTTCCCCAGGTCTGCCCTCCTGCCTTTCTTGTAGATGGGCGTCATGTTTGCTAGCTGCCAGTCAACTGGGACCTCCCCTGATAGCCAGGACTGCCAATAAATGATGGAAGGTGGCTTGGCCAGCTCCTCTGCCACTTCTCTCAGTACCTTCGGATGGATCCCATCTGGCCCCATCAACTTGCGTACATCTAAGTGCTGTAGCAGGTCGCCAACCATTTCCTGCTGGATTATGAGGGCCACATTCTGTTCCCCGTGCCTTTCCACCAGCTCAAGGTACCGGGTATCCAGAGAACAACTGTTCTTGCCGCTGAAGACTGAGGCGAAGAAGGCATTAAGCATCTTAGCCTTTTCCTCATCTCTCCTCACTAAGTTTCCCCCCGCATCCAGTAAAGGATGAAGATTCTCCTTAGTCCTCCTTACACATCCTTACACAGTCCCTACACATCCTTACAACATCCTTATAATACTTCTGAGTGGCCTGCCCTCTTTTCCAAAGCTCAAAAACTCTTTTTTTTTTCCTAAGCTCTAGCCACAACTCTGTTCAGCCAGGCCAGTCTTCTTCCACACTGGCTCATCTTTGGGCACATGGGGACAGACCGCTCCTGAGCCATTAAGATTTCCTTCTTGAGGAGTGCCCAGACTTCCTGGACTCCTCTGCCCCTCAGAACTGCCTTGCAAGGGACTCTACCAACCAGTGTCCCAAACAGCTCAAAGTCAGCCCTCTGGAAGTCCAAGACAGTGGTTTTACTGGTCCCCCACCTTACTTCGCCAAGAACAGAAAACTCCACCATTTCATGGTCACTCTGCCCAGGATAGCTCCTGACCACCACATCTCCCACCAGTCCTTCTCTGTTTGTGAACAGCATGTCCAGCGGGGCACCTCCCCTGGTAGATTCACTAACCATTAATGTGGCTCTGTGATCTCAAGTGCTAGCTTTTGCAGATATGACTTTGAACAGATTTTAAACACCAAATTGATCAAGAGGATTAACTGACTTACATTCTCAAGATTTTTCAAAGTGTGGAGCAAGTGAATATTTCTACATTAACAGCTAGTGTAGGCAAGTATGGAATGGAGACTGATGTTTGCTTCAACTCATCAGACATGGAACAAATAGAGTGAAAAAATACATGAATATAAATATCAATATGGTAATACTTATTATGGAAGGAAGTTAAAAATGCAAAACATCTCAGTTTTGAATATTTAACTCTTAGAAGAAGGTGTCACTTTATGCTAGAGAATCACTGATTCCATCTAAATGCAAAGGCATTTTGTAGGGAGTTCTTGGCTTTAGTATCACTTCAGGTTTTCCAGAAACTTCAGTTCAGTTTGAAGAAAGAATAAACTAATTTCACTGGAGAATTCACAGGACTTTTGTCAAGCAAGTGAAAGCCATTTTAAGTAGGGGCTAAAGTAGGAGTTTAAGAATAAAAGTGAAAGGAGGGATGTTAACACCAAATATTTATGCTCTGGAAACTGACCTGAACTTTCTTTTCTTCTTGTACTTTTATTATGGAATTACCATAGACAGCACACGAGCAGCATCACACCAGTTATTTTACCTGCCCTTTGTTTGGTCTTGTCCATTGAGAAACAATGGGTTAGAGGAAGTGAAAGAAATTAGCCCTTTGAAGACTTACTACAACTGTAGAGGAAAGCCCTGAAATTATGGAACAGAAATGGGTTCTTCCTAATGCTAGTAGGGAATGTGAATAATTTAAGGGCTTATAGAAAACTAAGGATGCAAAATGTTGTTCTGTTCTCTCTTCTAAGGGCCTCAGGATTCATCTTGGACAGAAGGCTGCAGATATCCAAAGGGATGGCACAAAACACACATATTTCTTACTTGCAGGCAAATAGGAAGGATTCTTCTTTGGAGAAGCAATCACTTCATCTCTTTTGGAGACACATTTGTGGCTGGATGACTTTATATCTATCCCAGTGGGAGCCATTGTGTCTACAACAAAGTCTGGCTTCCATTCTCCCATCCAGATGAGGAAATCACAGTGATATAATTTATTTATTTATTTATTTATTTATTTTTAAGCAGATTTTTTTTCTACAAGGCCAGCCTCTCCTTATGTACAAAGTTTTTTCAATTTCATGAGCCTCATTTAGCTCAATGTCTCACCCCAAACTGTTTATAGAGGATAACATCATAGTAAAACAAGAAAGGTCTCTTGAGGGAACAGATGCAGTCATGCTGGGCTGTGTAATTACTTTGGGAGTGTATATAACTGCATTGTAATCGTTCCATTGCACCGTCAGGAAAATATGTGCCTTAGTGCAATAAGATAGCCAAATACAAACATGGCACCACATTATTTCCTCCATTGTGAAATCCATGTGTTTCACGTTCTTCATTTTGGCTCCAGAGACTTCCTGTGTTAGTAGTGGAATCAGTAAAAAATATGTTTTGAGTAAAATTTAATCATTTATGATTTCAAACATAATTTTCTTGGTCATCCAATACCTTGCAGAGTTAAATCCTGTTTTGTTTTCTGTGGCAGGATTCTGTCTGATGGGCAATGGCAGCACAGTTTTGTGTGAAATCATGCAAAACATAGTCTGAAAAAGAAACATGAGCTTACTTATACTTACAAACCCCTTTTATACACATGCACTCAGACTATTGCAGTTGTTGATTCATTAAAATTACAAAGGCTGACCAAGACTGCTCTGTAATAATGTGAATGCTATGTTTGGTACTTAAAAAGGGAACATTAACATCATCTTCCAGAAATAGATTTAAATAACAATATATTTAATCTGTGTTTTTAATAAGTCTTTTATACTTTTGTAATCACTGCACTATGGAGTTTATTTAAGTCTGTTTATAAAATAGTCCATCCTGGCTGGTGTAACAGTAAGTTGAATATCAGCAGAAATTCAGCTGACTCATACAACTCTCAGACAGTTTAGGCAAATACTAATTTCCTACCTAGATGATGATGATGATTATTATTATTATTAATTACATTAATACTGTGGCCTTTTTCCCCAGTGTTGGTGCACATATTTCTGGTAATTTAAATTGCTGCTATGTTAATAGCATAATCATCTCCAGTAAGTAGACTCTATCTATAGCAGAATGAAGGAAGTTCTTATGAACTTGTGCCCTCTTTGGAGATGTCTCAGATGAAAAATGAAAATTATGGAGAAAATCAGATGTGGAAGAGTTGCATTGTCTGAAATCTCTCTTGCATCTTGATAAGGAGTGAAAGTAACAGATGTTTTAAACAGATAGTAGTAATGCATATACAACTACCTGAAAGGAATCTATGGGGATCTAGGGGGTCGGCCTTTTCTCACAGGTGATAGGACTAGAGAGAATGACCTCAAGTTTTGCCAGGGGAGGTTTAAATTGAAAATTAGGAGACATTTCTCCTCAGAAAGAGTAGTCAGGCTTTGGAACAGTTTGCCCAGGGAAGTGGTGGAGTCACCGTCCCTGGGGGTGTTTAAGGAAAGGTTGGATGTGTTGCTTATGGACATGGTTTAGTGGGTGACGTTGGTAGATGGTTGGACCAGATGATTCTGAAGGCCCAACCTTAATGATTCTATATTTGGAAGACATTTCCCTGGACTGCCTTTTAAATCTTCATGGCAACATTAAGATCACTGGCCCAAACTCAACCATAATACCTGTGCTAGTAAGTTCTGCAATATTAAATAATTAATTATTAATAAATACTTACTCAGTAAGATCTTACTCAGTTCAAATCAAACATAAATAACTTCAGATGACTCCTAAACTCTCCAGACAGCTCTGGTGTTGCTGTAGAATGGAATATGATTTTTCCTTACAACCCACCAGTTATTTCCATGTCTTTTCTGGACCTTGGGATCTCTTTTGGGAGCTACATTACGCAGGGAAATATAATAAGGCTGAGATCACCACTGCCTCAACGTAATGCAAAGTTTAAGGCCTTTATCACAGCCAGTTTGGAAATGAATGCAGCCCCATCTTCTCAGCATTTTAAGACAGATGACTACCCAACACTGAACTGTCTCACGTTTTCAAACTGAGACAGCTTTGTAGAAATAATAGAAAAATTTCATTACAATTGGCCTAGCATGGAATTTATCCTTCAAAAGTTTGGTGGAATATCCTCGTAGACTTCAAAACTAGTACATCATCATTTGAACACTCCTTCATTTCTCCACAAGGACCCAACTGTTAGTCCTGGTAGCTATAGATAATTAGTCATATTAGCTCATCAAATTAGCCGATCAGTCACTTGAAGTCTGTTGACGACACCTGTTCTGAGCTCTACTGTGTTGTTCAGCAAATGACTTGCGGAAATCAGACTGTCTACAACCTTGGGATGGTTATAAAGCAGGTAAATTTATTCTCCAAAACCCTATGAGGTGTCATCTTGAGCTACCTTATGTAGGATCTTGGTCTTTTCCAAATACATATATATAGAGAGAGATCAGTCTCAATTCGTCCTGTCTCATTTGCATACATACAGCAACTCAGCTTTATTAAAGTGCATACTTCCCCTTGGAAGGCAACTAAAAGGTCTAGTGCTTAAACATTCTTTTTGATTTGTTCTAGTTGCTTGCCCCAAACTATAAGATGTTGTTGCAAAGATTGGTTTCCTCCTTGCATTAGATCTTCTCCTTCGTATGGCATTTGGTAAGGCCTTCCATACAATATCTCAACAGAGACTTATCTTTACCAATACATATTGGTCTCTTGACAGATTTTACCAATCTGTTGTTTTATCAAAAGGTTCATGTTTTTTCCCGTGGCCACTTGCCTGCGGCCTATATGGAGTGTGTTGTTGCCAGTCAATCCCCAGCACTTTGCTGACTTGTTGGGTCAGTTCTGCAGTGAAATGTGGTCCCCTGTCAGTAGACCTTACTGAGGGTACACCAAATCTCAGTATAATTTCATTCAACAATACTTTGGACACTTCTCTGGCTTTGTTAGTTCTATGTGGGAATGCTCCTGGCCATCTGGAAAAGGTGTCTGTTAGCACCAATAGGCATCTAAAGCCTCCTTTTCTTGAGAGTTTGAAAAAATCAATTTGCCCCTGTTTCCCAGGAACATTTCCCTTCCCTATTGTTCCTGTTTGGGGTTTGATTCCTGTCTGAGGTTTACTTTTAGGCCTTTCTAACAATGGTATACAAATTAGGCCCTATCCATTTTCTACTTAAAACCTGTTATAATATTTCAGCTCCCCAGCATGCTTTCTTATATTCTCCAATTACTGTCCAATATCCTACAGTATCACAACTCTCCCATCAGTTCTTTGTGTTAAACCTGTAGCTAACACTTTCCGTTTACACCTTCAATTAATTGCTTATCGATCCCGGATCTTCTACTTCATTTTCAAAGACTTTTGTTAATGCCTGGCTTTCTGTTCCTGGTACTAGTGGAGGGGAGGCTGGGGGAAAGAGGGAGAGATGGAAAGGAGGGGTAAGGCATCACAACTTTACACGGCCCTTCAATGTTGAAACCCAGCATGAACAAATTACATGTGAAAATCTCTATCAGACCAGAAGATTCTGTACCTCTGCGTGGCTGTCTGGCCATACTGCATCATCAGTATGTACTTAGTTTTGAATAAGAATATAAGCATCTGTGAATTCGCTTTCAAGTGAATTCAACTGCTCAGAAACCCTGGGATATTTGCAGTAGGCTGTTTTAAAACCCAAACAAAGCTCATTGAATGTGCATTCATAACACTGGAAAATATGGATATGAGAAATAATGTGATGTTTTGGGGATTCAGTGGCTGTTAGGCAAGTACATTTGTTTTTGTAGAAGGTTCCTGGTAAGTGTGGGAATTTCTAAGATGACCTTTTGCGAGAGCGTGACTCAGTTTACAGAATGCCTTTCTACTGCCTTTATTGCATAATCATTGTTTTTTGCAGGTACAAAAAAAAGGGGGGGGGGGGGAGGAGGGGGTCAGATTCAATAGGAGCCTACAAATCCATTTACCTTTCCATGCACAAAAGCATAATACAAAAGCATGGATTGTTAAATCGCGTTCCCGTGTTTATGAACACTTGTCATTGTCTCTAGCTCTTAATACAGTTTGCAGAATGAACACACTACAACACTATTAGTAGGAATTCACCCATACGTAGACAAAAAGGAAGATGTTTCCTTTGGAAGTGTGTTTTTAATATATTGGAAAGAAAACTTGGCTTTGCTTTCATCCTGGAAGCATCATTCACTGCAGCAAGATTTCTTTACTGGACTGTGACCTTCTTCAGTCCTGTCTTTAGAGAAAATGCTTTGACCTTTTCTATGCATAAATTCCTTGAAAACCTTACATAGTAAAAAGCAATATGCTAAAAGCATAATTAGCTGTTGCTTCCTATCATTAAAGACAGAATCAGCAGAAGGGTAGTGTAGTCAATACCCTTTTGACATGTCATTATTTTGGTTCCCCTGAAACTTATTTAGTTTATAATAGTTTATTGTCTGTTCACCACTCTCACAGTGGTGACCTTTGATTAGGAATAAAGTTCTGTAGGAATGCAGATAGAATAATTTTATTGATTTTACATTTGGCAGAGTCTACGATTGGTAAAAGTTTTTTTCTATAACAGGGTTATAGAAAACAAGGGTTTTTCTATAACCTTCTTCATTCTCTGGCTTTCTACCCTTTGTCTTAGTCAAATCCCAGCTTCTGGGTCACTGTTCCAATAAAAAGAAGTAAAGAAAACATTTGAATTGAAGCTGAGGGCATTTGGGCACCAGCTTTTTGGTGGTAATTAAACATGAGAGAACATGGCTCTTTCTGTCTCTTCCTCATCTGCCACCTACTTTGCAAGACCATATGGGAGAGCGGATTTTATTCTTAGTCCAGAAGTGCTCCTCTGGTGTTCATAGAAGATTGTGTAGGAACAGAAGCCAGTCTTTTCCCACACGTGTTTTCAGAAGGGAAGCATGTTTTCTCATGTGATAGGTGATCTGATAGATATACATGTAACATGTGCGAGACCTTTTGTCTGCAAATAAAGAACATTGTACATTTATTCACTTTTTATTTATTCACTATTATATTTGGAGAGCTTGGGGTGACTCGGGGAAAAGGTGCCAATTTGTAACTGCCAAGGTAGAAGAACAGAATACCAGATGAGCAGTACCTCTGCATCAATACCATATATATATAAATGACTTCAGAAATTTCCCAGATAGAAAGTCATTCTAGTTCCACAAAAACTGAGCTTTTTAACATTTTTACTTGCTTTAGAAACACCCAACAAACTGTAGCTTTTGTGTGTATGTGTATTCAACTCATAGCTGACAACACAATAGTTTGTTTGTTTGTTTGTTTGTTTTTTAAAAAAAGGAAATTCCCTATGCTGTAAGTCTATCCTTGAACTAGGACTTTATCGTGTACTTGTTGAATATTAAAAGTATTTTCTTTAAAACCCAACATGATTTGGGGGGGAGGTGGGAAGTGTTAACTTAAACAGACTTAATTTTCATATGCTTATGTTGATAACAGATGCAACAGTGGTGGTTCAGTATCTCCATGGTTATTCAAGAGCACAGACAAGCATACTTAAAGAAGCATCTTATAACTACATGGGAGATATATAAAAGGAAAACCTTCAAATCATGTTTTGTTTGCTAAAGGTCCCTTACTTAAACTTTGAAAGTAGAACCGCCTCTCTGCAGCAAGTTTGTTTATCTTAAACTTTAGATTTTATTATACTTGGATATACCAAAACAGAAAGAATGTGTTTTGTTGTTGTTGTTATTGTTGTTTGCTGTTGTTGCTGTTTTACCTGCTACTTCTGTTGACTTTTTTTTTTCCTCACATGTCCTCTGATAGCTCCACCTTATTATTTCACCCTAATAATCCTGAAAATATGTTTTTGAGTGTTATCTTGAGTGGCAAGGGCTGCTTGATGCTTTCTTGTGAAATAAATGCTCATCAGCATCCAGATGCCTTAGCCATAGGCAATCGCCCCATAATAGAATTAAGCAGATGCCCATAAGTAGAGAAAAACTTAATGTGAATAAGAAGATTGAATATAATGCTAGTATGCAATAACAGCAAAAAATTAATCGATGCTGGTATTTCTAAGAAAATATATTGGGAGGTGGGGGTGGGAGAAAGAGAGAAAGTGCAAACAGTTTATATGTATATATAGAGAGATAGATTTAATAAGGTGTTTGTTCCTTGCTTTCCAAGATACTTTCTCTAGATTTTTCTTTTTTTCTTTTTTTTTTTTTTTTTCTATTATTTTTTCCTAATGTCCACAACCATGTCCTATTTTAGCAGTAAAGCTTTAAACCAATTCCTAATTTCCTGTGCTTTGGAAAAAGATAAATAGAATTATTTTAGGCAAAAAATAAAATTCCAACTTGTGGTTCCAATTTTTAATCACCAGAAAGTCTAACCAATTTATCTATTTATTTATCTATTTGAATTATGGTGATTTAGTTTGAGCAGTTACTTTAATTAAATAGTGCTTTGAGCAATAGAAACTCTAATTTGCCATCACCGAGATTATTGTTAGTTTGGAACATGGGGTATCATTTAAAACCATTTAGTTGTTATAATTCAGTCTGAACTGTAACTATGGTTCTGCAAAACTTCTCTGGGGGTAAAGAGTTAGTTTTATTTGCATGTTCATGTTCAGAAGAAAAGAATGCAGTCATGTAAAAAATGTGTATAATGTTAAATGTTAAATATTTTTGAAATTATTCATTGACTCCTTTTTTTTTTTTTTTTTTTGGCATTTTTTGCATGTACATATTTTGAAATTTGAAATTTGCCAAGAAAATGATTTTTTATTCCCCTTTCTCTGAATTTATTGTATAATTTTGGCCTCAAAGTTAATTTATTTCATGACTACACTTATGAAGGTTATTTAGGTATAGGAAAATGTGATGCTTAGGAAGCTAATAATTTAGCAAATTAGTAATTTGATCAGATGAGATAGCCAGCATGTTTCTCACATATTGCAAAGAGCAGGTCATTATGTGGTATCATTGGGAAGATCATTAGCACTAAAACCATCTGGACAATGTTTAGCTGCATTAAAAATGGCAGACAAGGTCATGGGACATTCAAAGAGAGAGAAAAATCTTTGTAAGCCTCAGTTTTAAGATACAGAACTGATGCCATCTGAATTGATCCATATTGTACAATTTTGACTAAGTAGAGGATTCAGTGGAAGACAATAAATTGTGAAGAAAGATGCTCTAATGTGCAAGTCAGTATTCTTTTTAATCAAGAATGGAATAACTTATCTCCAACTTAGATACCATGAATAGTGATGGCGTTCAAAAAGAGCAGAAAGACCCCTAAACAAGTTCCATGCTAGAGGCCAGAGGTAGGTGCATCTGTGCCACATATCTCTCCTGTAAGATGAGAGCAGGGTGAACCATACTGTTAGCTGCAACTGCCTATGGGGGGTCTGAGCAAAGGCAGGGCAGGCAGTTTTACGGTATAGCTAAGGGGCTAAGTATTGGTTGCTTTCTAGTAGCCTTATTAAAATCTCTTTATGGAATTGATCTTATTCTGGATGTGTGCATAAGGCACGGGACAGCTGTTAATGACATCTCAGAGAAAGGCCAGAAGCTTCATGGAGCTGCTAACAGAGAAGGTCTGAGGACTTTAATACAGGCAAACCTTCCTGAAATATTGATTTTCTGCAGTGCATAGACTGACTTCAGATGTGGGCTGAAGCACAGAACTGCAAATGGTCTGAACAATTGCTGCTTGAGCATTTGGCAGACGAGCAACATCTGGTATTAAGAAGGGTTGGGACTATGGTAACTCAAGATTATATTCCAGATGTACAGTTTAAAGCAACTGCAATCAAAGTGAACATTAGTGTTGTTCTCACGAGAATGGAAAGAGGGTGGGGAAGAAGGTCAAGATTACAGGGTCAACACAGAAACTGAAGAGATCAATATTCTTCCCTTACAGGAGGAGATCTAGACTCTTGGTGTAAGTTTGATTAAGAACAGCAAGAATCAATAATTTAAGGTAGATCTTAGCAAGAAGAAAGGGGCAATATAAATAAAAATTTATCAGACTTTTACTATCTTTTTCACACACAAAGGATTGCTTTGTGTCTGAAGAATTTCCAAATCAAAGAAACTACAGTACACCTACTAGTCCACAAAGATGTTCATGCGAGAGAGGGGCCAGCTATGGCACCCTCACTAACATTAAAATCCTTAGTCTACAAAATGGAGGGCACAGTAGCTTACTATCACTGTTCCAGGTGACAATGGCCTGTTCCAAATTCAGGATGTCCAGGAAAGCTCTCTCTGATCTTACTTGACTAGTAGTTTCCTATCAAAGGAATCAACTATGGCAAATACCGCAAGTGGTGGTTATCTGTGCCATATTCTCTACCTTCAAACTCAACAGGTCAGGACCGATAGAACATTATAAGGCAATATTTAGCTCCGCAGGTCTTCTTAGTGATTCCGCCAATAAGACACATTTGTTTCATGATGGAATGAATCTGACTCATCTGCTTACAAGTCCTGGATTTCTTCAAATTCATTTTATTTTATACAGTGTTTACTCACCTGAAACATTCCATATCCTACCATATTAATTTATAATCATGAATAGTCAGTAAGTAGGTTATGCAAGAAAATTATTGACTGGGTTTTCTGGTCTGCGGAGTGGCCTTAAACTATCAGAAAACTGTTCAGAGGAAGTACCATCAACAAAGGGGAAATATTTAAAGGCAGAAGGCTCTTCCTTTGAAGACCACAGGGAATTTGTGCTCGACCAACCTCATTGCCTTCTATGATGGCATCACCAGCTGGGTAGATGGGGGGAGAGCAGTGGATGTCATCTACATTGACTTTAGCAAGGCTTTTGATACTGTCTCCCATGACATCCTGATAGCAAAGCTGAGAAAGTGTGGGATAGATGAGTGGACAGTAAGGTGGGCTGAGAACTGGCTGACTGGCCGAGCTCAGAGGGTGGTGATCAGTGGCACAGAGTCTGGCTGGAGACCTGTGACTAGCAGTGTTCCCCAGGGGTCAGTGCTGGGTCCGGTCTTGTTCAACATCTTTATCGATGACCTTGATGAGGGAATAGTGTCTGCCCTCAGAAAGTATGCTGCTGACACAAAGCTGGGAGGAATGGCTGACATGCCAGAAGGCTGTGCTGCCATTCAGTGAGACCTGGACCAGCTGGAGAGATGGGCAGAAAGAAACCAAATGAGGTTTAATAAGAACAAGTGTAGAGTCCTGCACCTGAGAAGGAACAACTGCATATATCGGTACAGGCTGGGGGATGACCTGCTGGAGAGGAGCTCTGAGGAGAAGGACCTGGGGGTCCTGGTGGATGACAGGTTGACCATGAGCCAGCAGTGTGCCCTTGTGGCCAAGAGGGCCAGTAGGATCCTGGCGTGCATTAAAAGGAGCGTGGCCAGCAGGTCAAGGGAGGTGATCCTCCCCCTCTTCTCTGCCCTGGTCAGACCTCACCTGGAGTACTGTGTCCAGTTCTGGGTTCCCCGGTACAAAAAAGACGGGGATCTCCTGGAAAGAGTCCAGTGGAGGGCCACAAAGATAGTACGGGGCCTGGAGCATCTTCCCTATGAAGAAAGGCTGACAGACCTGGGTTTGCTTGGCCTGAAGAAAAGATGGCTGAGAGGGGATCTCATCAACGTAAATAAATACCTGACGTGTGGGAGACAGAGGGATTTGGCCAACCTCTTTTCAGTGGTTTGTGGGGACGGGACAAGGGGTAATGGCCACAAGATGAAGCGCAGGAAGTTCTGCACCAACACGCAAAAGAACTTCTTCACGGTGAGGGTGACAGAGCACTGGAACAGGCTGCCCAGGGAGATTGTGGAGTCTCCTTCTCTGGAGATATTCAAGGCCCATCTGGACGCCTACCTGGGCAGCCTGCTCTGAGGAACCTGCTTTGGCAGGGGGGTTGGACTCAATGATCTTTAGAGGTCCCTTCCAACTCCTTCAATTCTGTGATTCTTTGATATCTAGAAATATGTATGTTGTAGTGCTCCATATTGCTTCTGCTGGAGGGCATCTAGATGGTGAACTTGTATCACAAGATGGTGCTTGTATCACAATGCAACTGCAATTTGTTTCTGTACAATCAATTTAATTTTCAGTCTTTGTTATTTTATGGCCTGCTAATAAGCTCAACAAAGACTGTTCAAACACCATGTGATCTAAAGTGTAAAGCAAAATGTTTTCTAATCTACACAGGTGGCTAGTTTTTCTACCCTCTCACATCTGTGCTGTGGTAGCCGTGTGACTTTGTTCTGAAGAAGGTTGTCTGTATGGAAAAGCATAAAGACTGTATCATCTGAAAAGAGTTCTTGCATTAGTAGATACCAAATGGGATAATTATTTTTCAAAATTAGTATTTACTTTTAATATTGTCTACTGCTTCTATGAATAATGCCTGCTTCATAAAGTTTGCAAGTGTGAATCCAACAGTAAACTCTGGGAAATTTTGTATTGAGTAAGTTCACTTTTTTTTTTTTTTTTTTTTTTTTTTTTTTTAAGAGCTCAGAATTAGAGGAGGTTATGTGATGTAATGAATTAGCACATTTTTTATTTTTCTTTCTTAGGAAATAAGCCTTAGGTTCATGGTTCACCCCCCACACATAAATACTCTTATTTAGGCTGAACTCATAAGCTGGTAAGTGTTTATGAGCTTGACACATTAACACAAATAACCCTTGTTTTGCAAAGCTTTCTCTTAAATATATGAGGGAGGTGAGGAGAGCAAATCAACACCAGTTTATAGTCACACACAAATAATAATAATAATAATAGACTATGAGATTAATACAAGCTGTCTTGCAGATATAAAATGTCTTGTCTCAGCAGATATAAAATGAAATAAATTTATGATCCCTATATGTAACATCTTTAGAGTTCACATAGAAAAAAAAAAGGAAGCTTGTTAGAATCTTCACACTTTCCAGAGTTTCTACCTTAGTTTCTACCTTAACATCCTATGAGTGCCAAATATTTGAAGCTCACCAGTGATCTCATGTTTCACCACTTTGGCAGCATGTATGTAAGGCACTGGACAGAATTGTGAGTAGATACCTGAGGTCTACTTGTTTAAGCCCCACAGGGTGTCTTGTTGTGGGGCTTCAACTCATGGTTTCAATTTTCATTTAAACTATAAACAGTTAACAATGAGTAAATTTAGGAAGCTGTTGGCTATTGACTAATACGGCTACTAGCTGAAAACTGTGTGTGGCCTCCATATACACCTGTGTGGCATCCACACACTGACATTGCTGAACTGTCTAGCTATCTGAACATATACCAACCCTACTTCAGTGGTACCTCAAGTAAGGAAATACCTGGCAAGGGAGGTGAAAGATAAAGTTCATCATTAAAAAAAAAAATAATAAAAAAAATTATAATGACTACCACAACAACAAAAATTCTGAAAGATATTGAAAACTTCTCCCCAAATCAACATTAAAAGACTAGGGCCAGGGAACAACAACAACAAATGTCCCTCTGAATGCCTTCATATATCAGTTATCTACATGTAGATGTATAACATCTGCATTCTTGTGTTGTTAAGTGTTGCAGCCAAGCAAGGACTCCTTCTTAGGCCTTATCTGTCTCTATTTTGAGTGAGCTCATCTCATAAAAGAAAGAATCCTGTCAGAAAGCAGTGAAAGCTAGCTGCTCCCTAAAGCCAGGTAAGTCAGGAGATAGGTGCTGGTAACTGCGTCAGTAACATCAATACCCTCAGACACAGCAAGCAATAAGCCAGATCCAGTGGTACACAAGGAATCCAGTCAAGAGTGAAAGGAGACAGAGCCAAAGGTGAGACTACAGGCAATCTATAGAATACATCAAAGTGTACCATCCAAGAAGAAAAGCTGCCTGAAGCATGGGTCCAAAGACTGTCCAGGTTGAGACAGAACTGTAGACAGGCACACCTACAATATAATTCAGACAAGGACAGAAAGCCCAGGCCTGAACTTAAGTCTATGGAAGTGTGGGTATGGTCCTGAGGAGAGGCTGGTCAGGGACATAAAAACCTTTTGGTGCCCTCAAAGCCCTGACAGATCCTTCCTGTTGTAAAAACAAATCCAACTAATAAATAACATAAGTGCTAATTAATCTGAACTTAAAGTCTTTATATTGTGTCTAAATATTTAATGATTTCATTTCATACCTTAGAGCATTTCTATTAGTCCTAGCTCCCGACGAAAAATCATGCCTCCCAGATAGCATAGATTTGCAATGTTAGTGCTGTTTTTCATCCCATTTTTCTCTGAGAGCTCTAAATGCTTAGATTTTTTTTTTTTTTTTTTTTTGGGGGGGGGGGGGTTGGGGCTGTTTTATTTTTTTTTTTGTCTCTCAGTATTCTCATTATTTTGTCTTTCAATATTCTCATTATTTTGCTTACTATCCAATTAATATCTTGTACTAAATCTTCTATCAGAGCTATGTGATGCCTTAAACTCTCTTCGCAACTTTTGCCATTTTCCTTAAAATAATTGCAAATGGACAATTGGTGAAAAAATATACCTTGTTATTCACAGAAATTGTAGAGTAGCATTTGGTGTCTTTTTTAATGGCAAAAGCTTTGAAATTTAACTGTTAAATTTAATACAGTTAACATTTTGACTTTTCTACCAGTGAAAAGCAATTCTTAATAAATTTCCAGGTTTAGCTTAGAGAAGTACCATGAATTTTTAGTGTTCACCTGATACTTTTGGTAGTTAAATACATTATAGATATCAGGACTGTGTAGTTGAATAGTACACAACAGGACATTCACATATCACTATGTCTTTCCCTCAAGTTAAATCTTGACAGCCAAACTTATCCATGTTAAAAGGGGTATGATTTTCAGAGTAGTTAGCACTATGAACTTCTTATTCATACATGTGAAATTCCCAGGTTCTGAATATGGTGTTAGGGACCTTGTGTTGAAAAAGTTAGTTTGCCCAAATGCCTGAAACTTCTTGTGACTTTGTATAGTTGCTTGTGTCCAATGTATAGCATAACTTCAAGGAATTTCCACTTGTTCTACCAGTATAACTTTATTGGTTGTCTTAACTTCACTTAACTGTATTTGAGATTGCTGCGGTTTAACCTGGCAAGCAGCTGAGTGCACCACACAGCTGCTTGTTCACTACCCCCTTGCCTCTGACCCCATTGGGATGGGAGAAGGAATAAATAAATGAAAAAAAAAAAAAAAAAAGTAAAAAAACTTGTGGGTTGAGATAAAGTCAGTTTAATAAGACAGAAAAGGAAGGGAAACAATAACAACAACAACAGAATATAAGAAAAGCAAGTGATGCACAATGCAAGTGCTCACTACTTGCTGGTCATGCTCAGCCAGACCCCAAACAACAGCCCTCCACTGCACTTGAGACAACTCCCCTATTTTTATTGTTCAACATGACACCACAGGGTATGGAACATCCCTTTCGCCAGTCTTGTCCAGCTGTCCTGGTTCTGTTCCCTCTCAGCTCCTGGTGCACTCCTCACTGGCAGGGCAGCACCAGAAGCTGAAAAGTCCTTGGCTCTGTGTAAGCACTGCTCTGCAGTAACTAAATCATTGGTATGTTATGACCAGTATTTTCAACCTAAATCCAAAGCACAGCTACCATATGAGCTACTAGAAAGAAAATTATCCCAAATGTAATCAGGACACAGACAAAATGATTGCTTACTCAATTAAAAAGAAGCAAATTGAGAAAGGAACTGGAAAATTTATTTGTCACATTAAATATATGCATTGCCATTGTAAGGGCTAGTACGTAAGCTATAAATACAGCCTGACACCTGTGAGTTTTCATATGCAAGACCATTTTTTACCCAAGATAACAAAAAAAAAATTACCTACAGGAGGGCTATAATCAAGAATAGAAGAGATGCAAACTCCAAGAGAACTTGCTGAGCTAAAAGATTGAATCTATTTGAAATCTAATACATTTGCTGAGACACATTAGGTACTTCTTTGCATTTTATAATGCTTGCAATAATTGCTTAATTAACAGGCTATCAGTCTGCTTATTCCTGATAGTTTGTATGTGTTTATATGCACATGGTGGAAGTTTTGCACAATTTAATTGTTGATTTTAAAGTATTTGAATTATTCTTGCTGTATTAGTACCTACACGTTATTTAATATTTTATTTTTAATGTGTTGTTTGTTTTTTTTAATGGTTTTTTGTTGATAATTTTTTATTTAATCTGATAATGTCTAGGCAATGAAACTTGTAGAGATCTGAGAAGAAATTTGTGTGACTGTATCTTATGTATTTTTTCTGTTGTGTTAGGAAGTCTTAGTTCATATACCTAATTCTAGTGACTCTGGATCATGAGGAATTTTTTCTTGGTATCCAACAGGGTTTAGGACATTTCTTTAAGAGATCCCCTATGTCTTACATGCTGTCTTGTATTTAGAATCATAGAATCATAGAATATCCTGAGTTGGAAGGGACCCTTAAGGATCATCAAGTCCAACTCTTGACACCGCATAGGTCTACCCAAAAGTTCAGACCATGTGACTAAGTGCACAGTCCAATCTCTTCTTAAATTCAGACAGGCTCGGTGCAGTGACCACTTCCCTGGGGAGCCTGTTCCAGTGTGCAACCACCCTCTCTGTGAAGAACCCCCTCCTGATGTCAAGCCTAAACTTCCCCTGCCTCAGCTTAACCCCGTTCCCGCGGGTCCTGTCACTGGTGTTAATGGAGAAAAGGTCTCCTGCCTCTCGACACCCCCTTACGAGGAAGTTGTAGACTGTGATGAGGTCTCCCCTCAGCCTCCTCTTCTCCAGGCTGAACAGGCCCAGCACCCTCAGCTGTTCCTCGTACGTCTTCACAGTGTTTCAGTAATAAATCACCACACAGACCCACAAATTACTTTACAAAGATCAGCAGATGGGCTGAGCGTATCTCTATAAAACTGCCCAGCAGACCTTCGCAAAAATAACTAAATGATCTTGCAAGCTGTTTAATTCATAAAATCTGTACTATGATGTGTATGCACCAACAAGGTATGATTAGCTTCACTGAAACATATGTTTAACTATTCCTACTTTTTGTGCTTGGCATAGAAATCTAAGTAGCTTCTTCTTAACAGCTTTTAATTAAGTAAGTAATTAAGATTTTTTTCTCATGTCATCTGCAAAGACAGGACTCTGAATAACACAAACATTTCTGTGTAACTATCCCTTGATCTTTGTGAACATTTTTACAAACAAGAGGAGAATTGATACACAGAACTCATGTGACACAAAGTTCACTTTTTATCATGCTTTTCTGCATGCAGTTTTTTATATCTTTTCTCTTGCTTTCCTTCCATTCATACTCCCTTACCACTCTTCAAATTTTATAGCCAGCTTTGATTCCAATTAAATTTACAAATGTAGGGAATTATTTGGATCATGAAGGGAAGAGAGAGAGGGGTTGTTAGTGTTTACATTACTCTGTACCCTGGCTGAAAATTCTGAAATTCTCTATAACTTCTTCTGTAGTTTATTCTACATAAGGCATACAAAAGGTAAGAGGACCAATATGTGAAAAAGTCCAGAGAGGACCAATTGCACTCACTGCAGCTCTCAGTATAGCAAGCATAGCAAAAGGTACTTATACATCTGGTATCTCACTCTATTTCATGAAAGTAACATGGTGAAGGTTGTATTTAATTCTGTATTCTTGTTTCCTTTCCTTTCTCGTTAGATTTACATTATAGTTAGATTTGCAACTCTGTACGTCTACACTGTTAGATCAAGCTCATTTAGTGATAATAGAGCAGAATGGCAAATTAGATTTGCACAACATTCAGGAAGGAAAAAATGACCCAGAGAAAGCACAAAGCAATATACGCCATGGCAAAACAATCAGCCAAAAATTATTTTAGAGTTTAAACACCAAGCTTCTTTTAGATTGTCTACATGGGATATAAAGAAGAGAAAGAAAACAAGAAATCCCTGCATTTTTCTGTCCTGTGGATTGAAGGCCTATCATGTTCTTTTTCTCCCCATCTCTTGGAATTTAAAATGAGGGTGCAAAATTTATGGGTTGCTTATATAGAAATTCACTCCATGTCCCCTACTTAAAAAAAATCCTGTTTGAATCTTCATTTTGTCTGCATTCATTGTTGAGAGTAATTTGCTTTGGCCTTTTATTGTAAAGTGGTATTGACAGAGTGCTCCCTTTATCACATTCATTCCTGCTTTACTATGGAGGCTGTGTCTGGAAGCTGTTTTTCAGGCACCCTGTTATGAGATATTGCTAACAAAATCAAAGCCATTAGAGGTAAAATTATTTTCTTTCAGCCATTATCCACATTCAGGGAGGTGACATTCTTTGTCTTAGAAAGCTGCCAGGCTTTTATAGTATGAATACCTCATTTTTAAAACTCATTTTCTGATCTTTGTTTATGAATTTGAGTTATTTTAACCATATATTTAAAAGCTGCTTTAAGTACTTTTTGAGAAGGAAATACAACTTATGAATGGGTGTCCCATTTCATTATGAAAATTTACTACACCACAAAAACAAAAACAACAAAAAAAAACATATTAGAGTTTAATTTATGATGCTCTGTCAACTTCATTATTAGTGTCCCGTTTCTCTGATATTGCACTGAAAGGAGTAACAGAGGGAAATGTTTGTGAGATTTTGCAATATTTTTAACTATTATATGTAGGTGATTAGTATATAAAAAGCTGTTATTTTTTCCTCTTTCTACTTTTAATTTGAATTTGTCGGTGTTACCCAAAATTCCCTTTAGTTTTGTTATCGGTACACTGCATTTCTGATGTTAGTGATCCAGAAGAAAGTACAGTCAAAATGCAATGTGTACTTCATGAGAAAAATTAAAGGTATGAAGAATAAAAATATTAATGACTCAGCATGCAGAATCTCATTTTAAAGCATGGATCTGAGATGCTTCACTGATAACTAGGCCTGAGATGCTTCACTGATAACTAGGCCAGTGTGCCATTTACAAATAAACAATATTTCACTTTTTTATTAGAGCTTTCAAAACCATGTCTCATGTATTTCTCTCACTTTGGTAGCATTTTGCATAATATCAGTATCTTTCTAAGACTCTTCACCACTACAAAAATTGGATGATATTGATCTTTCCATGCGTCAATGTGATCTGTGTTTACTCTCTGAATATCTTTAACCTGCTGACTATAGGAAGTTTTTAATGTCTGCATTACAAGGACTGTGGCCATCAGGTCAAAGGAGGTGATCCTCCCCCTCTACTCTTCCCTGGTCAGGCCTCACCTGGAGTAGTCTCCAGGTCTGGGTTCCCCACTACAGAAAAGACAGGGATCTCCTGGAAAGAGTCCAGTGGAGGGCAACAAAAGTCTAGATATAAGGAAAACAAAATCAAAACATTCCTTCTCTGGTACCCATAAGAAAGTAACAGACCATGTAAGTAAGTAATGGACCATGCTGCTCAGACAAAATGTCCAGAAATCCCAGATCAAACTTGCTCCAACTGTAGCAAGAGCCCAAAGTCATCAATAAAAAGTCTTGTAGAAGATTTCCAGCAGAGGTAAATGACTATCTCTATAACTCTGCAGTACTGGCTGAAGTTGTCATTCTCTCAGCTCAGAGAAAAAGATTCAGAAAAAAATATGGCATGGAATATTCTGAATCTAGTAGGAGGGATAGTTTTTATGCACTTTAAAGAAAGAGAGTGAGATAATGCAATGCAATGCTTTGTGATGTGTCTTTAAAGGTGGAGAGAAACTGACTTAGCGTGAGTCTCATCATGGCAACCCTCATTTGTGTCCTGGCATTCATTTTCTACATCCATTTTGTATGCTAGGTAACGGAATAGAAAAGTGCACTGCTGCTTATAAAAAGGTACCAACATATATATATTTTTTCAGTGTTCAATAAAGACACATTACTTCTCTTTGCCCCTGTTATCCATAGCAAACTGATTTGTCAGTTTCTGAAACTCTTTTGAGACTTGGAAACTAACATGCAATGAAATATCCTTGAAAGATATTTGATCATGGTTGAACTGCTTGTGGTAAACGTTTGGCTGTAAAGGACTTTTTGATATTAAGCTCTTCTCAGTGTTCTGTGGAAAGTCGGTTAATTGGGTTCACATGAAAAAGATTTGATAATGGAGAGGCTGCAGGGGTGGTTTCTGTGACCAGAGGCCAGCAGCTGGCCCATGTCACAGCAGAGCCAGCTGAAGATGGCTCCAAAAAGGACCTGCTGCTGGCCAGAGCCAAGGTAGGGAGTGCTGCTGGGTGGGCTTCAGGGGAGCAGATTTAAGGAAGGGGGGAAAATACTGCTGTGCAACAGCAGCTGGGAGAGAGGATTGTGAAAGCGTGAGAGAAGCAGCCCTGCAGCCCCCCAGGTGAGCACCGCAGGAGGGCAGGAGGTGCTGCAGGCAGGCAGCAGCAGTTCCCCTGCGGGCTGTGCAGGGAGAGGCCCCTGGTGGAGCAGGCTGTCCCCCTGCACCCATGGGTCCCACATGGAGCAGATCTCCACGCTGCAGCCCCCCCATGGGTGGAGGAGCCCCCGGTGGAGCAGGTGGCTGTGGCCTGGAGGAGGCTGCGGCCTGTGGAGAGCCCCCGCAGGAGCAGGCCCCGGGCCGGAGCTGCAGCCCGTGGAGAGGAGCCCACGTGGAGCAGGGGCAGAGAGGGACCGAGAAGGAGTGGTGGAGATGAAGTGCTACAGACTGAGCACAACCCCCAGTCCAGTCCCCCTGTTCCCCTGCGCTGCACGGGGGGAGGAGCTGGAAGAGCTCAGATGGGGGGAAGGAAGGTGTTTTTGGTTTCTTTCCTTTGGTTCTCACTTGTCTAGCCTGGTAGTAGTAGTAGTTAGGCAGGAAATCTTACTGTCTCCCTATGCTGCATCTGCTTTGCCCATCACGATCCTTGTTGAGCGATCTCCCTGTCCTTGTCTCAACCCTTGAGCCCTTTGCATCGTATTTTCTCTCCCTTTCTCTTTGAGGAGGGGGAGGGAGAGAGTGGCCGTGATGGAGCTCGGCTGCCCACCCACCGAAAAGCACTGCAGCTGCAAAGTACTGGAAAAGTTTTCAGAAGCAACAAGGTGTTTAACAAGGAAATGTATAGTTTCCTTTTTCACGCTTCCTAAATAATTGGGCTTATTTCATATTCCCAACTCGGAGGAGGAGAATTGTTGATTTCACCTTCTTTTTTCTTCCTTGGAAATCAAAGGTGAACAGCTCTAAAAGGAAGGGGAACGTATCAGAAGCAAGCTTTTTTTGGCTTGTAATCCTTTCTTAAGGAAAAGATTTCTCACACACCTTCCCCAGATGTAGGGGGGCAGAGAATAATTTTGGAACTACTCCAATTAAAGTCAGCTTGGGGAGAGTGGGACTTCTCTACTTGTTTCAGAGACATTCGCATTAGCAAGAGAGAGTGTTGTGTTGCCGCTGCCAGGGGCCTACGGTGATGACTTCAGAAACAGAATTGAATGATGTCACTGTGACACCTTGGTAACAGCTGCCTCTGAGCAAGTTTAGCGAGGAGGGACAGAGAAGTGTGCTGGATGAAACCACGTGAGGACTTGTGGATCCCACGTTGAGGTGCATCGAGAGGGCCCACCCTTCTGTAAGTGTTTGGATGCTTCATTTTAGATTTCTGTAGTTTGTGTAAAGTCCTTTCACAAGCATGAAGTTTGGTACTTTGGCTCAGGGATGTAGCTGCACAGAGTGACAGGTGCAACATGTGGCTGAGGGCCTCTGCACGTTCTCTCTTTCCCACACACGATCAAGAAAGAAGGGTAGACAAATAAGAGTGTGCTGTGGTCCTGCCATAGACCTCAAGTACTACAGCATAAACAAGAGACTTAAAAGTAGCCCATCACATGAAACTTCAGGACAGCAATGCACTTCATCAGCTGGTCTGGCCTGTTGAGTGGAGTGTCTCAGGATGGAGTGTATGAAGATGCACTCCATCTGCTTTCAGATTAGCACTTGCAGTGAGCAAGCTGCCTGGCCTTAACATTTTTCATTCCATTTTTCACCCGACTTTTGCTGGTTCTTCTTGGTCTATGTTTCACCCATCTCCCTGCCCCAGAGCGACACAAGTAAAGCTCTTAAGCAATTGCTAACCTGTTCTCAGTGCTCACGAGTCCCAAATCACTCATTTTACAATCTATAAACCATGGCAGCTGGCACCTAGTTGGTACACGGTGACACTGCACACGTTGGCAGTGTCGTCAGGAGCTGCAAAGTCAGGGCTGTGGGGGTTAAGGGAAAACCACACATCAGTTTAGCAACTTGGCTCCCGTAGGATACTTCCTACGGCAGGAGTTTCAGCAAAGCCACTCAGAGGGACCTGCTGGCTAATTCAAACGGGACTTCTGCTGGAGCAGGCAGAAGGCAGCAGGAGATATCCAGTGGGCATCGCTGTCAGTCTGTGGCAGTTTGGGGTCCAGGTATCAGTGGTTAGGTGGGGTTTTCTCTGCTTCACTTTCTCCAAAGCTGTGAAAAAATATTTCTTTTACAGCACTGTACAGTCCCACGTTAAGGATGGAACCAGCTGCATCAACTTCCAGTACGACGGTGTTGTAAAAAAGGTGCCTTTGGTGGTCAGGAGCACAACAGCTCTGCTGATGTGTTATTTAAGTGTGTTCTTACATCTGAGTTTCCTCATAGCAGTATGTAGCTGAGGGGGTCCAACTTTCCCAGGGAAGATTTATGGTTTTTCTCCTACCAAGCACCAGCTCAGTATACAAAGCTCTGTTAATAACACCCAAGCATGTAGATGTTAAACTGAAACTGCTTTTAAACCTAGTTGTTGTTACAAAAATAGCTTAATACACCATCTTCAGAGGGTAAAAATTCACATGGAAGTACAGAAAAACCCAGAAGCGCTTCCTGAGCTTCAGTTTACCAACAGCACCATCGGATTTAGATCGTGGCCTGGCAGCCAGGATGCAGGGTCTGTAAGCATTGCTGCGATGTGGAAGTGCCAAGGCAGGTTTCTGGCCTGCCCTGACTAAAAGACCTTTTTTTTTCATACAAACAGCGTGCCAGGTACGCTGTAATGCCAATGTGCCAGGTCAATAGAGGATGTCAAACAACAGAGGCGTTTATCCTAATTTCTGGCATGAAAACACTTTTAACAGCATTCTTTTCACCAAGAAACCCCTCTCTATCTTCTCCAATACTCCAGGATCTGCTGCAGCTGCAGCAGCCGCGCTGCTACAACCCACATCTTTGCCAAATCTTTTCAATAATTGTGCTTTACCTCGGCAATGTTGAGGTCCCTCCTCTTCCTCCTCCAGCTGAGGAAGCAGCTCGCTGGCTCTGCCACACCGCAGGTGCGGAAGCGAGAGCTGGGAACACAGGAGTCAAACTCTCAGTGCTCACAAAGCCACCAGGGCACAGGCCTGACACAGAGGCACCCCGGATCCGCTCTCCCTCCCCGCTGCGAGGCTCACAGCAGCCCCGACCCGAAGCGCACACAATGCTTCGCATGGTGATGTCACCGCTGATTCTGAGTCCCCAGGTGAGGATCTGCCTCACCACTCTCAACGCTGGGGTTGGGTTTTGGTTTTGTTTTTTTTTTTTTTTCTTTTAAACATTCACAGCTTATGGGAAACCATCAGGTAAACCACAGATCGCTAGGGAAGAAGTCCCACACGAGGGAAGAAGTCCGTGCTTTTCTTCCAGGCAGTGTCACGTGCTTTAACACGCCGCGTTCGACAAAGCAGCTCTCCCCGTTTTGCTCAGTGGCAACAGGCACGACTGCAACGCACACAGGTGTAGGCAGCACCTGCAGGTCCCAAACCCTTAACCGGTTTGTAGAGAGCACCAATTTTTGAAGTAGTGGTTCTCCCTTAATCCATGACCCCTTCTTTCCTTTATTTATAACGGGTGGCTCTCCTCCATTTTCCTCCTCAGTGTCTGAGCAGACACTGGGAATCGTTTCTGGAGGAAGGGCACTGCTGAAGCTCCTACATCTACTCTCCGAGAAAAGAGAGTATGTCAAAGAATACAGATTTCCTTTCTTTTTCCCTTTTGAAATACAATTTCTGAAATCAACGCTGCCGCCTGGCAGCAAATACCTACGGGACTAAAGAGGATTCCTCATCCTCACTGTAACGTTGTAGTTAACCTCCCAACGAACCCATCTCCCCAGGAAGTGGCCATTTGAGATGGGAAGGGGTAGAGCAAGAGGAAGCTCTCCTTAGCCTAGCTCTTCTCCCAACACCACCTTGCCATCCAGCACCAAATTCAATTCACCTGCTCCGCCCGATCAGTCGAACGGGCGTCCGACGCTGGCACATGCCACAGCGGTGTTTCTGACGTGGCTTAAATCACCTATCCGCAGAATATCTTGGGTCTGTACGCTCCAATAATGCAGTAGTTGAGAAATAATGCCCAGAGCTCACACTCTGAGTGCAGCCCAACAGCACCGAAGCACCGGGAGGCTAAACATTCCCAACCTGGCAACAAGGCTGACCCAAGCAACAGCACGGAACCCTTCTGCACCTTCAGCGTGGAGATCAGCGGAAGGAAACACAGATTTTTCTTTTCTCCTGGGGCTGCACCGCTCAGGGCCAGCAGAGCAGTGCTTCCCCTTCCCTTCTCTGTCTGTGCCAAGATCGTGCCTCGTCTCTCGAGTCCTGCCCGTGATGGTGCCTGGCCTCAGCCCCTTGAGGCGGCCATTCCTCCACCACCGCAGCTCTCTTGGCAAGCTGCGAGTCATTTTATGTCTTGTCACAGCTTTCCAGAGCCAGGCACACAGGTTCTGGAGAAGGCTGGGGCAGGACAAGCCTGCTTTAAGCCCCAAACCTGCCTCCTTTACTGTCTCCTCTCAGGCCAGGCCTACCCTCCGGGCCCAGCAGCACTCATCCTGCCTGCCCCAGGACCCGCAGGTTGCGCCCTGTGGTAGCAGCAAAGAGCCCCCCAAATGTCTGTCCTGGGGTACACAGGGGTGAGGCAGCCCCGTCACTGCACAGACACCCATGGGACACGTCACCAGAGCCGCTATCGGCTTGGCAATTAAGGACGTGGGAGAGGAGCCCACGTCACGCAAGCATTCGTGGCTGCCCTGGACAAAGAAAGAAACAGTGGCTGTTTTTCTCCCCATTTAAATAGCTAAAAGCACCGCTAGCAGTTTCTTTCTTTGCGTCCAGCCTGTACTACGTTTAAAGAAAGAAGCAGCTTCTGCTGAGGAGGTGGAAGATGCTGTCAGCAGAAACACCGTGCCTAGAATGCGAGCAGGGAAGACAGCGATGCTGCGAAATAAAGCTTTTACAGCCGCTTCAGATCAGTTGGCCCGGGCTCCAAGGGTCAGACACCCAGCTGGGAAGATTGAATTTCCTCCTCGATAGCCTTGCCCAGCTCAATCTTGCCATCCTGACTTGGCTCCAGAGAAAGCCTCTTATTAAAGGCACAGAGAAACAATAGCTTCTCGGCCAAAAACTAGGAGTTCAAGCAATCCAGTGAAAAAGCTGTGCTTGGGAACAAGAACGTTTCAGAGGCTAGTTGATTTTAGTTCTCATCGTCACTCGTGTCATGGCAAAGGGCCTCTACAGAGGCAAAAGAGTCTCAGCACTGAGGTAGGACATAGCTCAAACACCAGCCCCAGAAGGTGGAGATCATAGCCTTGACTCACCCTAAAGGCATCGCAGAAAGGGCACTAGGTAAGAGGACAAGGAGGGTTTTTGCTCTAGGGTTAGTTTGTCACATAGCCCAGGAGCCACTGGCTTTGGCTAGCATTTGACAACTGATTCTGGACCTTGAATGGACGAAGCCATACTCTGCCTCTGAATAATGAGGCTTGCATAGAGAGAAAACCCACACTGCCTATAGGGACTCTGTCATAGCAGTGGGCTTGCTTCTTGATCCCCATCCCTCTTTCCACCCTGCAGGCCCTACTTGCACGCTCTGCCTTGCTCAGATGGGAAGCTCAGCCATTCATCCAGCACCACGAGAAGATGTGGGATTGATTTCACAAGCTGGTGGACACACTGAGGACGTCACAGTTACATGTGGGCACATTTTATTCTCTGGATGCACTCGCGCATTGTTTCTGCTCAACAGCCAAAGCTTTATTGATTCAAAACCATTTCCCTTCTCCCCCACCCCCAGCATGTTTTTATTTATTTATTTATTTATTTATTTATTTATTTATTTATTTATTTATTTATTTAGTATATGTATCCCTTTTCCCACCCCTCAACTGCTCGTCCACTTCTGATTTGAGTAATATCTCTGCTTTCTCAGAAGAAGCTAACTGACAATTCATTCATTTTTTTTTTCTCCCAAGAACCATATAAATTACATGCAAAACATTGTACATAGAGATTAATATCAAAATGCAATACAGATCAGGTGCACTTTAAGCTGGACTCTAGGATATGGCAAACACACCAGGGTACATATTGCTTTGAAACCACCATTTTTTTTAAATGTCATGCATACCACATAATATTCAGTCTTTTGTTTTGTATTTTTCTGTTTTTATACAAAAATACCAGTGCTTATTATACTAGTTACTGGAAAAGAAAAAAAAATCAGATCTGTGTGTCCTCTTCAAATCAAAATTTTGTTGTGAGAGCACTGGATAAATATATATACACACACCAACAAGTGTCATAAGCTTTGCCTTTGCTGAAAGAAGATAAATAGTACCAAGAAAATCTGTCTAGTTTGTTTTACAGGCTTGTCTTTCTCAGTATGGAACAAACTGACCTCCCTGGTCTAACTTTGCAGTTGCCTATTCTGCCTTTGTCCTGGAGAGAAGAGCAAGAAAAGAACAGATCTATTTTTGCACTCCAAAAACGCATTAGAGGAGGATTATCACACCCACCTAAGGGTACTTCCTTGTTTGTTTATAAAGCACCAAGTATTTCTCTTGGACAGAGACTGTTGCTGGCTTGCTTTGTGCCTTCCATTTATAATAAAGATATTATAAAAAAGATATTATAAAAAAGATAATAAAGATATTAAGATGCTTACCCCTTGTTTTTTACCCTCCTCTTTGGGTCCAAACACCTAGATGGAGGGTGCAAAACAACACTTTTGAACCCAGACCCTGAGCTGCAGAGTCCAAAGGCCCAGCTTTCAGCTCCAAAGCCTGACTTGGAGATACAAGACACGCCCTCTCCTCCTCCTCACTGCCTCTTGCCTCCTCCCCTCCTGATATTTTAACCATCTCAAACCTCATTATTAGGGCCCCATGCTTCCTTATTTCACCCCAAATCCCTATGTTCAGGGTCCACAACCTCCACTTGGTATCTGAACTCTTCTTCTGATTGCCTTATCCAAGGCAATCAGAAGGGCACCCCTCCTTTTAAATTCGCAAATCCTCATGCTAGGAGCCGAGGCCTGAATTTTGGGGTCCAAACATCCATTTCGAGGAAGCAGAGAGTGGAGGGCGGGCCGCACTGTCCACCATTTTTAGGCCACAGCATCACATATTAGGGCAGAAAGCCTCTTCCTTGGGCTTGAAAGCCTTGTCTGAAAGGGTAACCCCTCCTTTTTAGTGGCTTTTTCTTGCTTACACATTAATCTTACAGACCAGGCTGCCACTTACAAGGAACAAACCCCTATTTTTAGGGTCACAATTTTATTATAACCTTATTATTGCCACATCAGGGCCCAGGGACCATCTCTGGAACCGGGAGCAGGGCCTCTGTGGCAGGTCCTGTCCCAACGGACACAACGGACCTGGTTCCCTGCAATGCGGACTTCTTAGATGGCGAGGCCTTATTGGAGAGGAACAGCCCTCCTTTCAAATTCCCAAATCCTCATGCTAGGAGATGAGGCCTGAATGTTAGAGTCCAAAGCCTCCTCTTTGGGTCCAAACACCCATCTGGAGGGATCAAAGCATCACTTCAGGATCCAGACAGAGGAAGCGGGCTGCGCTGTCCATGATTTTTAGGCCCCAGCATCACATATTAGGGCAAAAAGCATCCTCCTTGGGCTCAAAAGCCCTTTTTAGAGAACGAACCCTCCTTTTCCGTGCCAGGATCATCATTTGCTGAGTCAAGGCCTGACAGTCACATCCCAAAGGCTCAACCTGAGAGCCCAAAGCCTCTTTTTTAGCACCCGGAGCCTTCTCCTTGGGACTCAAAGCCTCAGGTTGGGGTACAAAGGCTCATTTTCTGGGTTCAAAGCCCCATTTTAGTGTCCAGAGACCCCCATGCTAGGCTCTAAAACTTCATTCTTCATGGCTGACGTCTCATGCTCAGGCTCCAAACCCTGATTTTCAGGGCCCAGACGCTGCTTTGGGATCCTAAGCCCCCTCCTGATTGCCTACCTACTCCTTTGTAGGGCCAAGAGTCTACTTTTTGGTGACCAAAGCCTTAATATTAGGGCCCAGAGACCCACCTCTTGAATTCAGAGCCGCCTTCTTGGGGCCTTCCTCATTAGGGCCAAATGCCTCATTTTCACCCTATAACCCCTTCTCTTCAGGGCTAAGAGCATCTTTTGCGGATCCAAACCCTTTTTCTCACCCTTCCTTTGCAGCTGAGAAGCATACAGGCATGGCACCAAGGCTCCTCTGTATAGACCACAGCCTTGTTCTTAAGCACCCAGCTTTCAGGACGTTTTCAGGACAAGAGAGCCTATAGTTGGGATCCAAAGCCGCCTTTGCTTACACGTCAATCCTACAGAGTAGGTTGCCATTTCCAAGGGGCAATTCCCTATTTTTAGGGTCCACAATTTTATTATAAGATGCAATGCGTCCTTCTTAGATGGCAAAGTCGTAAGTGAGAAAGCCCTGCTTTCAAATCCCCAAATCCTCATTCTAGGAGCCGAGGCCTGAATTTTAGGGTCCAAACATCCATTTTGAGGAAGCAGAGAGTGGAGTGTGTGTAATACACAATAAATGTTTGTTCATTGTCTTTTGTAAAAACAAGGAGTTCTGTTTGAGGAACGGGAGTTGTGAAAACTCCCTGCTGAAGTAAGGAGCTGTATAATGCTTGGCTAGACACTATGAAAATTCCATTGCTTAATGTAACAAAAAAGAGAATCCTCTCCCCTTCCCTCCTTCTGCATCTCAGTAGCCTCTTTTGTTCAGAAAACACAGCTGCAAAGTTCATGTAACCATCTCCTGATAAGTTGTTAAACTAGTGTATCAACATCTTGCCTTCCTGTCTCACGCTGGGCCAACATGACCAAATAAAGAAAGAAGTTGAACCACAACGCTGAGGAAGACTACGGCCTTCATCTTCATGACCACCAGAGGGACAGAGACGACCCCCTAGCAACAGTGCGCGCAGTCGCAGAATATACCAGGATGTGCTGCGTAATCCCGGAATTACCAAGATATAAAAAGGGACCCTGGCGGTGTAAAATTACGTAAAAGAAAGACAACTGTCATGTTGTGGTCTGATAGTTTCTGGGAGAAAGCAGAAACCCAGCAATTCTGTCTTTCCTACTCCTCCAAACCAATTCCGTTGACAACTCTGAATGCTTCCAGCTAGAAAAAAAAGGAAGAATGAAGTGGAGGGCTCCTTGCCATCACTGTATTTCTGGAGCAGATTTCTGAATAGTCCCCGCAGCCAGCTGTAGGGCCTGTGCCAGGCTTGGAGTGGCTGCAGGGAACATGCCAGGGGCTCGAGGTGCTGCAGGGAACATGCCAGGGGCTGGAGGGGCTGCAGGGCGAGTGACACGGGTTTGAGGGGCCTCAGGTCCCAGCGCAGTGGTTGAAGTCGATGCAGGGAACATCAGAGTTGTTGGAGGGGCTGCAGGTAAAATGCCAGGGGTTGCGGCGGCTGCAGGGTGCTGAGTCACAGCTTTTCATCAGGTCAAGACGCATTTTCCTAGAACCATCCATTTCCTCCTGAAGGGGCTGAATAGCATGGAACGGTCTTCAAAATGCACAGAGCAGACCCCAGCAAACGTAGGGATGCTGCTAGCAAGTAGGGAACTTTTTTGTTGATGTTGTTAACATTGTTTCACGACAATAGATGCAAACATGTATCTTGAGTTGAGGGCAAAGGTGACCTTGGATCTGAAGCACACAGGCGTTCGCTAATGTCCCCCCATCCGGAGTGAATCCACAACGACTCGGAAGGAAAACTAAAGTCCAAAGCAGTGCACTGGGATAAAGAGAGTTTAATAGGGTAGAAAAGGAATAAAAACAATATAATAAATATTAATATTTATAATTTATAATATAATAACGTATAAAAATTGTTTAATTAATAAGATTAAATAATAATCATCATAATTTTATAGTAATAAAACAACGCCATACTGTACAACACAGTCAAGAAAGTGGATTTAATGCAATAAAAATAAAACCCATTTATCCCATCCCAATGAGTTCCTATCCCCATCATCACTTCCCATCCCACTGATCATTTCCTATCCCAACAACGTCCCAGTTCTGATCCCAAGGCTGAATTCCCAACTCCCACCCACCCATCCAGCCAGCCATGCACCCATTTTCTGCATTTTCAGGTCACAAGACTCTGATGAAGGCCACCTCAGCCTTTTCCCCGAAAAAAAAGCTGCTCTTTATTGTGAAAAACTTCACTTTTGCACAACACTGCAGACCCAGCCAAGATGGTCCTGCAAGACAAGGTGAAACAAACATACAAAACCCATATGGAGGTAAATTGGTTCATCTAAACAAATTCCTACCACGAAATCCTGATCCTCAATCTCAGCACCGATGAAAAAAGAGGATACAGTTCCCTCCTCCAAGGTCCCTCTCTGCCCCTGCTCCCCGTGGGCTCCTCTCCATGGCTGCAGCTGCGGCCCGGGGCCTGCTCCTGCGGGGGCTCTTTTTTGCACCTAAGTGCTGTTAACCATCCCAGGCATTTGTTGTTCACATGGTGAATAAGTGCTGTTTTGGATTTACAGAGATAATCTGTAGATTTGGTTCCAAAGGGGTTCAAATTCAGGCAAGGCAGTGAGAGCTTTGTGGGCTGCAGGAGAACCAAAATGCAGGAACTGTCAGGGCTCATCCTCACCCGTGACCAACTCTCATTTGGTCTTCTTTGGAGAGAAAGCCAAGCCAGCCAGATGGCTTCCACTACTTCTATGGGAGTGACATTGGGATTGATCTTTAAAATGAAATGAAGCAGAAGGCTGTGGGTTCTCCAACCTTCAAGATATGCAGCACTTGGCTGGGAAGGTTTCTTCCGTTCCTATGGATTTGAAGAATTAGGGCTGAAAGAAGCAGCAGGAGCCTAGGGCCATATTCTGTCATCTCTATGGAAACTCCTGACGGGAATTCCCTCCCTACTGGTGTCAAACTGCAGGCAGGCAAACGGGTGTGGTCTCCTCTCTGTGCAACTCCCCAATCCATGGTGTCTCTTTGCATGTGTGAAATTGCATGTGTATAGGGGGTGTGGTGGCAGAAGAGTGAAAGCCTCTTCTGATGGCTCCTAAAGCTGTGAGTCTGACCCTTCTGTGACTGTGCTGAAAGCGATCCTGGGGATAGAAGGGAGAGTGATCCAGCTGCACATCATGAGACGGGGAAGAGACAGAGGCTCTGGCGTGCACTGCTGACTGGTTTGCCTCGGTGGGGTTGGAGTGAGGAAGCTGTACCCTCCTCTGTTAGCACAAAGGAGAGGAGTTATTCCACGCTATTTTTCCTCCTCTGTGTATGAATGGACAGACTGCACAGTTGGTTAAGGCCGTAGCTACTGAAGACAAGAACTCGATTGTCTGCTGCTCTTCAGGCAGAAGGCAGAAGGAATCAAGAGACAGGACTGGCTCTGTCTGCATACTGCAGTAGACGCACTTTTTTGCATCTTCTGTGCGTGAAAAAGTATGTTTTAATTGATAAGAATCCCAAGGGCCTAGAAATACTGCAGTTTTAGGATAAATCTGGTATAAACTGAGTGTCCTGAGGATTTTGAGTACTCCATTTCCGTGGCCAGACCAACAGAAACTCCAGGGCAATAGGAAACACAACTTTCTCTCTCTTATCCTAAATTTCTCCACTTGTTATCTCCTGACCAGCAATTTACAGGAAAGTTACAGGAAAGTGAGGGAAAATATTTGAACTATTTATACACCAGTGCAGGTGGTGCCATGTTAACTTCACTCTTTTGCAAGATCTTGTTTGCTAACAGCAAGTTATGGCCCCTAGGGATGTTTTACCTTGAGGGAGGGAATGGGGGCACACCAAAACAAGTAGAACAAGCAAAATACTGTGGGGTGGAGCTGACAAAACAACAAACAAACAAACAAACAACAAAAAAACAACTACCACCACAGACCACCCACTAGTGCCGTGCTTTTCATACTGAAGTGAGGAAAGAGCAGAGCATCCTTGCAGGAACTTCATGCCTCAAAACCCTCCTTTGTCACTCTTCCTGCACTTGTGTAACAGTTGCTTGCAGGTCTGTTTCCTTTCTTATTTCAGGACTGGAAGATGGCTTCATGGACAAAACAGACTTGGCTTGGGGAAGAGTAATTGAATTTATTGCCAACTGATCACAAAGTAGGACAGTGAGAATTTAAAAACTTTAAAACCAACCAACCAACCAACCAACCAACCAACCAAACAGAAAACCACCTCGCCACACTACCTCCATCCCAGGCTAAACCTCAGTCTTGATTCTTCTATCTATTTCCCACGGAGCAGTGGGGGGTGGTTGGAGGATGTTGGGGACTGGAGGTTGCAGGCTCTGCTGCTCCTTCATCGTATTTGGCAATTTTATTGATGGTAGCGCTCCCCACCCCTCCCATCCCCTCTTTTCCCTTCCCTCCACTCCCCTGCCCTCCCCTATGCTCCCTGTTCTTTCTGACCAACAGTATGATAGATTCGGGTGGGTGGTCAGCACGTGGGGCTACGGAGAGGACATGTACACAAAGATTTGGCTCCAGATCCAAAATGTCATGTATTTGGCAATTTTATTTATGGTAGCACTCCCCTCCCCTCCCCTCCCCTCCCCTCCCCTCCCCTCCCCTCCCCTCCCCTCCCCTCCCCTCCCCTCCCTCCCCTCCCCTCCCCTCCCCTCCCTTCCCCTCCCCTCCCCTCCCCTCCCCTCCCCTCCCCTCCCCTCCCCTCCCCTCCCCTCCCCTCCCCTCCCCTCCCCTCCCCTCCCCTCCCCCCCATCCCCTCCCCTCCCCTCCCGTCTCCTCCCCTCCCCTACACCCCCTCCCCTATGCTCCCTGTCCCTATACTCTGCTACACTCCCCTCCCCTATCCTACCCTACACACTCCTACACTCCCCTCCCCTATCCTACCCTAAACTCCCGTTCGCTACACTACCCTACATTACCCTATGCCCCCCTCCCCTACACTCTCCTACACTCCCCTCCCGTATCCTACCCTACACTCCCCTAAACTCCGATCCCCTACACTACCCTATACTCTCCTATGCTCCCCTCCCCTCTAACACGCTACACTACGCTATGCTACACTACCCTACCCTACCCTACCATATCCTATCCTATCCTATCCTATCCTATCCTATCCTATCCTATCCTATCCTATCCTATCCTATCCTATCCTATCCTATCCTATCCTATCCTACCCTCCCCCTGCCCTCCCCTCCCCTCCCCTCCCTTCCTTTTATTCCCTCCCCTTCCCTCCCCTCTTGTCTTCTTCTCTCCTCTCTTCTTTCTTTCGGGTAACTTCAAATCGCTTCAGAGGTCAGCCTGCAGGTTGCGGAGGCAAAGCAACTGCTCTGGCTGGATGTGAAGAGCCAAGACAGAAGTTGCTGTCAGGGAAAAGATACACAGAGGGGATGAAAAAGACGGAGTGTGCTTCCGACCTTCACAACTTCTAAGCAAGCGGAGATGAGGTTGTGGAAGAAGCAAATAAGCTGTTGATCTAGAAGCAGCCTGAAGATTGTCCTTAAGCAAGGCCTTGCATTCTTCATTTTTACAGCATTGCTTGCCTTCAAGTGCACGACGATGATTTTATGAACTTTCTACCACTACAGAAATGCACCGGATTCTTTCACAAAACTTACGGGTAGTACTTGGCAATATTGGTCAGCATTCTCTATTTCCTTCTTCATCTCAATTCTCTTTTGGCCTGTGAAGCTTTCCAGATCAGAGGAGAAGATCCACAGTAATACGGAGCTTTGGATACTGCAAGGGAAACAAAGAATCCTACTGACAACTCTTTTCAACCTCGCCTGCAAGCATCACAGAAAAGAACACCGAAAGAACACCGCTTTATCATGGGAAGCATAAATTGGAGCATAGGTGTCCTATAGCTGAAGCGAGGTGAAGCAGGTTCCACACAAGGTGAAGGAGCACATCCATAAGCATTTCCGTAAAGCCGTGTTTTCAAACAAAGGGTTAAGATTTAGATTTTCTTACAAGTGAAGAATGAAGAAATAAAAGAAAAAGAAAATTACCAGGACATCCAGTTTTCCTCTAGCTTGCTTTGCTTCTTTCCGAATCTGAGTCTGGAGTGACAGTCAGGGAGCAGCGTTGTGCAGAAATGCCAAAGCCTCCCCAGCTGGTTGTACCTTCATCAGCAAGGGCTTTGATACTGCTGCCTCCTCAGCAACATCAGCCATTTCCGAGGAAAGCTGGTGTCCATCATGTCAAATAGGAATGGGAAATCCCTCTTGCCACAACTTCACACTCACACCAGAGTTGGCAGGACAGGCCGATGGACAGAGAAGCGTCTGCAAGAGTGTTAGAAAACAGACTTTAGATTTCCGTCAACCCAGGAAGAATTACTTGCTCATCCCTTCAAAGTGAACTCTGAGTAGAAGGAGGGGATCCCAAGCTGCATTCCTGACATCTATGCTGCAAAGTCATCCAATGGGACATGTTACTGTAGCAGCCTGTTACGAACAGAAACAGGACTTTGAGGTTATGCTGTTGGATTAGAATTAAGCTCAAAGAGTTAGTCCTTTGACGTGTTTTTGTTTGCAAGTGTTTTCACTGCTTCCCAGACAATGTCTCCAGCAAGCTAGCTGCTTGCTTCATTTGTTCTGTTCTGTTCTGTTCTGTTCTTTTTGATTCTGTTTTGTTTTGTTTTCTCAGCCAGGATTCTTAGAGAAATGAGATTAAAGTGATCATATTGTATGTCCACCCATCCCTCCCTCCCCTTCGCTTGTCCAGAGCTTTTACCTCGTCCAGCAGCTTGAATGAGCTCGGTCCTAGGTGCAGTTGTGTCCAAGCCATTCTGTTCCTAGACGTGTTGTGAGAACAGACAGCTAAGTAGTGGGGAGAGGACGTGCTGCTGTCTGCAGTGTGACCTCAGCGCTTACCAAACAGTAGGGAATACACAGAGAAGGGCCTTAGGAGAACTTCAAGCCCCAGATACGTTTTATGTGGAAACCATATTTCCCAAGATAACACTGGACACAACTGCATAATCAAAAGGGATTCATTTCTTGGTTCATTCAACTCCTAGGTTTTAGTTTTAAAACATGTCTGTCTTGGCTTAAAGCACTCTTCCAATCTCTATTTCCAGTTCCTAGGATTTCCTGAAATAGGGAATCCCACTTTTTCCTTTTACAATCTCCCAGTCTCTTCTTTTTTACCTCTCCCCAAGAAACTTAGCACTGCTCTCTTCATACTTGACAACTAGATATGGAGCTGTATCAGCCAGAAGGAAGTTTCCTTCACACTTTCTGCTTCTTACGGTATCTGGGCTCTTACCTTTACACTTACTCACCCTTCCTACATTAGCACAAAGAAAGCTGTTTGGGAGATCTGATGTCTTGTTTTCCAGAAACTGCCCTGAATCACCTTTACGAGAGCTGTCCCACGCTGCGAGCACAAGTCTTGCAGTCTGGCCAGATATTTGCCTTCTAAGTCAATAACCAAATCTGTTACAAAGGTAAGAACATGTAATTAATGGAAAGGAAATCCTTTTATCCTTTTATTTTGATCCAAATTCACTTTTTTTTTTTTTTCTAGACCAAGAATGAATCATGGAGAACCACCAAAACTCAGGTGAGAAATGAAATGACAAATGTTAAGGTCAGGCAGCTTGCCCACTGCCATTGCTACCCTGAAAGCAGATGGAGTGCATCTTCATACGCCACAGCCTGAGACACTAGTCGACAGGCCAGCCCGTGTGAGGAAGTCCATTGCTGTCCTGAATTTTAATGTGACAGGGGGACTCTTAAGCCTCTTGTTTATGCTTTAGTACTTGCGGTCTATGGGAGGACCACAGCACACTCTTCTCTGTCTCCCCTTATTTGTTGATCGTCTGTAGGAAGAAGAGAACGTGCAGAGGCCCTCACCCGTACATTGGGTCTGTTCTCACTCTGTGCAGCTCCATCATTGAGCAAAGTACCAACCTTGAGGCTTCTGTAAGGACTTGACACAAACTACAGAATACTACAATGAAGCATTCACAACAAAACCACATTTTTTTCCGCAGCCAAGCATCAAAACACTTACAGAAGGGCATGGTCCCTCTCTGTGCACCTCAAGGGGAGATCCACAAATCCTCACGTGGTTTCATCGCATCCAGCACCCTTCTCTGTGCCTCCCAGCTAAACGTGCACAGAGGCAGCTGTTGCCAAAGTGCTGTGGTGACACAATTCAGTTCTGTTTCTGAAGTCATCACCGCAGGCGCCTCCCAGTGACGGCACAACACTCTCTGTTGCTAATGCGTCCGTCTCAGAAACAGCTAGGGAAGTACCACTATGCCCAAACTGACTTGAATTAGAGTAGTTCCCAAATTATTCTCTGCTCCCCTACATCTGTGGAAGGTGAGTGATCAATCTTTTCCTTGAGAAAGGACTACAGAGCAAGAGAGCTTGATTCTGAGACGTTGCCCGTCCTTGTAGAGCAGTTCACCTTTGATTTCCATGTCAGAAAAAAGAAGGTGAAATCAACAATTCCCTTCCTCTGAGCTGGGAATAGGAAAGAAGCCCAATTCTCCAGGAAGCCTTCAAAAGGAAACTCTGCATTTCTTTGTTAAACACCTTGTTTAATTTCTTGAAAGAAATCTTTCCCAGGACTTTGCAACTGCGGTGGTTCGAAGCGGGTGGGCAGCCGAGTTCCACCACGGCCGCTCTCTCACTCCCCCTCCTCAAAGGGAAAGGGGGAGAAAATACGATGCAAAGGGCTCCAGGGCTGAGATAAGGACAGGGCGATGGCTCAACAAGTATCGTGACGGGCAAAGCAGACTCAGCAGAGTGACCCTCAGGGTCCCTCCCTGCCCCTGCTCCCCGTGGGGTCCCTCCCATGGGATGCCGCCCTTCCCCAGCTGATCCCACACGGGCTGCCCACAGGCAGCAGCTCCTCAAGCACTGCTCCCACACGGCTCCGTCCCACGGGCTCCAACCATCCATCCATCCCCCATGATTCAAAGATCGAAGCCGAAATTCCTTTAAGTGGTATATTCTTTATTGCAGCGCTGGATGCACGGGGGATCTCTCCACCTATCGTGCATACCCAAAGCGGAAAGCAGTCTTGAATTTATACAATCAATCTATCAATATTCTACAAGCGCCTATACATATGCATTACCTATCCCCGCCTTCCCTCGCTTCTCATGCTAATTAGCCTTTTGGCACCTTGCGCCTGCGTAGAGCCTCCCAAGAATTGTGGGCAGGGGTCTTTGGGACGTGGGCAGGGGTCTTTGGGAGGAAGACCCCGACTCTTCCTCACAGTGTACTTTTCACCTTTGGTCAGGAATCTGCTGAATTGGCACGTTTCTTAATTGCGAGAGCTGGTTGTTGCCAATTCTTCCGTTTGTTGTATCTTTATAATGAATTCCAATGTCCAATTTTGAGATTTATAGTCCTTACATTTGTTTCTCTGTCCGTCTGCCGCTTCTTTATCATGAGTTCCAGTGTCTTGTTTCGAGATATACAGTCCTTGTCTGGGGATTGTCCTTGCCTCCCCAATGCCTCCCCAATACCTCCTTAATCACCCAGGAGCAAACTGCTCCAGCACGGGTCCCCCACGGCTGGGCGGCAGCTCCCCCCAGCCCCCCTGCTCCTGCGGGGGCTCCTCTCCATGGCTGCAGCTGCGGCCCGGGGCCTTCTCCTGCGGGGGCTCTCCACAGGCCGCAGCCTCCTCCAGGCCACAGCCACCTGCTCCACCGGGGGCTCCTCCACCCACAGGGGGGCAGCAGCGTGGAGATCTGCTCCATGGGGGACCCATGGGTGCAGGGGGACAGCCTGCTCCACCAGGGGCCTCTCCCTGCACAGCCCGCAGGGGAACTGCTGCTGTGAGCCTGGAGCACCTCCTGCCTCCTGCTGCACTCACCTTGGGGGCTGCAGGGCTGCTTCTCACTCCTTGCTCTTCCAGCTTCTGTTGTGCAGCAGTATTTCCCCCTGCTTACATCTGCTCTCCCAGAGGTGCAAACAACATCGCTTATTGGCTCAGCTCTGGCAAGCGCCGGGGCCCTTTTGGAGCTATCTGGAGCTGGCTGTTGTCTGGATTGTTCTCACAGACGCCATCCCTACAGGCCCCTGCTACCAAACCCTTGCCACGTAAATCCGATCGAAGTGTATGGAGCAATTACAAAGCCGCTGTGCTTTGGGCTGTCACGATCCTTCTGCAAGTGCAGGGGAGGTGCAGGGTTGCTTTGCATTTCCAAAAGGAGGAAGAAAGCCTCCAACCCCACTGGACCTCAGCCACTTGCAGGATCCAAGCAACGCTCCCCACTTTCAGTTATCTCCCTCCCATGCACACAGTGGGAGCAAGGTTGAACAAGCACATTTTTGAAAATGTTTATCTTAATGAAGAATAAAAGAAGTCTACAACACCCAATCCCTCTGTGCACCCAAGGCAAAAATCATGGACTATTCTGCCTCAACACTATTTTCAGACCCAATTTGTCAAGTCATCTAGCAGAGGATTTCTCTCTTGTTCACTCACTAGCTTAGTAGAGCACCAGTTTACATAGGTGCTGGAGCAGATTCCTCAACCATCTGAAGGGACTTGATCCCAGAAAAGTTTAAAACTGCAGATGACTCATGATTTTGTGGTGAAGCATCTATTAAATGAGAGCTGTTCCGCTTAGGGCACAGTGAGACAGTGTGAGAAGAACCCTGTATCTCACTGATTGAGGCTTTATAACTCTACAGAATTGTCAGTCAACAATAAATGGAAAGTGCAGGAGATATGTTCTTTCTTCCTCCTTTCCCTGCCATACATTAGCAGAGAGATTGTGGTGGGATATAGGTTCAGAGCCTCACAGAAGAAGGATTTGAACCCAGGCTCTCCACAGTCTGCACCACTGCCTTCCTGATGGCTTTTGACTATTTTATTTTATTTTATTTTATTTTATTTTATTTTATTTTATTTTATTTTATTTTATTTTATTTTATTTTATTTTATTTTATTAGTATTATTATTCTTCTTTTTCTGGGTGGTGTCTAAGTCTTGGGGGGAAGAACAAACTGTGGGAGGAGGGAATGCTACTACTGTCTGTGACAGTGGTGATTTCTGGACAGTGTTAGCAACAGAGCTTCTGCAGAGAAGAGAAAATGCCAGGCGGTCTCTGTTGGTATTCCATGTACTGAGTACTGAGTGCAGTTTTGGGCTCCACAGTATAAGAAAAAGACATAAACCTGTTAGAGAGTGTCGAAAGAAGGGCAACAAACAAGAGGGTCTCTTTTAACAGGGGGATTGAGGTTTGTGGCAAGGTTTTGGTAGCAATTTAGGGGCTGCACTGTGCTGGACACAGCAACAGACGCACCATAAGCCAAAGTCAGACAATAAGCCAAGGTGTGTTTACGTGTGGTTTACTGTGGTTTAACGTGGTTTACGTATAGAAGAAAGTTTTCGCCTATTGGTGAGTATACTGCAGATTTGCTGCATTGTTCTAAATTAAATAGCAAGATAAGTGATGGCATCGTAGGCTGGGAAAATATTTCTAGAGTATCAGCGCATTTTGAGCATCATTTTAACTGTTTATGCAAACATGAAGATTATTAAAATCAGTGTTTATTTATGTCTGTATGTAAACAGGTGATCATGTTGTATAGCATGCAGTAAATGGTTTGTGAATGCTGCTTGAAGAATGAAAAGAGTAAGCCAGCTCCACAAGGAATAAATGAATTTTGTTTATTTGTGCAATGCAGAGATTAGAATTAGACCAACAGCATGGAACCAAAGTCTTGCTGTGTGCCTTTTATCTGTAGGACAGTTCATGGAGGCTTCAGCAGCCCTATCTGTTTTCTAGCAGTCTGAAATGTCCTCTGTGGTGCTGCACCCAGTTGAAAGCCTGCACTGATTGTGATGAACTTTCCTAACAGGAGGCACGGGTCCTTCGTCGGACGCTGGCTGGGGATGTATGCTGCGATGCGGGCAGATGATGCTGGCCCAAGCACTGATCTGCAGACACTTAGGGAGAGGTGAGTGCTGGTCCTGAGGGAACTTCGGTATTGTCTGCAGACGCTTCTTCGTAAGTACTCCATTAAAAGCACAAACCCTGAATTTATTAGTGAGACTTTCTTTGATGCCCTGGTAACAGTTCCTAATGAATCAATTCATATTCAGCTGGGTGAAATCATCCCAGCCTGAAGCAGAGAAATAGGCATAGAAGGAGAACAAATGGGGAATCCTGTCGCCATTATTTTATAAAGCTTTTAGTGTAACACCCAAGTTGAGGCCAAGGGAAAACCTGCCACCGTGGGACAGTGCTCTTACCCTTCTCTTCACTACTCACTTGTCAGCAGCACGAGGTCCAAACCCCCCTGGTGCAAGCTCTTAAGCATGCATGTCACATCCCAGGATGCTGCCAGTGGAGTGTTTGGACTTTCTGTATGGATCTTATGTTGTTATTTAATGGGTGCTTAGAAATCCAACAAGGTCTAAACACAGCCTGTACTTTTAAATAATCTTGGAAGCTCAGAGATACTGGAATGGCTATCAACACGCAGCATGATCCGTCAGAATATGTTTGCAGTTGATGTTTTTGTTTTGTTTTATTTTCCCTGTTTTTACAATCTAGCCTATGATGATAAAGGGCAGCTTGATGATAAATAACAAGCTTGGAATTCTAGGAGCTCTACACAAAATGTAAATATTCGAGATGAATTGAAATGTCTTTTAACATCTCATTATAAAGCTTTCTGCTGTCTAGACATTTGATCAGTGTAATGAAAACGTCACCATTTTTTATTCTATATCAATTTTTCCTTTCAGATTGGCAATGGGAAAAACACAAAAAACAACCAGAAGAATATCACAGAATCCTACGATGCTTTCTCGACAGGAAGGCTTGCTGTTATTCAATCCACCAGATGGGTAAGAACAAACATAAACTTTCAGGTTTTTTCCACTGAAATTTCTACTGTGTTGAATCACTAATTTGCAGTATGTTAATTCATAATTTTAAAAAGTGGATGTGAAGACAAGGTGTATGCTTATACAAAAATAAAAAGGTATGCAGATGGGCGCAAAGACTAGTAGTACAGAAACATTCCCTGAGACCTAAATAAAGCCATGTACTAGAATGTAGCTCTTGATAAACTCTGTAAGCCTTGGGTACCAGAGTCAGTAATGTTAGAATAGACAGTCTTGTAGCTTATTGCTGTAATTTGTAATAAAGGGCACTAACATTTGTTAACTTGTAATTCTCATTGTAGTTTAGAAGCCTTTTGTTTATTAAAGAAACTGGCACTCCCTAAGTTTTGAAAAGAGCATAGATTGAGAAAATAATTGTTATTGCTAAATACAGATTGCAGTTACTCTAGAATGTTTGACAGTCACGGTATTTACTGTATATTGTTCCCACATTCTTTATGGTCTCATTTTTCTTTGATTTTGTGTACGTGTGTCTTTTTTTCACTATGAAAACAGCACAGGTGGGTGTTGGAGAGGGGAAGTCAATTGGAGAATGGTTTGGACCAAATACAGTTGCTCAAGTACTAAAGTAAGTGAGATCATACCAGTCTCATTCAGAACGTACTCCCCTGGGGCAGCCAAGACAAGGCCCAGGCAGAGTTTTGAAGGCTGCATCTCCCCCTGTCCCACAGTCAGGAATGTACTTGCCATCTATTTACAAGTGCAGCATGGAATGTCATGCCACAGCTCGGTGTGCAGGTACTGAGTTGGGAATGGGTGACCTCTAAATTTTAATAAAGGAAGAGCCTGAGGAGAAGAAACTGCAGGAAAGTCTCCTGCTATGCCGTCTGCATGCCCTCACCAGTCACACCACAGATGTATATTCCTTTCTGCACAGTGGCACAGCTCTGGCAGGTCGAGAGTGCCACCGTGTAGGTCGGAGTGGTGGTGTGAAACATCAGAGAGAAGCCATCTCGGCTGAGGAGGGAACTGAGCTGCAATTCCTCCCTTTCTGAGCAGCAGTTCTGCCAGCAAGGCTACTGGATAAAGATGGGCAGCTCCTCATAGTCTGGGAGCCACACTGAAAGGAACTGAGGCTGCTCAGTTCTCCAGGGGTACGTGGAGGTGTCTTACCTCAGGCAGGGGCTAGGCTACAGGTCCTGCGAGCTCAGCAGCAAGTCTTTGACACCCTGGAACAGGCACATGATCTGAAGAGGGAGGGGAGCTGAAGCATGCCCTGGACTCCAGATCTTTCATGGCCAAGTTTTTCATGGTGAAACGCTCACCCCCATTTCTTTCTGGCTTATTTGAAACAGCTAATTCTGCCAGTGCAGCTTAAGAGTGTAGCTCCCTTCCCCAAAGGTTTGGATTTTGCAGAAGTGGACATAAAACTGTGTGCTGCTGTCTCCCACTGAAGTTTTGGTGCCCCAAACCCTTAGCTGATTTAGCTTTTAACGCCCCATTTCTGCTGTGCACGCAGGCTCAGGCAGAAGTAATTCCACTGAATTCAGTGGAATTTCTTAAGCAAAAAGTAATCTGCAAAACTGGCATAGGAATTTTTTTCTTTTCCAGATGAGAAAAGACACAATTGGGCAAGAACCCAGTGCAGAGACTGTCGAGTGCAATAAAAAGTAATAAACTTGATGTAGTTGAACTGTTACTGTCACTGCACTTAGCAGTAAGACAAAACAGTTTGCACATGGTGCAGCGCATATGTTTTTCCTGGTACCACTCAGTACCTATTTTTCTAAAGATATTAAACATTTAATGTTTAAAGTTTTCTTTTTCTTACATGGAGACTTTAAAAAATGCAGAAAGGATGTTTTTTCTTAAGAAAAAAAAAATAAATAAATGGTTCTGAGTGTAAAGCTACCCTTTTGATCCAACTAGTTTATATTAATTAGTACCTTAATGTTTTCTAGGAAGCTTGCTTTATTTGATGAATGGAATTCATTAGCAGTTTATGTATCTATGGGCAATACGGTGGTCATTGACGACATCAGGAAGTGACACCTCATCAGTTTTCTGGTAACAGTTTCTGATTTGACTCCATTTGCCAGCATGTATCTAAACATGAACAAATACTTGGGGGGGCATGGGTTTGTCTTGCAAGGGTAAGAAGAGGGAAGAAGGACATACAAACTCAGTTGTGTTTTTTTGATCCCTGATGCCAACTTCGTGCTCACATCACTGGATGTGAAGAGCTCCTTGAAGAATTTCTACTGTCATCATTGCTGCCATTTCATTTCTCTGGCGTTTTATAGGCAAAGCTTGACACTATTAATAACATTAATAGGACATGTCACTGCAGTCTTAAATTGTCATCCCCCAATCATTGATCTAACGTCTCACTTGGACGTGCCAGCACATACTGTCTGCTAGAATTACTTCTACTAAATAGCTGTAATTGCCATGCCCGGCTCGTTTTGTCTTGGGTGCCCTATAAAGATCCCTGGCAAACTAGCTTAATTCACTACTGAGAGGAAGATCTGCTTTGTGTTCCTCTGTGCGTTGACTGATTTCTAGTTTTATTCCCGCAGAAAAAATGTGCTGGTCCCCTCCTCAGAGCAGCAGCGCGTCCCACATCAGTGCACATTTGCACAGAAGTGCTCTTGGCCGAAGCAAGAAGGCAGGAGGACTCTGCACAGGCTGGAAAGCCCTCTTGCTTATTATACCTCTACGACTAGGGATAAATCACATAAATCCCGTATATATTGATGCATTTAAAGTAAGGTTTTCTTTCAATTCATAGCTTGTTACTGTCAAATAAGTTTGGGTATCTGTGATGTCAGTAAAGAAATGAATGACAATTTCCTTTATTCCTTTTGAACTCCTAGGAATGCTTTAAGATGCCACAGTCTTTGGGAGCATTAGGAGGGAAACCAAATAATGCCTTTTATTTCATAGGATTTTTAGGTAAGGAAAAAAGAAACTTATTCCAAATGTGCAGATGATCAAAAGAGAACATTTTTTGAAGGGGAAATAGTAAGGGGTCTAAGCGTGAACCTCTAGAAGTAAAGAAAGATGAGAATAGAATAAAATAAATGAAGAAGCATATCTAAAAGAAACAGTATGAGATGATCCTTAACAGGAGCAGAAAGTTAACAGCAAAGCTAGGTGTAAAAATAAGTGATGACATCAACAAGAGCAACATACTGAGAATAGCTGATAGCATTTGACAAGTGTATTGGTCAAATGTCACTTTTATTTTCTTGTATTTCAAAACTGTTTCTGATAGCAGTATCTTTTTCACCTTTTGCATACCTTCTGTTATTAAGTATTGCTCTAATTAATTTAAAATGCATTCCTTCAGATTTCACCCCACTTTGGGCCAAAATTTTGCAACCCTATTTTGTCCTTTTGTAAAACCTAACCTGTTTTAGTTAGGCTTTTTTGTTCCAATTTCTGAATGAATGCCTAATGGGATTACAGATTGCATCTGTGAACATCCTGTACCTTTTAATCTGTCAAATGTTAGTGTTTACAACACTTGAGATTTAAAAAAAAAAAAAAAAGTACTGGATCTCACATGGAAAAATAAAAGTATGTGACAAAGATAGAACATAACCAACCAAAAAATTACAGTAATAGGTGACAATAGGAAGTTATACTAAATACCCTGTGGGAAACGCTGTGTCTAAACCTTCCGATTCTCTTAAAGAATCCCTAGCTGGAAAGTCTAGATTATACTGACTGCGATGGCAATCTAATTTCTATTTTACAGTTCTGGACCAAGTGCTTATTAATGTCACTTGCTTGTTTTTAACATACGGCTTTTACCCATCCAGGCAATGAGCTGATCTATCTGGACCCTCACACCACTCAAAGCTTTGTAGATTCAGAAGAAAATGGCACGGTTGACGATGAGAGTTTCCACTGCCAGGAAGCCCCACATAGAATGAAGATCATGAATTTGGACCCTTCAGTAGCTTTAGTAAGTGTCAGGAAATCTGGAATGCATGTACTTTATCTCAAAGTAATGTCTCTCTACATTGGTAAGGGCAGCAATGCATCTCCTTGAACAGAACCAAGATCACAAAGCTGTCTTCTGTGATCAACACATAGTAGTTTGTACATAACTACATCGAGAATCTTAGGGCAAGTGGGGAGCTGTCTGTACTGTAGGAGCTCGCTTTGTTTTCTTTACTGAGCAGCTTTTACTTCTTTCAAGAGGCATTATAATGGTCAGAGCAAGGAACTGAAACAGGTTTACGTGTTTTATTCTATCACTACTTTATGTTTGGTCACCTCTAGACAAGTTACTTAAACTTACTTTCTATCATAAGTTGAAAATGTTTAAGTGGAATTATTGTATTTCACCCCAAATTACAAATACAAATGTATTATTTGTAATTCACCCAAAATGTCATGGGGGTACAGTGGTATTTGAAAAAATTGGATCTGATCCCATGCCAGTATCCTGTGATTGGGTGATTGGCAGTTGTCACCAGTGGGATGTGTTTCTAAAGCTTTAAACAATCTGTAAAGATACCGGTATCTGTCATTCATTCACATACCTGTTTTTTAATACTGCTGCTTTTTAGAAAGTTTTTTTGTTTTGTTTTGTTTTAATACTTAACTACGTAACTGTGCAAAATGTGGCATGATGCAACGAGACAGACAAAATCATAATGAAGAGCAAATATTTTCAGTATAGATACCAGAATGGAAATGTTCCTTAGGTGGTCCATCATCTACAAGTTTTCAGCTTCTGCTGATACGTGGACTGTAGGAACTGGGTGGCGCTCCATGGAGGAGCACACAGGAGCTGCTGCTATTTTTTGCTTGACTATTTCGTTAGGGGTTTGCAGGGCCTTGTTCTCCCCGTGGGTTCTCTCCCTAGAGCTGCCACATATTTGGAGTCTTATATCTACTGATCGTACAGGGCATTACTGTATCAGAGGTCAAACCGCCTTACCTGCTGGTACCACATACCTACCATCTGCAAAGGTAAAACTCTGTGTGTTTGTTTTTTCCCCTAAGGGCTTCTTTTGCAAAGAAGAATGTGATTTTGATAACCGGTGTAGTCTTGTACAAAAGGTAAGAGTGGGAACTTAGCATCTCGATTTGTTCTTTATAAAGTCTGGTTTTTATTGTCTGTTTTTTGTAAAATTTTCCTTTGCATTTTCCTTTGTATACAAATTGTATGAGCCATGGAGAAGAATGCATTAAAGCATCAGGGTAAGGCAATACTACTGAATTGCTAATTGGAAATTGTTCAGCACTTTACCAGCCACAAACCCTGCCAGTTGGAAAATGGCTGTAAACATCCACACTTGAAGGTGTTACACTTGCTTTTAACTTCTAATTCTCACTAAATGACTAAGGTTTAACTGCCATATTGTAGTGATGTATCAATGATTTGCTTCCTGATCCTTTTTTATTGTTTGACATAATAGATTGCGTGTTCTAATTATGACTGTTAGTCCCTGCTATCTTAAAGATCTGATTCTGTAAGCGCTGCAGGCCTCTAGCTCCTGCTGATCTAGGGAGAACAGAAGGTGCTGGCTGCCACAGGAAACAGACTTGAGGATGTTTCTGCATGCAGCTGTTAAGCTAAGCACCAGACGTCTGAATGTAAAGTACCATCAACCTCTAAGGGCATTTATTTAAAAAAAAAAAATCATCTAAGGAAAACAGTTTGTAAATAACTGAAATACAGGACAGAAGGTAACTTCTCTTTGAAGAGGAATAGCGTTTGGCTTCAGGAACACCTTTTTTCCTGACCAAAACCTGTCCTTCAAAATCTGATGCGTTTTTTTTTTTTTTTTCCCCTTTGGAGGAGCTGATAGATCTGTCTTTTGTGCTATTGATCAACAGAAAACTTGAGGAGAGTTCTATGCAAGCAACTTTCTTTTAAAAAGCAGAAAATATTGTACATTCCTAGTGTGCTTGCTACCTGTAAACAAAATTACAGGTTTGCAGATATCAAAGCTGATATCAAAAGATGATAAGACTGATAATTTGTAGTACAGTTCAAGAGATCTGTCTTCCAGATGTGTTTTAACTAGGGATGTATTACAGAGACCATGGTGCTTGGATTTCACAGTATGTCTGTATAAAGACTTTTTTTTCCTGATGGACATGCGTAATTAAAAAACACTTTCAATTAAGCAGACACGTTTTGTGTTTGAAGCGTCTCCCGAGCCAGCTTTTAAAATGAAAGCATTCTGTCCTCAGGAGATTCTAAAGCAGCAGAGTCTACGGATGTTTGAGCTGGTCCAGAAGCACCCGCCACACTGGCCTCCTTTCATACCTCCAACAAAACCAGAAGTGACAACCACAGGAGCAGGTAAGGCACTGATTAAAAGCCTAATTGTGCAATGTTATGTTCCTCGTTAGCAAATAAAAGAATAATCACAGGTAGAATAACTATCCTTTGTGAGTGTCAAGCAATATATAGCAGGCATGTATCCAAACAAGCCATACAATTGCTAGCACAGATTATTTTTTTTCACTCTTACAAAGTACTTTTCTGGAATGCGTCTTTCAAAGTTTTTTTTTTTAAGTGAACAAAATCAGGCATGTCTTTAGAAGCATTTTTTTCTTTATCTTTTTTTACAGAACTCATTGAATCTACTGACAAGCTATTTGAATTGGAAGAAGAATTTGAAATCCTGAGTGTGTGAAGGAAACTGTGGTGACTCTTCTGAGTGTTGAATATATTGGTAATATTATTGCATTGACTTAAACAGCCATGTTAGCCCCGAAGTGCCTGAAATTATGGATAACAGAGCACAGAAATCTAGTAGCATCCAAAACTCCAAGGGCAGTTTAACACACAAGCTTCCCCGGGTGGAAAGGCAGTAAGAGATCTTGTGATAAGATGCTTAAAGGGAATCTCTTTTTAACGTACCTTACCTGGAGACAAACGGGCCTTTGAGATTAAGGCAAAAATACATGTATCACTGGGCACCATGTTTGGAGAAAGGGATAACCCAAATGGATATTTCTTGCTCTCATATAATAATGCAATAGTTTAGTTCTTCAAGCAAAACAGTCTTCAGTTCAGGAGGATGTTTACTTCTGTTCCCTCCTGTGGGCTGCGTCATAGGAAAAATACATTGTCTTGTTTAAAAGATTGACTGGATCAGGAGAAAATTGTTTCCTTGTTAAATTTTTTAACATGTATTTGAGCAACCAGACTTTATTACAAAAATGTTTCTGTAAAAGGAACTATGTCTAATGGACACATTTTGCAATAGCCTTCCTGTTTCTGGGAGACCTCAAGAGGAACAGGAGCCTCAAATAGTTGATACAGATCACAACCACTGTTATAGTTATGGTATATTTCGCCTTGACCTTAAAATTCAAATGATTAAAACTTAGGTTATTTCTTTCCGAGTTAAAACGAGTCAAAGGTGGTTTAACTGTACCTTATTTATTTTAGAATAGATTTACACAAGTTTCTCTGTTACAGCACTTTATCTGTGCATCTAATAAATTTCTTAAGCTTTTCTTAGGTTGTATGCTGCTATGTTTGGTTAATTTGTGTGAACTAAATATAAACCAGGTGATCTTAAAACTTAATATAGAAGCGTACACAGATTACTGAATTGTTGCTTTTTGACTTCTTGCCTTTTGAAATCTGTTTTGGTAGAAGTGCCTTAACCCTACAGGTTTATCAGAACAGCCTGGGCAGTTTTATTTCTAAGGCAGAGAATCTCTCTCTAGCAGCCATAAGAAAAACAGTTCAGAATAAAGAAAGGCAAAGATTTTTAATCCATGCTGAAGTTCCTTTTCACTACCAGACAGTCCCCCTTGAGGTCATGTTGTCATGCTAGTGTAACAAACATGAACTGCAGACTTTCATCTTCACCAATAAATGACAACATAGAGAAATACTGAATATTGTCTCCTCTCACTTGCACCTCTCGATCAGGGCCACTGTTTTTTCAAACAAAAGAGTTAACGAGACCCTATTGCATCTTGTTTAATGTTTATTAACTACAGTTTGGAAACCACAAACGTAGAAAAAAAATATCATTTCCTTATTTTATTAAAACATATATAAAACATATATAAAACATATATAATATATATATATAACACATATTGTGTTGTAAAGCCCACAATTCCATACCAATGACAACAAAAAAATCATCTAATTGAGCATGCAGTTTTCATTAACCTGTTTTTTGTTTCTTTTTTTTTTTTACAAATACCCAACAACACATACACATGTGTTGTGTTGTGTTTTTTTCCATCATTTCTCACTGAAGCAATACCCATCCCGTATCAGATCTGTGTCATTACTCTAATTTTTGTTCCTAATGTACTTGAAAAACTTCTTAACTCTATTGATTGCAACAGTGGATTTTTTTCCCTCCGATCTTAACTCCATTTATCAATTACTTATTCTCTTAAAATCCTGCTTTTAAGAGATGGTTGGGTATTCACCATCTCTCACTCTTATTTATAGATTTTCTTTTCTTTTTCAGTAGTTCAGCCCTAGTCAACTCGGAGGTGGGCAGCAGCAGCTTCTATGGAGCACCTATGCTGGAAAAAAAAAAAAAAAAAAGTTGAGCCTTGAGGGAAAAGGAAGGTGGGAGAGCCAGATGGGGCAAGAGGAAGGGAGGTGGTTTGACCAGGACACCTTGAGGGTCTGGGAAGAGAAGAAATGGATGGGTGCTTAAGAAATGAGCAGCATCACAGCCTACATACGGAAGAATAGTGACGAGCAGTTTAGAAATGTGAGCGATTGGTGGTCTTGTGTTGATCGGCAGCTGTGCTCCATGGTTATAGCTGTAATTTCAGCAGTTTACTGTGTAAGCCGCATGTTGCCACTTCCTTGATCAAGGCAAATGCTGTTCCGTTGCAGGGAAGAGGGGCAAGACTCAGGGAAGAAACGGAACGGAGAAAAACTGTACACTGTGGATATGCACACGTAGCCATAAAATCAGTGCTGGACAGAAAGAGAGAAAGAGAGACAGACAGAGAGACAGAACGAAAGGAGGGAAGGAAGGAAGGAAGGAAGGAAGGAAGGAAGGAAGGAAGGAAGGAAGGAAGGAAGGAAGGAAGGAAGGAAGGAAGGAAGGAAGGAAGGAAGGAATGGAGGGAGGGAGGAAGGTAAAGGGAGAAAGAAGGAATACCCCACACTCATAAAAGTGAGAAAGATCCAGGTGTAAAAGAACGTAAAAGAAAGACAACTGTCATGTTGTGGTCTGATAGTTTCTGGGAGAAAGCAGAAACCCAGCAATTCTGTCTTTCCTACTCCTCCAAACCAATTCCGTTGACAACTCTGAATGCTTCCAGCTAGAAAAAAAAGGAAGAATGAAGTGGAGGGCTCCTTGCCATCACTGTATTTCTGGAGCAGATTTCTGAATAGTCCCCGCAGCCAGCTGTAGGGCCTGTGCCAGGCTTGGAGTGGCTGCAGGGAACATGCCAGGGGCTCGAGGTGCTGCAGGGAACATGCCAGGGGCTGGAGGGGCTGCAGGGCGAGTGACACGGGTTTGAGGGGCCTCAGGTCCCAGCGCAGTGGTTGAAGTCGATGCAGGGAACATCAGAGTTGTTGGAGGGGCTGCAGGTAAAATGCCAGGGGTTGCGGGGGCTGCAGGGTGCTGAGTCACAGCTTTGCATCAGGTCAAGACGCATTTTCCTAGAACCATCCATTTCCTCCTGAAGGGGCTGGATAGCATGGAACGGTCTTCAAAATGCACAGAGCAGACCCCAGCAAACGTAGGGATGCTGCTAGCAAGTAGGGAACTTTTTTGTTGATGTTGTTAACATTGTTTCACGACAATAGATGCAAACATGTATCTTGAGTTGAGGGCAAAGGTTACCTTGGATCTGAAGCACACAGGCATTCACTAATGTCCCCCCATCCGGAGTGAATCCACAACGACTCAGAAGGAAAACTAAAGTCCAAAGCAGTGCACTGGGATAAAGAGAGTTTAATAGGGTAGAAAAGGAATAAAAACAATATAATAAATATTAATATTTATAATTTATAATATAATAACGTATAAAAATTGTTTAATTAATAAGATTAAATAATAATCATCATAATTTTATAGTAATAAAACAACGCCATACTGTACAACACAGTCAAGAAAGTGGATTTAATGCAATAAAAATAAAACCCATTTATCCCATCCCAATGAGTTCCTATCCCCATCATCACTTCCCATCCCACTGATCATTTCCTATCCCAACAACGTCCCAGTTCTGATCCCAAGGCTGAATTCCCAACTCCCACCCACCCATCCAGCCAGCCATGCACCCATTTTCTGCATTTTCAGGTCACAAGACTCTGATGAAGGCCACCTCAGCCTTTTCCCCGAAAAAAAAGCTGCTCTTTATTGTGAAAAACTTCACTTTTGCACAACACTGCAGACCCAGCCAAGATGGTCCTGCAAGACAAGGTGAAACAAACATACAAAACCCATATGGAGGTAAATTGGTTCATCTAAACAAATTCCTACCACGAAATCCTGATCCTCAATCTCAGCACCGATGAAAAAAGAGGATACAGTTCCCTCCTCCAAGGTCCCTCTCTGCCCCTGCTCCCCGTGGGCTCCTCTCCATGGCTGCAGCTGCGGCCCGGGGCCTGCTCCTGCGGGGGCTCTTTTTTGCACCTAAGTGCTGTTAACCATCCCAGGCATTTGTTGTTCACATGGTGAATAAGTGCTGTTTTGGATTTACAGAGATAATCTGTAGATTTGGTTCCAAAGGGGTTCAAATTCAGGCAAGGCAGTGAGAGCTTTGTGGGCTGCAGGAGAACCAAAATGCAGGAACTGTCAGGGCTCATCCTCACCCGTGACCAACTCTCATTTGGTCTTCTTTGGAGAGAAAGCCAAGCCAGCCAGATGGCTTCCACTACTTCTATGGGAGTGACATTGGGATTGATCTTTAAAATGAAATGAAGCAGAAGGCTGTGGGTTCTCCAACCTTCAAGATATGCAGCACTTGGCTGGGAAGGTTTCTTCCGTTCCTATGGATTTGAAGAATTAGGGCTGAAAGAAGCAGCAGGACCTTAGGGCCATATTCTGTCATCTCTATGGAAACTCCTGACGGGAATTACCTCCCTACTGGTGTCAAACTGCAGGCAGGCAAACGGGTGTGGTCTCCTCTCTGTGCAACTCCCCAATCCATGGTGTCTCTTTGCATGTGTGAAATTGCATGTGTATAGGGGGTGTGGTGGCAGAAGAGTGAAAGCCTCTTCTGATGGCTCCTAAAGCTGTGAGTCTGACCCTTCTGTGACTGTGCTGAAAGCGATCCTGGGGATAGAAGGGAGAGTGATCCAGCTGCACATCATGAGACGGGAAAGAGACAGAGGCTCTGGCGTGCACTGCTGACTGGTTTGCCTCGGTGGGGTTGGAGTGAGGAAGCTGTACCCTCCTCTGTTAGCACAAAGGAGAGGAGTTATTCCACGCTATTTTTCCTCCTCTGTGTATGAATGGACAGACTGCACAGTTGGTTAAGGCCGTAGCTACTGAAGACAAGAACTCGATTGTCTGCTGCTCTTCAGGCAGAAGGCAGAAGGAATCAAGAGACAGGACTGGTTCTGTCTGCATACTGCAGTAGACGCACTTTTTTGCATCTTCTGTGCGTGAAAAAGTATGTTTTAATTGATAAGAATCCCAAGGGCCTAGAAATACTGCAGTTTTAGGATAAATCTGGTATAAACTGAGTGTCCTGAGGATTTTGAGTACTCCATTTCCGTGGCCAGACCAACAGAAACTCCAGGGCAATAGGAAACACAACTTTCTCTCTCTTATCCTAAATTTCTCCACTTGTTATCTCCTGACCAGCAATTTACAGGAAAGTTACAGGAAAGTGAGGGAAAATATTTGAACTATTTATACACCAGTGCAGGTGGTGCCATGTTAACTTCACTCTTTTGCAAGATCTTGTTTGCTAACAGCAAGTTATGGCCCCTAGGGATGTTTTACCTTGAGGGAGGGAATGGGGGCACACCAAAACAAGTAGAACAAGCAAAATACTGTGGGGTGGAGCTGACAAAACAACAAACAAACAAACAAACAACAAAAAAACAACTACCACCACAGACCACCCACTAGTGCCGTGCTTTTCATACTGAAGTGAGGAAAGAGCAGAGCATCCTTGCAGGAACTTCATGCCTCAAAACCCTCCTTTGTCACTCTTCCTGCACTTGTGTAACAGTTGCTTGCAGGTCTGTTTCCTTTCTTATTTCAGGACTGGAAGATGGCTTCATGGACAAAACAGACTTGGCTTGGGGAAGAGTAATTGAATTTATTGCCAACTGATCACAAAGTAGGACAGTGAGAATTTAAAAACTTTAAAACCAACCAACCAACCAACCAACCAACCAACCAAACAGAAAACCACCTCGCCACACTACCTCCATCCCAGGCTAAACCTCAGTCTTGATTCTTCTATCTATTTCCCACGGAGCAGTGGGGGGTGGTTGGAGGATGTTGGGGACTGGAGGTTGCAGGCTCTGCTGCTCCTTCATCGTATTTGGCAATTTTATTGATGGTAGCGCTCCCCACCCCTCCCATCCCCTCTTTTCCCTTCCCTCCACTCCCCTGCCCTCCCCTATGCTCCCTGTTCTTTCTGACCAACAGTATGATAGATTCGGGTGGGTGGTCAGCACGTGGGGCTACGGAGAGGACATGTACACAAAGATTTGCCTCCAGATCCAAAATGTCATGTATTTGGCAATTTTATTTATGGTAGCACTCCCCTCCCCTCCCCTCCCCTCCCCTCCCCTCCCCTCCCCTCCCCTCCCCTCCCCTCCCCTCTTTTGCCTCCTCTCCCCACTTTTGCCTCCCCTCCCCCCCATCCCCTCCCCTCCCCTCCCGTCTCCTCCCCTCCCCTACACCCCCTCCCCTATGCTCCCTGTCCCTATACTCTGCTACACTCCCCTCCCCTATACTACCCTACACACTCCTACACTCCCCTCCCCTATCCTACCCTAAACTCCCGTTCGCTACACTACCCTACATTACCCTATGCCCCCCTCCCCTACACTCTCCTACACTCCCCTCCCGTATCCTACCCTACACTCCCCTAAACTCCGATCCCCTACACTACCCTATACTCTCCTATGCTCCCCTCCCCTCTAACACGCTACCCTACCCTACCCTACCCTACCCTACCCTACCCTACCCTACCCTACCCTACCCTACCCTACCCTACCCTACCCTACCCTACCCTACCCTACCCCACCCTATCCTATCCTATCCTATCCTATCCTATCCTATCCTATCCTATCCTATCCTATCCTATCCTATCCTATCCTATCCTATCCTATCCTATCCTACGCTCCCCCTGCCCTCCCCTCCCCTGCCCTCCCTTCCTTTTATTCCCTCCCCTTCCCTCCCCTCTTGTCTTCTTCTCTCCTCTCTTCTTTCTTTCGGGTAACTTCAAATCGCTTCAGTCGTTCTCATAGCTCCTGTCCCTGGCTGATTCACGGGAACCCATCAGCAGCAACCAGAAGCGCTCCAGCTGCTGTGTCACTGGTCGAGCAACAGTCTCCAACTGGGAATCGCTGACTTCGTTGTGTGGCTCAGACAGGTGCCTTGCAGTTCCACCATGGCCTGGACGTTTCCTCTTGCTGTGTCCCCACCTACAGCGCACTTCTGCTTAGAAGCAGCAGCAGGCTTTGCAAGGTGTCCCACTCCTTCCATTTTCAGTGGTTTAGCTTGGCTAGCCGGGTGGTGTCTGTCAATAGAAGACAACAACGAGATTTGGGTTAGAAACAGCTAACTGAGTAGTTCCTTTGCACAAGGGCAAGGAATATCTACCCCTTCCTACTGGAGGCTGCAGTGTCAGAGATAATGACGGGTCCTTCCGAGAGCTTTGAAATATCCCTTGGGGATGCTGAGTCCAGAGGACCAGAGCAAACCTGTCTAAAGTACACCGTGGAATCACTCGGAATGACTTCCTAGCAGAAGCATGTGTCTGATACGGCTTCAGCTGCTTGCAGTGTTCTTCTTCACCTCATACCTAAATTCAGATGAGAGATCTCAATGAAGATGGAAAGGTTGAGAAATAGAGAAATCACTGATGTGCTTTGAGAACTTCTAAGGACTGAGTACTGCATCAATCCCATGTTGTGACATTAAGGATTGGTTAGAAAAGCAAACGTTAAAAACAAGGAAAGGGGAAGAACAAGTAAGCTTTCTTAAAGTATCTATTCTATTTAAGGTATCTTTAAAGAAGTAAATAAGTACTGAAATATATATGCAGATAGAGAGAGAGAGAGAGAGAGAGAAAGAGAGAGATACAGAAACCTAAGAGTCTGCTGTGCAGGTTAGCTTCTTGCTCTCTTTTCTAAAAGTCACAGTGAATGCAGCATCTGTGTGCGTTACAAGCATTACCCTCAGTCCAGCACAGGTACACACGAGAGGTCAGCCTGCAGGTTGCGGAGGCAAAGCAACTGCTCTGGCTGGATGTGAAGAGCCAAGACAGAAGTTGCTGTCAGGGAAAAGATACACAGAGGGGATGAAAAAGACGGAGTGTGCTTCCGACCTTCACAACTTCTAAGCAAGCGGAGATGAGGTTGTGGAAGAAGCAAATAAGCTGTTGATCTAGAAGCAGCCTGAAGATTGTCCTTAAGCAGGGCCTTGCATTCTTCATTTTTACAGCATTGCTTGCCTTCAAGTGCACGACGATGATTTTATGAACTTTCTACCACTACAGAAATGCACCGGATTCTTTCACAAAACTTACGGGTGGTACTTGGCAATATTGGTCAGCATTCTCTATTTCCTTCTTCATCTCAATTCTCTTTTGGCCTGTGAAGCTTTCCAGATCAGAGGAGAAGATCCACGGTAATACGGAGCTTTGGATACTGCAAAGGAAACGAAGAATCCTACTGACAACTCTTTTCAACCTCGCCTGCAAGCATCACAGAAAAGAACACCGAAAGAACACCGCTTTATCATGGGAAGCATAAATTGGAGCATAGGTGTCCTATAGCTGAAGCGAGGTGAAGCAGGTTCCACACAAGGTGAAGGAGCACACCCATAAGCATTTCCATAAAGCCGTGTTTTCAAACAAAGGGTTAAGATTTAGATTTTCTTACAAGTGAAGAATGAAGAAATAAAAGAAAAAGAAAATTACCAGGACATCCAGTTTTCCTCTAGCTTGCTTTGCTTCTTTCCGAATCTGAGTCTGGAGTGACAGTCAGGGAGCAGCGTTGTGCAGAAATGCCAAAGCCTCCCCAGCTGGTTGTACCTTCATCAGCAAGGGCTTTGATACTGCTGCCTCCTCAGCAACATCAGCCATTTCCGAGGAAAGCTGGTGTCCATCATGTCAAATAGGAATGGGAAATCCCTCTTGCCACAACTTCACACTCACACCAGAGTTGGCAGGACAGGCCGATGGACAGAGAAGCGTCTGCAAGAGTGTTAGAAAACAGACTTTAGATTTCCGTCAACCCAGGAAGAATTACTTGCTCATCCCTTCAAAGTGAACTCTGAGTAGAAGGAGGGGATCCCAAGCTGCATTCCTGACATCTATGCTGCAAAGTCATCCAATGGGACATGTTACTGTAGCAGCCTGTTACGAACAGAAACAGGACTTTGAGGTTATGCTGTTGGATTAGAATTAAGCTCAAAGAGTTAGTCCTTTGACGTGTTTTTGTTTGCAAGTGTTTTCACTGCTTCCCAGACAATGTCTCCAGCAAGCTAGCTGCTTGCTTCATTTGTTCTGTTCTGTTCTGTTCTTTTTGATTCTGTTTTGTTTTGTTTTCTCAGCCAGGATTCTTAGAGAAATGAGATTAAAGTGATCATATTGTATGTCCACCCATCCCTCCCTCCCCTTCGCTTGTCCAGAGCTTTTACCTCGTCCAGCAGCTTGAATGAGCTCGGTCCTAGGCGCAGTTGTGTCCAAGCCATTCTGTTCCTAGACGTGTTGTGAGAACAGACAGCTAAGTAGTGGGGAGAGGACGTGCTGCTGTCTGCAGTGTGACCTCAGCGCTTACCAAACAGTAGGGAATACACAGAGAAGGGCCTTAGGAGAACTTCAAGCCCCAGATACGTTTTATGTGGAAACCATATTTCCCAAGATAACACTGGACACAACTGCATAATCAAAATGGATTCATTTCTTGGTTCATTCAACTCCTAGGTTTTAGTTTTAAAACATGTCTGTCTTGGCTTAAAGCACTCTTCCAATCTCTATTTCCAGTTCCTAGGATTTCCTGAAATAGGGAATCCCATTTTTTTCTTTGTACACTCTCCCAGCCTCTTTGTTTTCCTATCCCCAAGAAACTTAGCACTGCTCTCTTCATACTTGACAACTAGATATGGAGCTGTATCAGCCAGAAGGAAGTTTCCTTCACACTTTCTGCTTCTTACGGTATCTGGGCTCTTACCTTTACACTTACTCACCCTTCCTACATTAGCACAAAGAAAGCTGTTTGGGAGATCTGATGTCTTGTTTTCCAGAAACTGCCCTGAATCACCTTTACGAGAGCTGTCCCACGCTGCGAGCACAAGTCTTGCAGTCTGGCCAGAAATTTGCCTTCTAAGTCAATAACCAAATCTGTTACAAAGGTAAGAACATGTAATTAATGGAAAGGAAATCCTTTTATCCTTTTATTTTGATCCAAATTCACTTTTTTTTTTTTTTTTCTAGACCAAGAATGAATCGTGGAGAACCACCAAAACTCAGGTGAGAAATGAAATGACAAATGTTAAGGTCAGGAAGCTTGCCCACTGCCATTGCTACCCTGAAAGCAGATGGAGTGCATCTTCATACGCCACAGCCTGAGACACTAGTCGACAGGCCAGCCCGTGTGAGGAAGTCCATTGCTGCCTGAATTTTAACATGACAGGGGGACTCTTAAGCCTCTTGTTTATGCTTTAGTACTTGCGGTCTATGGGAGGACCACAGCACACTCTTCTCTGTCTCCCCTTATTTGTTGATCGTCTGTAGGAAGAAGAGAACGTGCAGAGGCCCTCACCCGTACATTGGGTCTGTTCTCACTCTGTGCAGCTCCATCATTGAGCAAAGTACCAACCTTGAGGCTTCTGTAAGGACTTGACAAACTACAGAATACTACAATGAAGCATTCACAACAAAACCACATTTTTTTCCGCAGCCAAGCATCAAAACACTTACAGAAGGGCATGGTCCCTCTCTGTGCACCTCAAGGGGAGATCCACAAATCCTCACGTGGTTTCATCGCATCCAGCACCCTTCTCTGTGCCTCCCAGCTAAACGTGCACAGAGGCAGCTGTTGCCAAAGTGCTGTGGTGACACAATTCAGTTCTGTTTCTGAAGTCATCACCGCAGGCGCCTCCCAGTGACGGCACAACACTCTCTGTTGCTAATGCGTCTGTCTCAGAAACAGCTAGGGAAGTACCACTATGCCCAAACTGACTTGAATTAGAGTAGTTCCCAAATTATTCCCTGCTCCCCTACATCTGTGGAAGGTGTGTGATCAATCTTTTCCTTGAGAAAGGACTACAGAGCAAAAGAGCTTGATTCTGAGACGTTGCCCGTCCTTGTAGAGCAGTTCACCTTTGATTTCCATGTCAGAAAAAAGAAGGTGAAATCAACAATTCCCTTCCTCTGAGCTGGGAATAGGAAAGAAGCCCAATTCTCCAGGAAGCCTTCAAAAGGAAACTCTGCATTTCTTTGTTAAACACCTTGTTTAATTTCTTGAAAGAAATCTTTCCCAGGACTTTGCAACTGCGGTGGTTCGAAGCGGGTGGGCAGCCGAGTTCCACCACGGCCGCTCTCTCACTCCCCCTCCTCAAAGGGAAAGGGGGAGAAAATACGATGCAAAGGGCTCCAGGGCTGAGATAAGGACAGGGCGATGGCTCAACAAGTATCGTGACGGGCAAAGCAGACTCAGCAGAGTGACCCTCAGGGTCCCTCCCTGCCCCTGCTCCCCGTGGGGTCCCTCCCATGGGATGCCGCCCTTCCCCAGCTGATCCCACACGGGCTGCCCACAGGCAGCAGCTCCTCAAGCACTGCTCCCACACGGCTCCGTCCCACGGGCTCCAACCATCCATCCATCCCCCAGGAGCAAACTGCTCCAGCACGGGTCCCCCACGGCTGGGCGGCAGCTCCCCCCAGCCCCCCTGCTCCTGCGGGGGCTCCTCTCCATGGCTGCAGCTGCGGCCCGGGGCCTGCTCCTGCGGGGGCTCTCCACAGGCCGCAGCCTCCTCCAGGCCACAGCCACCTGCTCCACCGGGGGCTCCTCCACCCACAGGGGGGCAGCAGCGTGGAGATCTGCTCCATGGGGGACCCATGGGTGCAGGGGGACAGCCTGCTCCACCAGGGGCCTCTCCCTGCACAGCCCGCAGGGGAACTGCTGCTGTGAGCCTGGAGCACCTCCTGCCTCCTGCTGCACTCACCTTGGGGGCTGCAGGGCTGCTTCTCACTCCTTGCTCTTCCAGCTTCTGTTGTGCAGCAGTATTTCCCCCTGCTTACATCTGCTCTCCCAGAGGTGCAAACAACATCGCTTATTGGCTCAGCTCTGGCAAGCGCCGGGGCCCTTTTGGAGCTATCTGGAGCTGGCTGTTGTCTGGATTGTTCTCACAGATGCCATCCCTGCAGGCCCCTGATACCAAACCCTTGCCACGTAAATCCGATCGAAGTGTGTGCAGCAATTACAAAGCCGCTGTGCTTTGGGCTGTCACGATCCTTCTGCAAGTGCAGGGGAGGTGCAGGGTTGCTTTGCATTTCCAAAAGGAGGAAGAAAGCCTCCAACCCCACTGGACCTCAGCCACTTGCAGGATCCAAGCAACGCTCCCCACTTTCAGTTATCTCCCTCCCATGCACACAGTGGGAGCAAGGTTGAACAAGCACATTTTTGAAAATGTTTATCTTAATGAAGAATAAAAGAAGTCTACAACACCCAATCCCTCTGTGCACCCAAGGCAAAAATCGTGGACTATTCTGCCTCAACACTATTTTCAGACCCAATTTGTCAAGTCATCTAGCAGAGGATTTCTCTCTTGTTCACTCACTAGCTTAGTAGAGCACCAGTTTACATAGGTGCTGGAGCAGATTCCTCAACCATCTGAAGGGACTTGATCCCAGAAAAGTTCAAAACTGCAGATGACTCATGATTTTGTGGTGAAGCATCTATTAAATGAGAGCTGTTCCGCTTAGGGCACAGTGAGACAGTGTGAGAAGAACCCTGTATCTCACTGATTGAGGCTTTATAACTCTACAGAATTGTCAGTCAACAATAAATGGAAAGTGCAGGAGATATGTTCTTTCTTCCTCCTTTCCCTGCCATACATTAGCAGAGAGATTGTGGTGGGATATAGGTTCAGAGCCTCACAGAAGAAGGATTTGAACCCAGGCTCTCCACAGTCTGCACCACTTCCTTCCTGATGGCTTTTGACTATTTTATTTTATTTTATTTTATTTTATTTTATTTTATTTTATTTTATTTTATTTTATTTTATTTTATTTGTATTATTCTTCTTCTTTTTCTGGGTGGTGTCTAAGTCTTGGGGGGAAGAACAAACTGTGGGAGGAGGGAATGCTACTACTGTCTGTGACAGTGGTGATTTCTGGACAGTGTTAGCAACAGAGCTTCTGCAGAGAAGAGAAAATGCCAGGCGGTCTCTGTTGGTATTCCATGTACTGAGTACTGAGTGCAGTTTTGGGCTCCACAGTATAAGAAAAAGACATAAACCTGTTAGAGAGTGTCGAAAGAAGGGCAACAAACAAGAGGGTCTCTTTTAACAGGGGGATTGAGGTTTGTGGCAAAGTTTTGGTAGCAATTTAGGGGCTGCACTGTGCTGGACACAGCAACAGACGCACCATAAGCCAAAGTCAGACAATAAGCCAAGGTGTGTTCACGTGTGGTTTACTGTGGTTTAACGTGGTTTACGTATAGAAGAAAGTTTTCGCCTATTGGTGAGTATACTGCAGATTTGCTGCATTGTTCTAAATTAAATAGCAAGATAAGTGATGGCATCGTAGGCTGGGAAAATATTTCTAGAGTATCAGCGCATTTTGAGCATCATTTTAACTGTTTATGCAAACATGAAGATTATTAAAATCAGTGTTTATTTATGTCTGTATGTAAACAGGTGATCATGTTGTATAGCATGCAGTAAATGGTTTGTGAATGCTGCTTGAAGAATGAAAAGAGTAAGTCAGCTCCACAAGGAATAAATGAATTTTGTTTATTTGTGCAATGCAGAGATTAGAATTAGACCAACAGCATGGAACCAAAGTCTTGCTGTGTGCCTTTTATCTGTAGGACAGTTCATGGAGGCTTCAGCAGCCCTATCTGTTTTCTAGCAGTCTGAAATGTCCTCTGTGGTGCTGCACCCAGTTGAAAGCCTGCACTGATTGTGATGAACTTTCCTAACAGGAGGCACGGGTCCTTCGTCGGACGCTGGCTGGGGATGTATGCTGCGATGCGGGCAGATGATGCTGGCCCAAGCACTGATCTGCAGACACTTAGGGAGAGGTGAGTGCTGGTCCTGAGGGAACTTCGGTATTGTCTGCAGACGCTTCTTCGTAAGTACTCCATTAAAAGCACAAACCCTGAATTTATTAGTGAGACTTTCTTTGATGCCCTGGTAACAGTTCCTAATGAATCAATTCATATTCAGCTGGGTGAAATCATCCCAGCCTGAAGCAGAGAAATAGGCATAGAAGGAGAACAAATGGGGAATCCTGTCGCCATTATTTTATAAAGCTTTTAGTGTAACACCCAAGTTGAGGCCAAGGGAAAACCTGCCACCGTGGGACAGTGCTCTTACCCTTCTCTTCACTACTCACTTGTCAGCAGCACGAGGTCCAAACCCCCCTGGTGCAAGCTCTTAAGCATGCATGTCACATCCCAGGATGCTGCCAGTGGAGTGTTTGGACTTTCTGTATGGATCTTATGTTGTTATTTAATGGGTGCTTAGAAATCCAACAAGGTCTAAACACAGCCTGTACTTTTAAATAATCTTGGAAGCTCAGAGATACTGGAATGGCTATCAACACGCAGCATGATCCGTCAGAATATGTTTGCAGTTGATGTTTTTGTTTTGTTTTATTTTCCCTGTTTTTACAATCTAGCCTATGATGATAAAGGGCAGCTTGATGATAAATAACAAGCTTGGAATTCTAGGAGCTCTACACAAAATGTAAATATTCGAGATGAATTGAAATGTCTTTTAACATCTCATTATAAAGCTTTCTGCTGTCTAGACATTTGATCAGTGTAATGAAAACGTCACCATTTTTTATTCTATATCAATTTTTCCTTTCAGATTGGCAATGGGAAAAACACAAAAAACAACCAGAAGAATATCACAGAATCCTACGATGCTTTCTCGACAGGAAGGCTTGCTGTTATTCAATCCACCAGATGGGTAAGAACAAACATAAACTTTCAGGTTTTTTCCACTGAAATTTCTACTGTGTTGAATCACTAATTTGCAGTATGTTAATTCATAATTTTAAAAAGTGGATGTGAAGACAAGGTGTATGCTTATACAAAAATAAAAAGGTATGCAGATGGGCGCAAAGACTAGTAGTACAGAAACATTCCCTGAGACCTAAATAAAGCCATGTACTAGAATGTAGCTCTTGATAAACTCTGTAAGCCTTGGGTACCAGAGTCAGTAATGTTAGAATAGACAGTCTTGTAGCTTATTGCTGTAATTTGTAATAAAGGGCACTAACATTTGTTAACTTGTAATTCTCATTGTAGTTTAGAAGCCTTTTGTTTATTAAAGAAACTGGCACTCCCTAAGTTTTGAAAAGAGCATAGATTGAGAAAATAATTGTTATTGCTAAATACAGATTGCAGTTACTCTAGAATGTTTGACAGTCACAGTATTTACTGTATATTGTTCCCACATTCTTTATGGTCTCATTTTTCTTTGATTTTGTGTACGTGTGTCTTTTTTTCACTGTGAAAACAGCACAGGTGGGTGTTGGAGAGGGGAAGTCAATTGGAGAATGGTTTGGACCAAATACAGTTGCTCAAGTACTAAAGTAAGTGAGATCATACCAGTCTCATTCAGAACGTACTCCCCTGGGGCAGCCAAGAGAAGGCCCAGGCAGAGTTTTGAAGGCTGCATCTCCCCCTGTCCCACAGTCAGGAATGTACTTGCCATCTATTTACAAGTGCAGCATGGAATGTCATGCCACAGCTCGGTGTGCAGGTACTGAGTTGGGAATGGGTGACCTCTAAATTTTAATAAAGGAAGAGCCTGAGGAGAAGAAACTGCAGGAAAGTCTCCTGCTATGCCGTCTGCATGCCCTCACCAGTCACACCACAGATGTATATTCCTTTCTGCACAGTGGCACAGCTCTGGCAGGTCGAGAGTGCCACCGTGTAGGTCGGAGTGGTGGTGTGAAACATCAGAGAGAAGCCATCTCGGCTGAGGAGGGAACTGAGCTGCAATTCCTCCCTTTCTGAGCAGCAGTTCTGCCAGCAAGGCTACTGGATAAAGATGGGCAGCTCCTCATAGTCTGGGAGCCACACTGAAAGGAACTGAGGCTGCTCAGTTCTCCAGGGGTACGTGGAGGTGTCTTACCTCAGGCAGGGGCTAGGCTACAGGTCCTGCGAGCTCAGCAGCAAGTCTTTGACACCCTGGAACAGGCACATGATCTGAAGAGGGAGGGGAGCTGAAGCATGCCCTGGACTCCAGATCTTTCATGGCCAAGTTTTTCATGGTGAAACGCTCACCCCCATTTCTTTCTGGCTTATTTGAAACAGCTAATTCTGCCAGTGCAGCTTAAGAGAGTAGCTCCCTTCCCCAAAGGTTTGGATTTTGCAGAAGTGGACATAAAACTGTGTGCTGCTGTCTCCCACTGAAGTTTTGGTGCCCCAAACCCTTAGCTGATTTAGCTTTTAACGCCCCATTTCTGCTGTGCACGCAGGCTCAGGCAGAAGTAATTCCACTGAATTCAGTGGAATTTCTTAAGCAAAAAGTAATCTGCAAAACTGGCATAGGAATTTTTTTCTTTTCCAGATGAGAAAAGACACAATTGGGCAAGAACCCAGTGCAGAGACTGTCGAGTGCAATAAAAAGTAATAAACTTGATGTAGTTGAACTGTTACTGTCACTGCACTTAGCAGTAAGACAAAACAGTTTGCACATGGTGCAGCGCATATGTTTTTCCTGGTACCACTCAGTACCTATTTTTCTAAAGATATTAAACATTTAATGTTTAAAGTTTTCTTTTTCTTACATGGAGACTTTAAAAAATGCAGAAAGGATGTTTTTTCTTAAGAAAAAAAAAAAAAAAAAATGGTTCTGAGTGTAAAGCTACCCTTTTGATCCAACTAGTTTATATTAATTAGTACCTTAATGTTTTCTAGGAAGCTTGCTTTATTTGATGAATGGAATTCATTAGCAGTTTATGTATCTATGGGCAATACGGTGGTCATTGAAGACATCAGTAAGTGACACCTCATCAGTTTTCTGGTAACAGTTTCTGATTTGACTCCATTTGCCAGCATGTATCTAAACATGAACAAATACTTGGGGGGCCATGGGTTTGTCTTGCAAGGGTAAGAAGAGGGAAGAAGGACATACAAACTCAGTTGTGTTTTTTTGATCCCTGATGCCAACTTCGTGCTCACATCACTGGATGTGAAGAGCTCCTTGAAGAATTTCTACTGTCATCATTGCTGCCATTTCATTTCTCTGGCGTTTTATAGGCAAAGCTTGACACTATTAATAACATTAATAGGACATGTCACTGCAGTCTTAAATTGTCATCCCCCAATCATTGATCTAACGTCTCACTTGGACGTGCCAGCACATACTGTCTGCTAGAATTACTTCTACTAAATAGCTGTAATTGCCATGCCCGGCTCGTTTTGTCTTGGGTGCCCTATAAAGATCCCTGGCAAACTAGCTTAATTCACTACTGAGAGGAAGATCTGCTTTGTGTTCCTCTGTGCGTTGACTGATTTCTAGTTTTATTCCCGCAGAAAAAATGTGCTGGTCCCCTCCTCAGAGCAGTAGCGCGTCCCACAGCAGTGCACATTTGCACAGAAGTGCTCTTGGCCGAAGCAAGAAGGCAGGAGGACTCTGCACAGGCTGGAAAGCCCTCTTGCTTATTATACCTCTACGACTAGGGATAAATCACATAAATCCCGTATATATTGATGCATTTAAAGTAAGGTTTTCTTTCAATTCATTGCTTGTTACTGTCAAATAAGTTTGGGTATCTGTGATGTCAGTAAAGAAATGAATGACAATTTCCTTTATTCCTTTTGAACTCCTAGGAATGCTTTAAGATGCCACAGTCTTTGGGAGCATTAGGAGGGAAACCAAATAATGCCTTTTATTTCATAGGATTTTTAGGTAAGGAAAAAAGAAACTTATTCCAAATGTGCAGATGATCAAAAGAGAACATTTTTTGAAGGGGAAATAGTAAGGGGTCTAAGCGTGAACCTCTAGAAGTAAAGAAAGATGAGAATAGAATAAAATAAATGAAGAAGCATATCTAAAAGAGTTTAGAAACAGTATGAGATGATCCTTAACAGGAGCAGAAAGTTAACAGCAAAGCTAGGTGTAAAAATAAGTGATGACATCAACAAGAGCAACATACTGAGAATAGCTGATAGCATTTGACAAGTGTATTGGTCAAATGTCACTTTTATTTTCTTGTATTTCAAAACTGTTTCTGATAGCAGTATCTTTTTCACCTTTTGCATACCTTCTGTTATTAAGTATTGCTCTAATTAATTTAAAATGCATTCCTTCAGATTTCACCCCACTTTGGGCCAAAATTTTGCAACCCTATTTTGTCCTTTTGTAAAACCTAACCTGTTTTAGTTAGGCTTTTTTGTTCCAATTTCTGAATGAATGCCTAATGGGATTACAGATTGCATCTGTGAACATCCTGTACCTTTTAATCTGTCAAATGTTAGTGTTTACAACACTTGAGATTTAAAAAAAAAAAAAAAAAGTACTGGATCTCACATGGAAAAATAAAAGTATGTGACAAAGATAGAACATAACCAACCAAAAAATTACAGTAATAGGTGACAATAGGAAGTTATACTAAATACCCTGTGGGAAACGCTGTGTCTAAACCTTCCGATTCTCTTAAAGAATCCCTAGCTGGAAAGTCTAGATTATACTGACTGCGATGGCAATCTAATTTCTATTTTACAGTTCTGGACCAAGTGCTTATTAATGTCACTTGCTTATTTTTAACATACGGCTTTTACCCATCCAGGCAATGAGCTGATCTATCTGGACCCTCACACCACTCAAAGCTTTGTAGATTCAGAAGAAAATGGCACGGTTGACGATGAGAGTTTCCACTGCCAGGAAGCCCCACATAGAATGAAGATCATGAATTTGGACCCTTCAGTAGCTTTAGTAAGTGTCAGGAAATCTGGAATGCATGTACTTTATCTCAAAGTAATGTCTCTCTACATTGGTAAGGGCAGCAATGCATCTCCTTGAACAGAACCAAGATCACAAAGCTGTCTTCTGTGATCAACACATAGTAGTTTGTACATAACTACATGGAGAATCTTAGGGCAAGTGGGAAGCTGTCTGTACTGTAGGGAGCTCGCTTTGTTTTCTTTACTGAGCAGCTTTTACTTCTTTCAAGAGGCATTATAATGGTCAGAGCAAGGAACTGAAACAGGTTTATGTGTTTTATTCTATCACTACTTTATGTTTGGTCACCTCTAGACAAGTTACTTAAACTTACTTTCTATCATAAGTTGAAAATGTTTAAGTGGAATTATTGTATTTCACCCCAAATTACAAATACAAATGTATTATTTGTAATTCACCCAAAATGTCATGGGGGTACAGTGGTATTTGAAAAAATTGGATCTGATCCCATGCCAGTATCCTGTGATTGGGTGATTGGCAGTTGTCACCAGTGGGATGTGTTTCTAAAGCTTTAAACAATCTGTAAAGATACCGGTATCTGTCATTCATTCACATACCTGTTTTTTAATACTGCTGCTTTTTAGAAAGTTTTTTTGTTTTGTTTTGTTTTAATACTTAACTACGTAACTGTGCAAAATGTGGCATGATGCAACGAGACAGACAAAATCATAATGAAGAGCAAATATTTTCAGTATAGATACCAGAATGGAAATGTTCCTTAGGTGGTCCATCATCTACAAGTTTTCAGCTTCTGCTGATACGTGGACTGTAGGAACTGGGTGGCGCTCCATGGAGGAGCACACAGGAGCTGCTGCTATTTTTTGCTTGACTATTTCGTTAGGGGTTTGCAGGGCCTTGTTCTCCCCGTGGGTTCTCTCCCTAGAGCTGCCACATATTTGGAGTCTTATATCTACTGATCGTACAGGGCATTACTGTATCAGAGGTCAAACCGCCTTACCTGCTGGTACCACATACCTACCATCTGCAAAGGTAAAACTCTGTGTGTTTGTTTTTTCCCCTAAGGGCTTCTTTTGCAAAGAAGAATGTGATTTTGATAACCGGTGTAGTCTTGTACAAAAGGTAAGAGTGGGAACTTAGCATCTCGATTTGTTCTTTATAAAGTCTGGTTTTTATTGTCTGTTTTTTGTAAAATTTTCCTTTGCATTTTCCTTTGTATACAAATTGTATGAGCCATGGAGAAGAATGCATTAAAGCATCAGGGTAAGGCAATACTACTGAATTGCTAATTGGAAATTGTTCAGCACTTTACCAGCCACAAACCCTGCCAGTTGGAAAATGGGTGTAAACATCCACACTTGAAGGTGTTGCTGGGTGACACTTGCTTTTAACTTCTAATTCTCACTAAATGACTAAGGTTTAACTGCCATATTGTAGTGATGTATCAATGATTTGCTTCCTGATCCTTTTTTATTGTTTGACATAATAGATTGCGTGTTCTAATTATGACTGTTAGTCCCTGCTATCTTAAAGATCTGATTCTTTAAGTGCTGCAGGCCTCTAGCTCCTGCTGATTTAGGGAGAACAGAAGGTGCTGGCTGCCACAGGAAACAGACTTGAGGATGTTTCTGCATGCAGCTGTTAAGCTAAGCACCAGACGTCTGAATGTAAAGTACCATCAACCTCTAAGGGCATTTATTTAAAAAAAAAAAATCATCTAAGGAAAACAGTTTGTAAATAACTGAAATACAGGACAGAAGGTAACTTCTCTTTGAAGAGGAATAGCGTTTGGCTTCAGGAACACCTTTTTTCCTGACCAAAACCTGTCCTTCAAAATCTGATGCGTTTTTTTTTTTTTTTTTCCCCTTTGGAGGAGCTGATAGATCTGTCTTTTGTGCTATTGATCAACAGAAAACTTGAGGAGAGTTCTATGCAAGCAACTTTCTTTTAAAAAGCAGAAAATATTGTACATTCCTAGTGTGCTTGCTACCTGTAAACAAAATTACAGGTTTGCAGATATCAAAGCTGATATCAAAAGATGATAAGACTGATAATTTGTAGTACAGTTCAAGAGATCTGTCTTCCAGATGTGTTTTAACTAGGGATGTATTACAGAGACCATGGTGCTTGGATTTCACAGTATGTCTGTATAAAGACTTTTTTTTCCTGATGGACATGCGTAATTAAAAAACACTTTCAATTAAGCAGACACGTTTTGTGTTTGAAGCGTCCCCCGAGCCAGCTTTTAAAATGAAAGCATTCTGTCCTCAGGAGATTCTAAAGCAGCAGAGTCTATGGATGTTTGAGCTGGTCCAGAAGCACCCGCCACACTGGCCTCCTTTCATACCTCCAACAAAACCAGAAGTGACAACCACAGGAGCAGGTAAGGCACCGATTAAAAGCCTAATTGTGCAATGTTATGTTCCTCGTTAGCAAATAAAAGAATAATCACAGGTAGAATAACTATCCTTTGTGAGTGTCAAGCAATATATAGCAGGCATGTATCCAAACAAGCCATACAATTGCTAGCACAGATTTTTTTTTTTCACTCTTACAAAGTACTTTTCTGGAATGCGTCTTTCAAAGTTTTTTTTTTTAAGTGAACAAAATCAGGCATGTCTTTAGAAGCATTTTTTTCTTTATCTTTTTTTACAGAACTCATTGAATCTACTGACAAGCTATTTGAATTGGAAGAAGAATTTGAAATCCTGAGTGTGTGAAGGAAACTGTGGTGACTCTTCTGAGTGTTGAATATATTGGTAATATTATTGCATTGACTTAAACAGCCATGTTAGCCCCGAAGTGCCTGAAATTATGGATAACAGAGCACAGAAATCTAGTAGCATCCAAAACTCCAAGGGCAGTTTAACACACAAGCTTCCCCGGATGGAAAGGCAGTAAGAGATCTTGTGATAAGATGCTTAAAGGGAATCTCTTTTTAACGTACCTTACCTGGAGACAAACGGGCCTTTGAGATTAAGGCAAAAATACATGTATCACTGGGCACCATGTTTGGAGAAAGGGATAACCCAAATGGATATTTCTTGCTCTCATATAATAATGCAATAGTTTAGTTCTTCAAGCAAAACAGTCTTCAGTTCAGGAGGATGTTTACTTCTGTTCCCTCCTGTGGGCTGCGTCATAGGAAAAATACATTGTCTTGTTTAAAAGATTGACTGGATCAGGAGAAAATTGTTTCCTTGTTAAATTTTTTAACATGTATTTGAGCAACCAGACTTTATTACAAAAATGTTTCTGTAAAAGGAACTATGTCTAATGGACACATTTTGCAATAGCCTTCCTGTTTCTGGGAGACCTCAAGAGGAACAGGAGCCTCAAATAGTTGATACAGATCACAACCACTGTTATAGTTATGGTATATTTCACCTTGACCTTAAAATTCAAATGATTAAAACTTAGGTTATTTCTTTCCGAGTTAAAACGAGTCAAAGGTGGTTTAACTGTACCTTATTTATTTTAGAATAGATTTACACAAGTTTCTCTGTTACAGCACTTTATCTGTGCATCTAATAAATTTCTTAAGCTTTTCTTAGGTTGTATGCTGCTATGTTTGGTTAATTTGTGTGAACTAAATATAAACCAGGTGATCTTAAAACTTAATATAGAAGCGTACACAGATTACTGAATTGTTGCTTTTTGACTTCTTGCCTTTTGAAATCTGTTTTGGTAGAAGTGCCTTAACCCTACAGGTTTATCAGAACAGCCTGGGCAGTTTTATTTCTAAGGCAGAGAATCTCTCTCTAGCAGCCATAAGAAAAACAGTTCAGAATAAAGAAAGGCAAAGATTTTTAATCCATGCTGAAGTTCCTTTTCACTACCAGACAGTCCCCCTTGAGGTCATGTTGTCATGCTAGTGTAATGAACATGAACTGCAGACTTTCATCTTCACCAATAAATGACAACATAGAGAAATACTGAATATTGTCTCCTCTAACTTGCACCTCTCGATCAGGGCCACTGTTTTTTCAAACAAAAGAGTTAACGAGATCCTATTGCATCTTGTTTAATGTTTATTAACTACAGTTTGGAAACCACAAACGTAGAAAAAAAATATCATTTCCTTATTTTATTAAAACATATATAAAACATATATAAAACATATATAATATATATATATAACACATATTGTGTTGTAAAGCCCACAATTCCATACCAATGACAACAAAAAAATCATCTAATTGAGCATGCAGTTTTCATTAACCTGTTTTTTTTTCTTTTTTTTTTTACAAATACCCAACAACACATACACATGTGTTGTGTTGTGTTTTTTTCCATCATTTCTCACTGAAGCAATACCCATCCCGTATCAGATCTGTGTCATTACTCTAATTTTTGTTCCTAATGTACTTGAAAAACTTCTTAACTCTATTGATTGCAACAGTGGATTTTTTTCCCTCCGATCTTAACTCCATTTATCAATTACTTATTCTCTTAAAATCCTGCTTTTAAGAGATGGTTGGGTATTCACCATCTCTCACTTTTATTTATAGATTTTCTTTTCTTTTTCAGTAGTTCAGTCCTAGTCAACTCGGAGGTGGGCAGCAGCAGCTTCTATGGAGCAGCTATGCTGGAAAAAAAAAAAAAAAAAAGTTGAGCCTTGAGGGAAAAGGAAGGTGGGAGAGCCAGATGGGGCAAGAGGAAGGGAGGTGGTTTGACCAAGACACCTTGAGGGTCTGGGAAGAGAAGAAATGGATGGGTGCTTAAGAAATGAGCAGCATCACAGCCTACATACGGAAGAATTGTGACGAGCAGTTTAGAAATGTGAGCGATTGGTGGTCTTGTGTTGATCGGCAGCTGTGCTCCATGGTTATAGCTGTAATTTCAGCAGTTTACTGTGTAAGCCGCATGTTGCCACTTCCTTGATCAAGGCAAATGCTGTTCAGTTGCAGGGAAGAGGGGCAAGACTCAGGGAAGAAACGGAACGGAGAAAAACTGTACACTGTGGATATGCACACGTAGCCATAAAATCAGTGCTGGACAGAAAGAGAGAAAGAGAGACAGAGAGACAGAACGAAAGGAGGGAAGGAAGGAAGGAAGGAAGGAAGGAAGGAAGGAAGGAAGGAAGGAAGGAAGGAAGGAAGGAAGGAAGGAAGGAAGGAAGGAAGGAAGGAAGGAAGGAAGGAAGGAAGGAAGGAAGGAAGGAAGGAATGGAGGGAGGGAGGAAGGTAAAGGGAGAAAGAAGGAATACCCCACACTCATAAAAGTGAGAAAGATCCAGGTGTAAAAGAACGTAAAAGAAAGACAACTGTCATGTTGTGGTCTGATAGTTTCTGGGAGAAAGCAGAAACCCAGCAATTCTGTCTTTCCTACTCCTCCAAACCAATTCCGTTGACAACTCTGAATGCTTCCAGCTAGAAAAAAAAGGAAGAATGAAGTGGAGGGCTCCTTGCCATCACTGTATTTCTGGAGTAGATTTCTGGATAGTCCCCGCAGCCAGCTGTAGGGCCTGTGCCAGGCTTGGAGTGGCTGCAGGGAACATGCCAGGGGCTCGAGGTGCTGCAGGGAACATGCCAGGGGCTGGAGGGGCTGCAGGGCGAGTGACACGGGTTTGAGGGGCCTCAGGTCCCAGCGCAGTGGTTGAAGTCGATGCAGGGAACATCAGAGTTGTTGGAGGGGCTGCAGGTAAAATGCCAGGGGTTGCGGGGGCTGCAGGGTGCTGAGTCACAGCTTTGCATCAGGTCAAGACGCATTTTCCTAGAACCATCCATTTCCTCCTGAAGGGGCTGAATAGCATGGAACGGTCTTCAAAATGCACAGAGCAGACCCCAGCAAAGGTAGGGATGCTGCTAGCAAGTAGGGAACTTTTTTGTTGATGTTGTTAACATTGTTTCACGACAATAGATGCAAACATGTATCTTGAGTTGAGGGCAAAGGTGACCTTGGATCTGAAGCACACAGGCGTTCACTAATGTCCCCCCATCCGGAGTGAATCCACAACGACTCGGAAGGAAAACTAAAGTCCAAAGCAGTGCACTGGGATAAAGAGAGTTTAATAGGGTAGAAAAGGAATAAAAACAATATAATAAATATTAATATTTATAATTTATAATATAATAACGTATAAAAATTGTTTAATTAATAAGATTAAATAATAATCATCATAATTTTATAGTAATAAAACAACGCCATACTGTACAACACAGTCAAGAAAGTGGATTTAATGCAATAAAAATAAAACCCATTTATCCCATCCCAATGAGTTCCTATCCCCATCATCACTTCCCATCCCACTGATCATTTCCTATCCCAACAACGTCCCAGTTCTGATCCCAAGGCTGAATTCCCAACTCCCACCCACCCATCCAGCCAGCCATGCACCCATTTTCTGCATTTTCAGGTCACAAGACTCTGATGAAGGCCACCTCAGCCTTTTCCCCGAAAAAAAAGCTGCTCTTTATTGTGAAAAACTTCACTTTTGCACAACACTGCAGACCCAGCCAAGATGGTCCTGCAAGACAAGGTGAAACAAACATACAAAACCCATATGGAGGTAAATTGGTTCATCTAAACAAATTCCTACCACGAAATCCTGATCCTCAATCTCAGCACCGATGAAAAAAGAGGATACAGTTCCCTCCTCCAAGGTCCCTCTCTGCCCCTGCTCCCCGTGGGCTCCTCTCCATGGCTGCAGCTGCGGCCCGGGGCCTGCTCCTGCGGGGGCTCTTTTTTGCACCTAAGTGCTGTTAACCATCCCAGGCATTTGTTGTTCACATGGTGAATAAGTGCTGTTTTGGATTTACAGAGATAATCTGTAGATTTGGTTCCAAAGGGGTTCAAATTCAGGCAAGGCAGTGAGAGCTTTGTGTGCTGCAGGAGAACCAAAATGCAGGAACTGTCAGGGCTCATCCTCACCCGTGACCAACTCTCATTTGGTCTTCTTTGGAGAGAAAGCCAAGCCAGCCAGATGGCTTCCACTACTTCTATGGGAGTGACATTGGGATTGATCTTTAAAATGAAATGAGGCAGAAGGCTGTGGGTTCTCCAACCTTCAAGATATGCAGCACTTGGCTGGGAAGGTTTCTTCCGTTCCTATGGATTTGAAGAATTAGGGCTGAAAGAAGCAGCAGGACCCTAGGGCCATATTCTGTCATCTCTATGGAAACTCCTGACGGGAATTACCTCCCTACTGGTGTCAAACTGCAGGCAGGCAAACGGGTGTGGTCTCCTCTCTGTGCAACTCCCCAATCCATGGTGTCTCTTTGCATGTGTGAAATTGCATGTGTATAGGGGGTGTGGTGGCAGAAGAGTGAAAGCCTCTTCTGATGGCTCCTAAAGCTGTGAGTCTGACCCTTCTGTGACTGTGCTGAAAGCGATCCTGGGGATAGAAGGGAGAGTGATCCAGCTGCACATCATGAGACGGGGAAGAGACAGAGGCTCTGGCGTGCACTGCTGACTGGTTTGCCTCGGTGGGGTTGGAGTGAGGAAGCTGTACCCTCCTCTGTTAGCACAAAGGAGAGGAGTTATTCCACGCTATTTTTCCTCCTCTGTGTATGAATGGACAGACTGCACAGTTGGTTAAGGCCGTAGCTACTGAAGACAAGAACTCGATTGTCTGCTGCTCTTCAGGCAGAAGGCAGAAGGAATCAAGAGACAGGACTGGCTCTGTCTGCATACTGCAGTAGACGCACTTTTTTGCATCTTCTGTGCGTGAAAAAGTATGTTTTAATTGATAAGAATCCCAAGGGCCTAGAAATACTGCAGTTTTAGGATAAATCTGGTATAAACTGAGTGTCCTGAGGATTTTGAGTACTCCATTTCCGTGGCCAGACCAACAGAAACTCCAGGGCAATAGGAAACACAACTTTCTCTCTCTTATCCTAAATTTCTCCACTTGTTATCTCCTGACCAGCAATTTACAGGAAAGTTACAGGAAAGTGAGGGAAAATATTTGAACTATTTATACACCAGTGCAGGTGGTGCCATGTTAACTTCACTCTTTTGCAAGATCTTGTTTGCTAACAGCAAGTTATGGCCCCTAGGGATGTTTTACCTTGGGGGAGGGAATGGGGGCACACCAAAACAAGTAGAACAAGCAAAATACTGTGGGGTGGAGCTGACAAAACAACAAACAAACAAACAAACAACAAAAAAACAACTACCACCACAGACCACCCACTAGTGCCGTGCTTTTCATACTGAAGTGAGGAAAGAGCAGAGCATCCTTGCAGGAACTTCATGCCTCAAAACCCTCCTTTGTCACTCTTCCTGCACTTGTGTAACAGTTGCTTGCAGGTCTGTTTCCTTTCTTATTTCAGGACTGGAAGATGGCTTCATGGACAAAACAGACTTGGCTTGGGGAAGAGTAATTGAATTTATTGCCAACTGATCACAAAGTAGGACAGTGAGAATTTAAAAACTTTAAAACCAACCAACCAACCAACCAACCAACCAACCAAACAGAAAACCACCTCGCCACACTACCTCCATCCCAGGCTAAACCTCAGTCTTGATTCCTCTATCTATTTCCCACGGAGCAGTGGGGGGTGGTTGGAGGATGTTGGGGACTGGAGGTTGCAGGCTCTGCTGCTCCTTCATCGTATTTGGCAATTTTATTGATGGTAGCGCTCCCCACCCCTCCCATCCCCTCTTTTCCCTTCCCTCCACTCCCCTGCCCTCCCCTATGCTCCCTGTTCTTTCTGACCAACAGTATGATAGATTCGGGTGGGTGGTCAGCACGTGGGGCTACGGAGAGGACATGTACACAAAGATTTGGCTCCAGATCCAAAATGTCATGTATTTGGCAATTTTATTTATGGTAGCACTCCCCTCCCCTCCCCTCCCCTCCCCTCCCCTCCCCTCCCCTCCCCTCCCCTCCCCTCCCCTCCCCTCCCCTCCCCTCCCCTCCCCTCCCCTCCCCTCCCCTCCCCTCCCCTCCCCTCTTTTGCCTCCTCTCCCCACTTTTGCCTCCCCTCCCCCCCATCCCCTCCCCTCCCCTCCCGTCTCCTCCCCTCCCCTACACCCCCTCCCCTATGCTCCCTGTCCCTATACTCTGCTACACTCCCCTCCCCTATACTACCCTACACACTCCTACACTCCCCTCCCCTATCCTACCCTAAACTCCCGTTCGCTACACTACCCTACATTACCCTATGCCCCCCTCCCCTACACTCTCCTACACTCCCCTCCCGTATCCTACCCTACACTCCCCTAAACTCCGATCCCCTACACTACCCTATACTCTCCTATGCTCCCCTCCCCTCTAACACGCTACACTACGCTATGCTACACTACGCTATGCTACCCTACCCTACCCTACCCTTCCCTACCCTACCCTACCCTACCCTACCCTACCCTACCCTACCCTACCCTACCCTACCCTACCCTACCCTACCCTACCCTACCCTACCCTACCCCACCCTATCCTATCCTACCCTATCCTATCCTATCCTATCCTATCCTATCCTATCCTATCCTATCCTATCCTATCCTATCCTATCCTATCCTATCCTATCCTATCCTATCCTATCCTATCCTACCCTCCCCCTGCCCTCCCCTCCCCTCCCCTCCCCTCCCTTCCTTTTATTCCCTCCCCTTCCCTCCCCTCTTGTCTTCTTCTCTCCTCTCTTCTTTCTTTCGGGTAACTTCAAATCGCTTCAGTCGTTCTCATAGCTCCTATCCCTGGCTGATTCACGGGAACCCATCAGCAGCAACCAGAAGCGCTCCAGCTGCTGTGTCACTGGTCGAGCAACAGTCTCCAACTGGGAATCGCTGACTTCGTTGTGTGGCTCAGACAGGTGCCTTGCAGTTCCACCGTGGCCTGGACGTTTCCTCTTGCTGTGTCCCCACCTACAGCGCACTTCTGCTTAGAAGCAGCAGCAGGCTTTGGAAGATGTCCCACTCCTTCCATTTTCAGTGGTTTAGCTTGGCTAGCCGGGTGGTGTCTGTCAATAGAAGACAACAACGAGATTTGGGTTAGAAACAGCTAACTGAGTAGTTCCTTTGCACAAGGGCAAGGAATATCTACCCCTTCCTACTGGAGGCTGCAGTGTCAGAGATAATGACGGGTCCTTCCGAGAGCTTTGAAATATCCCTTGGGGATGCTGAGTCCAGAGGACCAGAGCAAACCTGTCTAAAGTACACCGTGGAATCACTCGGAATGACTTCCTAGCAGAAGCATGTGTCTGATACGGCTTCAGCTGCTTGCAGTGTTCTTCTTCACCTCGTACCTAAATTCAGATGAGAGATCTCAATGAAGATGGAAAGGTTGAGAAATAGAGAAATCACTGATGTGCTTTGAGAACTTCTAAGGACTGAGTACTGCATCAATCCAATGTTGTAACATTAAGGATTGGTTAGAAAAGCAAACGTTAAAAACAAGGAAAGGGGAAGAACAAGTAAGCTTTCTTAAAGTATCTATTCTATTTAAGGTATCTTTAAAGAAGTAAATAAGTACTGAAATATATATGCAGATAGAGAGAGAGAGAGAGAGAGAGAGAGAGATACAGAAACCTAAGAGTCTGCTGTGCAGGTTAGCTTCTTGCTCTCTTTTCTAAAAGTCACAGTGAATGCAGCATCTGTGTGCGTTACAAGCATTACCCTCAGTCCAGCACAGGTACACACGAGAGGTCAGCCTGCAGGTTGCGGAGGCAAAGCAACTGCTCTGGCTGGATGTGAAGAGCCAAGACAGAAGTTGCTGTCAGGGAAAAGATACACAGAGGGGATGAAAAAGACGGAGTGTGCTTCCGACCTTCACAACTTCTAAGCAAGCGGAGATGAGGTTGTGGAAGAAGCAAATAAGCTGTTGATCTAGAAGCAGCCTGAAGATTGTCCTTAAGCAGGGCCTTGCATTCTTCATTTTTACAGCATTGCTTGCCTTCAAGTGCACGACGATGATTTTATGAACTTTCTACCACTACAGAAATGCACCGGATTCTTTCACAAAACTTACGGGTGGTACTTGGCAATATTGGTCAGCATTCTCTATTTCCTTCTTCATCTCAATTCTCTTTTGGCCTGTGAAGCTTTCCAGATCAGAGGAGAAGATCCACGGTAATACGGAGCTTTGGATACTGCAAAGGAAACGAAGAATCCTACTGACAACTCTTTTCAACCTCGCCTGCAAGCATCACAGAAAAGAACACCGAAAGAACACCGCTTTATCATGGGAAGCATAAATTGGAGCATAGGTGTCCTATAGCTGAAGCGAGGTGAAGCAGGTTCCACACAAGGTGAAGGAGCACACCCATAAGCATTTCCATAAAGCCGTGTTTTCAAACAAAGGGTTAAGATTTAGATTTTCTTACAAGTGAAGAATGAAGAAATAAAAGAAAAAGAAAATTACCAGGACATCCAGTTTTCCTCTAGCTTGCTTTGCTTCTTTCCGAATCTGAGTCTGGAGTGACAGTCAGGGAGCAGCGTTGTGCAGAAATGCCAAAGCCTCCCCAGCTGGTTGTACCTTCATCAGCAAGGGCTTTGATACTGCTGCCTCCTCAGCAACATCAGCCATTTCCGAGGAAAGCTGGTGTCCATCAGGTCAAATAGGAATGGGAAATCCCTCTTGCCACAACTTCACACTCACACCAGAGTTGGCAGGACAGGCCGATGGACAGAGAAGCGTCTGCAAGAGTGTTAGAAAACAGACTTTAGATTTCCGTCAACCCAGGAAGAATTACTTGCTCATCCCTTCAAAGTGAACTCTGAGTAGAAGGAGGGGATCCCAAGCTGCATTCCTGACATCTATGCTGCAAAGTCATCCAATGGGACATGTTACTGTAGCAGCCTGTTACGAACAGAAACAGGACTTTGAGGTTATGCTGTTGGATTAGAATTAAGCTCAAAGAGTTAGTCCTTTGACGTGTTTTTGTTTGCAAGTGTTTTCACTGCTTCCCAGACAATGTCTCCAGCAAGCTAGCTGCTTGCTTCATTTGTTCTGTTCTGTTCTGTTCTGTTCTTTTTGATTCTGTTTTGTTTTGTTTTCTCAGCCAGGATTCTTAGAGAAATGAGATTAAAGTGATCATATTGTATGTCCACCCATCCCTCCCTCCCCTTCGCTTGTCCAGAGCTTTTACCTCGTCCAGCAGCTTGAATGAACTCGGTCCTAGGCGCAGTTGTGTCCAAGCCATTCTGTTCCTAGACGTGTTGTGAGAACAGACAGCTAAGTAGTGGGGAGAGGACGTGCTGCTGTCTGCAGTGTGACCTCAGCGCTTACCAAACAGTAGGGAATACACAGAGAAGGGCCTTAGGAGAACTTCAAGCCCCAGATACGTTTTATGTGGAAACCATATTTCCCAAGATAACACTGGACACAACTGCATAATCAAAAGGGATTCATTTCTTGGTTCATTCAACTCCTAGGTTTTAGTTTTAAAACATGTCTGTCTTGGCTTAAAGCACTCTTCCAATCTCTATTTCCAGTTCCTAGGATTTCCTGAAATAGGGTGTCCTGGTTTCAGTTAGCACAGAATTAATCTTAATCTCTTAATCTCAGGGTCGTGGGTTCGAGCCCCACGTTGGGCGCCAAAAAGGCTGTCGTGGTTTTACCCGGCCGGCAGGTAAACACCACGCAGCCGTTCGCTCACCCTCCCCCCTCCCTCTCTGGGACGGGGGAGAGAAATGGAGAGTGAAGCCCGTGAGTTGAGATAAAGACAGTTTAATAAGACAGGAAAATAATAATAACAAAAATAATAATAACAATAATAATAATAATGATACAATGGTGATAATACGAAAGTAATAGTATGTACAAACAAGTGATGCACAATGCAATTGCTTACCACCCGCTGACCGATGCCCAGCCTAACCCCGAGCAGTCCGGCCCCCTCCCCCCAGCTAGCCACCCCTATATATTGTTTAGCATGACGTCAGATGGTATGGAATACCCCTTTGGCTAGTTTGGGTCACCTGTCCTGGGTCTGTCCCCTCCCAGCTCTTACTGCACCCCCAGCCTGCCCGTTGGCAGGACAGAGCAAAAGGCTGAGATGTCCTTGGCTTAGTATAAGCACTGCTCTGCAACAATTAAAGCATCGGGGTGTTATCAGCACTCTTCTCATCCTAAGCCAAAACACAGCATTCCACCAGCTTCTAGGAAGAAAATTAATTCTGTGCTAACTGAAACCAGCACAAGGGAATCCCACTTTTTCCTTTTACAATCTCCCAGTCTCTTCTTTTTTACCTCTCCCCAAGAAACTTAGCACTGCTCTCTTCATACTTGACAACTAGATATGGAGCTGTATCAGCCAGAAGGAAGTTTCCTTCACACTTTCTGCTTCTTACGGTAGCTGGGCTCTTACCTTTACACTTACTCACCCTTCCTACATTAGCACAAAGAAAGCTGTTTGGGAGATCTGATGTCTTGTTTTCCAGAAACTGCCCTGAATCACCTTTACAAGAGCTGTCCCACGCTGCGAGCACAAGTCTTGCAGTCTGGCCAGATATTTGCCTTCTAAGTCAATAACCAAATCTGTTACAAAGGTAAGAACATGTAATTAATGGAAAGGAAATCCTTTTATTTTCATCACAGTTCACTTTTTTTAGTTAAGTTAAGAACATGTAATTAATGGAAAGGAAATCCTTTTATCCTTTTATTTTGATCTAAATTCATTTTTTTTTTTTTTTTTTTTTTTTTTCTAGACCAAGAATGAACCGTGGAGAACCACCAAAACTCAGGTGAGAAATGAAATGACAAATGTTAAGGTCAGGAAGCTTGCCCACTGCCATTGCTACCCTGAAAGCAGATGGAGTGCATCTTCATACGCCACAGCCTGAGACACTAGTCGACAGGCCAGCCCGTGTGAGGAAGTCCATTGCTGCCTGAATTTTAACATGACAGGGGGACTCTTAAGCCTCTTGTTTATGCTTTAGTACTTGCGGTCTATGGGAGGACCACAGCACACTCTTCTCTGTCTCCCCTTATTTGTTGATCGTCTGTAGGAAGAAGAGAACGTGCAGAGGCCCTCACCCGTACATTGGGTCTGTTCTCACTCTGTGCAGCTCCATCATTGAGCAAAGTACCAACCTTGAGGCTTCTGTAAGGACTTGACACAAACTACAGAATACTACAATGAAGCATTCACAACAAAACCACATTTTTTTCCGCAGCCAAGCATCAAAACACTTACAGAAGGGCATGGTCCCTCTCTGTGCACCTCAAGGGGAGATCCACAAATCCTCACGTGGTTTCATCGCATCCAGCACCCTTCTCTGTGCCTCCCAGCTAAACGTGCACAGAGGCAGCTGTTGCCAAAGTGCTGTGGTGACACAATTCAGTTCTGTTTCTGAAGTCATCACCGCAGGCGCCTCCCAGTGACGGCACAATACTCTCTGTTGCTAATGCGTCTGTCTCAGAAACAGCTAGGGAAGTACCACTATGCCCAAACTGACTTGAATTAGAGTAGTTCAAACATTATTCCCTGCTCCCCTACATCTGTGGAAGGTGGGTGATCAATCTTTTCCTTGAGAAAGGACTACAGAGCAAAAGAGCTTGATTCTGAGACGTTGCTCGTCCTTGTAGAGCAGTTCACCTTTGATTTCCATGTCAGAAAAAAGAAGGTGAAATCAACAATTCCCTTCCTCTGAGCTGGGAATAGGAAAGAAGCCCAATTCTCCAGGAAGCCTTCAAAAGGAAACTCTGCATTTCTTTGTTAAACACCTTGTTTAATTTCTTGAAAGAAATCTTTCCCAGGACTTTGCAACTGCGGTGGTTCGAAGCGGGTGGGCAGCCGAGTTCCACCACGGCCGCTCTCTCACTCCCCCTCCTCAAAGGGAAAGGGGGAGAAAATACGATGCAAAGGGCTCCAGGGCTGAGATAAGGACAGGGCGATGGCTCAACAAGTATCGTGACGGGCAAAGCAGACTCAGCAGAGTGACCCTCAGGGTCCCTCCCTGCCCCTGCTCCCCGTGGGGTCCCTCCCATGGGATGCCGCCCTTCCCCAGCTGATCCCACACGGGCTGCCCACAGGCAGCAGCTCCTCAAGCACTGCTCCCACACGGCTCCGTCCCACGGGCTCCATCATCCATCCATCCCCCAGGAGCAAACTGCTCCAGCACGGGTCCCCCACGGCTGGGCGGCAGCTCCCCCCAGCCCCCCTGCTCCTGCGGGGGCTCCTCTCCATGGCTGCAGCTGCGGCCCGGGGCCTGCTCCTGCGGGGGCTCTCCACAGGCCGCAGCCTCCTCCAGGCCACAGCCACCTGCTCCACCGGGGGCTCCTCCACCCACAGGGGGGCAGCAGCGTGGAGATCTGCTCCATGGGGGACCCATGGGTGCAGGGGGACAGCCTGCTCCACCAGGGGCCTCTCCCTGCACAGCCCGCAGGGGAACTGCTGCTGTGAGCCTGGAGCACCTCCTGCCTCCTGCTGCACTCACCTTGGGGGCTGCAGGGCTGCTTCTCACTCCTTGCTCTTCCAGCTTCTGTTGTGCAGCAGTATTTCCCCCTGCTTACATCTGCTCTCCCAGAGGTGCAAACAACATCGCTTATTGGCTCAGCTCTGGCAAGCGCCGGGGCCCTTTTGGAGCTATCTGGAGCTGGCTGTTGTCTGGATTGTTCTCACAGACGCCATCCCTGCAGGCCCCTGCTACCAAACCCTTGCCACGTAAATCCGATCGAAGTGTATGCAGCAATTACAAAGCCGCTGTGCTTTGGGCTGTCACGATCCTTCTGCAAGTGCAGGGGAGGTGCAGGGTTGCTTTGCATTTCCAAAAGGAGGAAGAAAGCCTCCAACCCCACTGGACCTCAGCCACTTGCAGGATCCAAGCAACGCTCCCCACTTTCAGTTATCTCCCTCCCATGCACACAGTGGGAGCAAGGTTGAACAAGCACATTTTTGAAAATGTTTATCTTAATGAAGAATAAAAGAAGTCTACAACACCCAATCCCTCTGTGCACCCAAGGCAAAAATCGTGGACTATTCTGCCTCAACACTATTTTCAGACCCAATTTGTCAAGTCATCTAGCAGAGGATTTCTCTCTTGTTCACTCACTAGCTTAGTAGAGCACCAGTTTACATAGGTGCTGGAGCAGATTCCTCAACCATCTGAAGGGACTTGATCCCAGAAAAGTTCAAAACTGCAGATGACTCATGATTTTGTGGTGAAGCATCTATTAAATGAGAGCTGTTCCGCTTAGGGCACAGTGAGACAGTGTGAGAAGAACCCTGTATCTCACTGATTGAGGCTTTATAACTCTACAGAATTGTCAGTCAACAATAAATGGAAAGTGCAGGAGATATGTTCTTTCTTCCTCCTTTCCCTGCCATACATTAGCAGAGAGATTGTGGTGGGATATAGGTTCAGAGCCTCACAGAAGAAGGATTTGAACCCAGGCTCTCCACAGTCTGCACTACTGCCTTTCTGACAGCTTTTGACTATTTTATTTTATTTTATTTTATTTTATTTTATTTTATTTTATTTTATTTTATTTTATTTTATTTTATTTTATTTTATTTTATTTTATTTTATTTTATTTTATTTTATTTTATTTTATTTTATTAGTATTATTATTCTTCTTTTTCTGGGTGGTGTCTAAGTCTTGGGGGGAAGAACAAACTGTGGGAGGAGGGAATGCTACTACTGTCTGTGACAGTGGTGATTTCTGGACAGTGTTAGCAACAGAGCTTCTGCAGAGAAGAGAAAATGCCAGGCAGTCTCTGTTGGTATTCCATGTACTGAGTACTGAGTGCAGTTTTGGGCTCCACAGTATAAGAAAAAGACATAAACCTGTTAGAGAGTGTCGAAAGAAGGGCAACAAACAAGAGGGTCTCTTTTAACAGGGGGATTGAGGTTTGTGGCAAGGTTTTGGTAGCAATTTAGGGGCTGCACTGTGCTGGACACAGCAACAGACGCACCATAAGCCAAAGTCAGACAATAAGCCAAGGTGTGTTTACGTGTGGTTTACTGTGGTTTAACGTGGTTTACGTATAGAAGAAAGTTTTCGCCTATTGGTGAGTATACTGCAGATTTGCTGCATTGTTCTAAATTAAATAGCAAGATAAGTGATGGCATCGTAGGCTGGGAAAATATTTCTAGAGTATCAGCGCATTTTGAGCATCATTTTAACTGTTTATGCAAACATGAAGATTATTAAAATCAGTGTTTATTTATGTCTGTATGTAAACAGGTGATCATGTTGTATAGCATGCAGTAAATGGTTTGTGAATGCTGCTTGAAGAATGAAAAGAGTAAGCCAGCTCCACAAGGAATAAATGAATTTTGTTTATTTGTGCAATGCAGAGATTAGAATTAGACCAACAGCATGGAACCAAAGTCTTGCTGTGTGCCTTTTATCTGTAGGACAGTTCATGGAGGCTTCAGCAGCCCTATCTGTTTTCTAGCACTCTGAAATGTCCTCTGTGGTGCTGCACCCAGTTGAAAGCCTGCACTGATTGTGATGAACTTTCCTAACAGGAGGCACGGGTCCTTCGTCGGACGCTGGCTGGGGATGTATGCTGCGATGCGGGCAGATGATGCTGGCCCAAGCACTGATCTGCAGACACTTAGGGAGAGGTGAGTGCTGGTCCTGAGGGAACTTCGGTATTGTCTGCAGACGCTTCTTCGTAAGTACTCCATTAAAAGCACAAACCCTGAATTTATTAGTGAGACTTTCTTTGATGCCCTGGTAACAGTTCCTAATGAATCAATTCATATTCAGCTGGGTGAAATCATCCCAGCCTGAAGCAGAGAAATAGGCATAGAAGGAGAACAAATGGGGAATCCTGTCGCCATTATTTTATAAAGCTTTTAGTGTAACACCCAAGTTGAGGCCAAGGGAAAACCTGCCACCGTGGGACAGTGCTCTTACCCTTCTCTTCACTACTCACTTGTCAGCAGCACGAGGTCCAAACCCCCCTGGTGCAAGCTCTTAAGCATGCATGTCACATCCCAGGATGCTGCCAGTGGAGTGTTTGGACTTTCTGTATGGATCTTATGTTGTTATTTAATGGGTGCTTAGAAATCCAACAAGGTCTAAACACAGCCTGTACTTTTAAATAATCTTGGAAGCTCAGAGATACTGGAATGGCTATCAACACGCAGCATGATCCGTCAGAATATGTTTGCAGTTGATGTTTTTGTTTTGTTTTATTTTCCCTGTTTTGACAATCTAGCCTATGATGATAAAGGGCAGCTTGATGATAAATAACAAGCTTGGAATTCTAGGAGCTCTACACAAAATGTAAATATTCGAGATGAATTGAAATGTCTTTTAACATCTCATTATAAAGCTTTCTGCTGTCTAGACATTTGATCAGTGTAATGAAAACGTCACCATTTTTTATTCTATATCAATTTTTCCTTTCAGATTGGCAATGGGAAAAACACAAAAAACAACCAGAAGAATATCACAGAATCCTACGATGCTTTCTCGACAGGAAGGCTTGCTGTTATTCAATCCACCAGATGGGTAAGAACAAACATAAACTTTCAGGTTTTTTCCACTGAAATTTCTACTGTGTTGAATCACTAATTTGCAGTATGTTAATTCATAATTTTAAAAAGTGGATGTGAAGACAAGGTGTATGCTTATACAAAAATAAAAAGGTATGCAGATGGGCGCAAAGACTAGTAGTACAGAAACATTCCCTGAGACCTAAATAAAGCCATGTACTAGAATGTAGCTCTTGATAAACTCTGTAAGCCTTGGGTACCAGAGTCAGTAATGTTAGAATAGACAGTCTTGTAGCTTATTGCTGTAATTTGTAATAAAGGGCACTAACATTTGTTAACTTGTAATTCTCATTGTAGTTTAGAAGCCTTTTGTTTATTAAAGAAACTGGCACTCCCTAAGTTTTGAAAAGAGCATAGATTGAGAAAATAATTGTTATTGCTAAATACAGATTGCAGTTACTCTAGAATGTTTGACAGTCACGGTATTTACTGTATATTGTTCCCACATTCTTTATGGTCTCATTTTTCTTTGATTTTGTGTACGTGTGTCTTTTTTTCACTGTGAAAACAGCACAGGTGGGTGTTGGAGAGGGGAAGTCAATTGGAGAATGGTTTGGACCAAATACAGTTGCTCAAGTACTAAAGTAAGTGAGATCATACCAGTCTCATTCAGAACGTACTCCCCTGGGGCAGCCAAGAGAAGGCCCAGGCAGAGTTTTGAAGGCTGCATCTCCCCCTGTCCCACAGTCAGGAATGTACTTGCCATCTATTTACAAGTGCAGCATGGAATGTCATGCCACAGCTCGGTGTGCAGGTACTGAGTTGGGAATGGGTGACCTCTAAATTTTAATAAAGGAAGAGCCTGAGGAGAAGAAACTGCAGGAAAGTCTCCTGCTATGCCGTCTGCATGCCCTCACCAGTCACACCACAGATGTATATTCCTTTCTGCACAGTGGCACAGCTCTGGCAGGTCGAGAGTGCCACCGTGTAGGTCGGAGTGGTGGTGTGAAACATCAGAGAGAAGCCATCTCGGCTGAGGAGGGAACTGAGCTGCAATTCCTCCCTTTCTGAGCAGCAGTTCTGCCAGCAAGGCTACTGGATAAAGATGGGCAGCTCCTCATAGTCTGGGAGCCACACTGAAAGGAACTGAGGCTGCTCAGTTCTCCAGGGGTACGTGGAGGTGTCTTACCTCAGGCAGGGGCTAGGCTACAGGTCCTGCGAGCTCAGCAGCAAGTCTTTGACACCCTGGAACAGGCACATGATCTGAAGAGGGAGGGGAGCTGAAGCATGCCCTGGACTCCAGATCTTTCATGGCCAAGTTTTTCATGGTGAAACACTCACCCCCATTTCTTTCTGGCTTATTTGAAACAGCTAATTCTGCCAGTGCAGCTTAAGAGTGTAGCTCCCTTCCCCAAAGGTTTGGATTTTGCAGAAGTGGACATAAAACTGTGTGCTGCTGTCTCCCACTGAAGTTTTGGTGCCCCAAACCCTTAGCTGATTTAGCTTTTAACGCCCCATTTCTGCTGTGCACGCAGGCTCAGGCAGAAGTAATTCCACTGAATTCAGTGGAATTTCTTAAGCAAAAAGTAATCTGCAAAACTGGCATAGGAATTTTTTTCTTTTCCAGATGAGAAAAGACACAATTGGGCAAGAACCCAGTGCAGAGACTGTCAAGTGCAATAAAAAGTAATAAACTTGATGTAGTTGAACTGTTACTGTCACTGCACTTAGCAGTAAGACAAAACAGTTTGCACATGGTGCAGCGCATATGTTTTTCCTGGTACCACTCAGTACCTATTTTTCTAAAGATATTAAACATTTAATGTTTAAAGTTTTCTTTTTCTTACATGGAGACTTTAAAAAATGCAGAAAGGATGTTTTTTCTTAAGAAAAAAAAAATAAATAAATGGTTCTGAGTGTAAAGCTACCCTTTTGATCCAACTATTTTATATTAATTAGTACCTTAATGTTTTCTAGGAAGCTTGCTTTATTTGATGAATGGAATTCATTAGCAGTTTATGTATCTATGGGCAATACGGTGGTCATTGAAGACATCAGGAAGTGACACCTCATCAGTTTTCTGGTAACAGTTTCTGATTTGACTCCATTTGCCAGCATGTATCTAAACATGAACAAATACTTGGGGGGGCATGGGTTTGTCTTGCAAGGGTAAGAAGAGGGAAGAAGGACATACAAACTCAGTTGTGTTTTTTTGATCCCTGATGCCAACTTCGTGCTCACATCACTGGATGTGAAGAGCTCCTTGAAGAATTTCTACTGTCATCATTGCTGCCATTTCATTTCTCTGGCGTTTTATAGGCAAAGCTTGACACTATTAATAACATTAATAGGACATGTCACTGCAGTCTTAAATTGTCATCCCCCAATCATTGATCTAACGTCTCACTTGGACGTGCCAGCACATACTGTCTGCTAGAATTACTTCTACTAAATAGCTGTAATTGCCATGCCCGGCTCGTTTTGTCTTGGGTGCCCTATAAAGATCCCTGGCAAACTAGCTTAATTCACTACTGAGAGGAAGATCTGCTTTGTGTTCCTCTGTGCGTTGACTGATTTCTAGTTTTATTCCCGCAGAAAAAATGTGCTGGTCCCCTCCTCAGAGCAGCAGCGCGTCCCACAGCAGTGCACATTTGCACAGAAGTGCTCTTGGCCGAAGCAAGAAGGCAGGAGGACTCTGCACAGGCTGGAAAGCCCTCTTGCTTATTATACCTCTACGACTAGGGATAAATCACATAAATCCCGTATATATTGATGCATTTAAAGTAAGGTTTTCTTTCAATTCATTGCTCGTTACTGTCAAATAAGTTTGGGTATCTGTGATGTCAGTAAAGAAATGAATGACAATTTCCTTTATTCCTTTTGAACTCCTAGGAATGCTTTAAGATGCCACAGTCTTTGGGAGCATTAGGAGGGAAACCAAATAATGCCTTTTATTTCATAGGATTTTTAGGTAAGGAAAAAAGAAACTTATTCCAAATGTGCAGATGATCAAAAGAGAACATTTTTTGAAGGGGAAATAGTAAGGGGTCTAAGCGTGAACCTCTAGAAGTAAAGAAAGATGAGAATAGAATAAAATAAATGAAGAAGCATATCTAGAAGAGTTTAGAAACAGTATGAGATGATCCTTAACAGGAGCAGAAAGTTAACAGCAAAGCTAGGTGTAAAAATAAGTGATGACATCAACAAGAGCAACATACTGAGAATAGCTGATAGCATTTGACAAGTGTATTGGTCAAATGTCACTTTTATTTTCTTGTATTTCAAAACTGTTTCTGATAGCAGTATCTTTTTCACCTTTTGCATACCTTCTGTTATTAAGTATTGCTCTAATTAATTTAAAATGCATTCCTTCAGATTTCACCCCACTTTGGGCCAAAATTTTGCAACCCTATTTTGTCCTTTTGTAAAACCTAACCTGTTTTAGTTAGGCTTTTTTGTTCCAATTTCTGAATGAATGCCTAATGGGATTACAGATTGCATCTGTGAACATCCTGTATCTTTTAATCTGTCAAATGTTAGTGTTTACAACACTTGAGATTTAAAAAAAAAAAAAAAAAGTACTGGATCTCACATGGAAAAATAAAAGTATGTGACAAAGATAGAACATAACCAACCAAAAAATTACAGTAATAGGTGACAATAGGAAGTTATACTAAATACCCTGTGGGAAACGCTGTGTCTAAACCTTCCGATTCTCTTAAAGAATCCCTAGCTGGAAAGTCTAGATTATACTGACTGCGATGGCAATCTAATTTCTATTTTACAGTTCTGGACCAAGTGCTTATTAATGTCACTTGCTTATTTTTAACATACGGCTTTTACCCATCCAGGCAATGAGCTGATCTATCTGGACCCTCACACCACTCAAAGCTTTGTAGATTCAGAAGAAAATGGCACGGTTGACGATGAGAGTTTCCACTGCCAGGAAGCCCCACATAGAATGAAGATCATGAATTTGGACCCTTCAGTAGCTTTAGTAAGTGTCAGGAAATCTTGAATGCATGTACTTTATCTCAAAGTAATGTCTCTCTACATTGGTAAGGGCAGCAATGCATCTCCTTGAACAGAACCAAGATCACAAAGCTGTCTTCTGTGATCAACACATAGTAGTTTGTATATAACTACATCGAGAATCTTAGGGCAAGTGGGAAGCTGTCTGTACTGTAGGGAGCTCGCTTTGTTTTCTTTACTGAGCAGCTTTTACTTCTTTCAAGAGGCATTATAATGGTCAGAGCAAGGAACTGAAACAGGTTTACGTGTTTTATTCTATCACTACTTTATGTTTGGTCACCTCTAGACAAGTTACTTAAACTTACTTTCTATCATAAGTTGAAAATGTTTAAGTGGAATTATTGTATTTCACCCCAAATTACAAATACAAATGTATTATTTGTAATTCACCCAAAATGTCATGGGGGTACAGTGGTATTTGAAAAAATTGGATCTGATCCCATGCCAGTATCCTGTTATTGGGTGATTGGCAGTTGTCACCAGTGGGATGTGTTTCTAAAGCTTTAAACAATCTGTAAAGATACCGGTATCTGTCATTCATTCACATACCTGTTTTTTAATACTGCTGCTTTTTAGAAAGTTTTTTTTGTTTTGTTTTGTTTTGTTTTGTTTTAATACTTAACTACGTAACTGTGCAAAATGTGGCATGATGCAACGAGACAGACAAAATCATAATGAAGAGCAAATATTTTCAGTATAGATACCAGAATGGAAATGTTCCTTAGGTGGTCCATCATCTACAAGTTTTCAGCTTCTGCTGATACGTGGACTGTAGGAACTGGGTGGCGCTCCATGGAGGAGCACACAGGAGCTGCTGCTATTTTTTGCTTGACTATTTCGTTAGGGGTTTGCAGGGCCTTGTTCTCCCCGTGGGTTCTCTCCCTAGAGCTGCCACATATTTGGAGTCTTATATCTACTGATCGTACAGGGCATTACTGTATCAGAGGTCAAACCGCCTTACCTGCTGGTACCACATACCTACCATCTGCAAAGGTAAAACTCTGTGTGTTTGTTTTTTCCCCTAAGGGCTTCTTTTGCAAAGAAGAATGTGATTTTGATAACCGGTGTAGTCTTGTACAAAAGGTAAGAGTGGGAACTTAGCATCTCGATTTGTTCTTTATAAAGTCTGGTTTTTATTGTCTGTTTTTTGTAAAATTTTCCTTTGCATTTTCCTTTGTATACAAATTGTATGAGCCATGGAGAAGAATGCATTAAAGCATCAGGGTAAGGCAATACTACTGAATTGCTAATTGGAAATTGTTCAGCACTTTACCAGCCACAAACCCTGCCAGTTGGAAAATGGGTGTAAACATCCACACTTGAAGGTGTTACTGGGTGACACTTGCTTTTAACTTCTAATTCTCACTAAATGACTAAGGTTTAACTGCCATATTGTAGTGATGTATCAATGATTTGCTTCCTGATCCTTTTTTATTGTTTGACATAATAGATTGCGTGTTCTAATTATGACTGTTAGTCCCTGCTATCTTAAAGATCTGATTCTGTAAGTGCTGCAGGCCTCTAGCTCCTGCTGATCTAGGGAGAACAGAAGGTGCTGGCTGCCACAGGAAACAGACTTGAGGATGTTTCTGCATGCAGCTGTTAAGCTAAGCACCAGACGTCTGAATGTAAAGTACCATCAACCTCTAAAGGCATTTATTTAAAAAAAAAAAATCATCTAAGGAAAACAGTTTGTAAATAACTGAAATACAGGACAGAAGGTAACTTCTCTTTGAAGAGGAATAGCGTTTGGCTTCAGGAACACCTTTTTTCCTGACCAAAACCTGTCCTTCAAAATCTGATGCGTTTTTTTTTTTTTTTTTTCCCCTTTGGAGGAGCTGATAGATCTGTCTTTTGTGCTATTGATCAACAGAAAACTTGAGGAGAGTTCTATGCAAGCAACTTTCTTTTAAAAAGCAGAAAATATTGTATATTCCTAGTGTGCTTGCTACCTGTAAACAAAATTACAGGTTTGCAGATATCAAAGCTGATATCAAAAGATGATAAGACTGATAATTTGTAGTACAGTTCAAGAGATCTGTCTTCCAGATGTGTTTTAACTAGGGATGTATTACAGAGACCATGGTGCTTGGATTTCACAGTATGTCTGTATAAAGACTTTTTTTTCCTGATGGACATGCGTAATTAAAAAACACTTTCAATTAAGCAGACACGTTTTGTGTTTGAAGCGTCTCCCGATCCAGCTTTTAAAATGAAAGCATTCTGTCCTCAGGAGATTCTAAAGCAGCAGAGTCTACAGATGTTTGAGCTGGTCCAGAAGCACCCGCCACACTGGCCTCCTTTCATACCTCCAACAAAACCAGAAGTGACAACCACAGGAGCAGGTAAGGCACCGATTAAAAGCCTAATTGTGCAATGTTATGTTCCTCGTTAGCAAATAAAAGAATAATCACAGGTAGAATAACTATCCTTTGTGAGTGTCAAGCAATATATAGTTTTATTTTTCCTTATAGGAAATGCTCTTTTATCACAGATTAGTTTGGAGAATCTGTTCACCGTTAAGGAACCGTAAATGCACCTCGCTCATTTTCATGGCATGATGCGGTAATACCACTTGACAACTCCAGAAGACTGGAAAGGGGCTTTTGAGTCGGTTTACACACCGACCGTGTAAGTTTTTACACACAGGTGCATTACCAAGGCGTTTACCTCCACCGTACCTGCGTGTAGCAAGCTCCTGCCTCCAGTGCTGCGGAGACGTGCTCCTCGGGGGGGGGGGGGAAGGCAGAAAGGGAGGAGAGAGCACCCTGCGACAGAGAAACAAAACACACGTGTTAATTTCAAAACATCGTGGCTTTTTTTCCTCCCACGATTTCCCCTCCTGATGGCTGGTGCGCGGGTGGGCAGCTGAGGCAGCCCCGGGACCATGTGCGTAGCCCCGGCCGGGGCCGCTGAGCTCCCATACGGCTTTTTTTTTTTTACTTTTATTTTTATTTTGGCTTTATTTTTAGGCACCGGGAGCGGCTGAGGCCACACAGCCGCCGAGATGAGCGAGCCTCGTTGTGCTCAGCAGCTGAGCTCTGCTGCCTGCTCTGCGGCTGCAGTTCCCTCAGCGAAGGCTTTGAGGTTCTCCGACTCGTGTTAGGCGATGCATTCCTGCACCATTCGCATCGAATGGGGACGCTTGACGCGGAAAAAAAGCAAAAAAAAAAACAAAAAACCACCAAACAATAAACTTAAAACCTCTGCAGCCCTTCCTCCCCTCAGCGCCCCCCTTCCTTCCCCTCGCCGTTCCTTCACGGACCGCGCTCTCCGCGCCCACCCCGCCGCGTTCTCCACAGCCTAAACTGAAACAAAACGCAAAGCCCTCGAAGCCGGGACCAGCAAGGAGGGCTCAGCACCCGTCCCTGCGGGGCTCGGAGCCCGATGGTGCCCCGCAGGACGGCGAGGGGCCGAGCCGCCCCCTCATGGCGGTTGGCGAAGCCGCCCTCAGGGCGCAGGGAGGGGGGCGGTGGAGCGGCTGTTGGAGGCGGCTCCTCGGTAGGCCTTGCGGGGTTGGAGCTGCCCGGGGGGAGCCTTCGGTCCCCTCAGCGCTAGGGTGGGCTGAAGGGGCGGCGGGGACCCTCCTGTGTTGGCATACTGCTCTCTGAAAAGAGTACTCACTTCTGGTAACTTTTCCAAACACGCACCAGAAACAGCGCCCATCAGAAGATGGTGCTGGCTGGGGGGCATGCTCGCCTTGCAGCTGAGGCAATGGACTGGTGAGCTGCTGCCAGAATCACAGAATCACAGAATATCTAGGTTGGAAGAGACCTCAAGATCATCGAGTCCAACCTCTGACCTAACGCCAACAGTCCTGCTCCTTCCCTGCGCTCAGCTGTGTGCTCCTGCCCTCCTGTGCATTGGATACAAGAGCTGTGCAAGGACAGCGTGAGTTGGTGCAGCTGGATTGTCTGGCAGAACACTAATCCTGTCAGTAAACCAAAAAAATCTGTCAGGGCCTATCCATTTTGTCATAGTCAAAATGGGATATGAGGGTGTTTTCTTTTTTTTTTTTTAAGATGAGGTTGTTAACATATGTAGGATGTAAGTACCTTCAATACTTTGTCAAAACACACACACCACTTCACTATCCTTCAAATGTAGTGAGGTGTCCTGCAGATTTGAGAAAGTACTTCACAGGTGTTCTGAAACACCGAATAGCCTATGTAGTGTAGGTATCTTTTACTACATGCAGAATCCCTGCCAGCAAGTAGTTAGGTAGACAGTTGTAATTATAAAGTAGTATTTTAGTTTGTGAGACTGTTAGACTTCCATGAGGCTGAAATATCTGCTCATTTTCTGTTGGCTAAAGAAGCATTGAGTTCTGTGCTCTACTGTAGAAACATTTCAAAATAGCCATGACGTGAACTGGCAGAATAAAGGATGCTTGTGCATCTTTCTTCTTGAACCCATACTGATGCTGCTGCCTATCAACCCTGGGAACTTCAATCTACCTTTGTGCTAGTGCCATTTATTTATTTATTTTACATGTATATAGTTTTACCATGATATAGCCGTTGGAACACAGGAAGGTTTGGGGCACGGATATATTTTTTATATACACAATATCTTAACTGCTGTTCTTAGTTCTATCAGCGTGCTTGTTAACTAATTTGAACAGATGATAAAACTGTAAGTATGGAATGTAAGCTTAGTATTTCATGTTTTGTACTTCTGCTGCAACCCAAAAGAACTAAAATCATAGCACCGAGGACCGAATTGTACTGTGGTCATTTTGAACCCTGAGCTGTGCTGTCCTGCCGCTCCGTAGTGAGACAGAGGTGCGCTGTCCCACCGGCCTGAAGAGACAAGTCTGGGCAGAAGATAAACCAGGAACCAGAAGTAGAGAAATTCTCACAACCTTATTGTACACATATTTTGGATATTCATCTTCTAGCTTTTCAAGACTGTTCATTCAAAGTAGTTCAGCTTTTTACCTCAGTGTATTAAGTTCCAGGTGCCTCATTAGACCAAACTGAAAATGTCACTGATAGTTTCTGATCCCTGTTCTCCTTCCTGGGATAGCTCAATGCCTCCTGACGGATAGTGTAAGGTTAGTGGGGTAGGCTTTGGGAGATAATAGAAACAGAAGAGAAGTCCGTGTGAGTCCAGCTCAACATCCCCCTGGGTTTGTGTTCAGTTTGTCAGTACTTGAGACCAGTCCCTAGGGAAAAGTACGGGAACAGTGGGTGAACAAGAAGTTTAATCTCTAGTAAGATCTTCACGCTCTTTGGAATGATTTAATGTAGTGTGTTTCATCTTACACTTCAGATAACTTTCACTCAGAAACCTTTAGCAAGGCATCCACTCACAGTGGATCCACATAGCTAGTGCTTCTGCATCCTCCTCTTCACTTTGTATTCCAGGCAACGTTTAGCACCTGCTTCTCTGCCTAGCCTTATGAAAATTCAGGTACAGCATCGGTTTTATGGTTCATCTTAACCACCAGCTTGTGTATTGGTGGTGAAACATGCTGGCAGTAAGAGGCAGTGTAGTGCAGCTCGTTACAAGCTTGCGTTCTGCTGGAGGTGCCTACTACAAACGCTCAGCGTCTAACAGAATTTAACGACCGGCAAAGGTGGGAAGGCTGTTTCACTCAGAAATGAGTAGTGACATTGTTTCTCAGGTAATCCAAATCTTCCCCTTTCTGAGGTGTATTTCTATTCAAACAGTATGCTGTTATAGGATTTCTTGAACTGGGCGAACTGGGCTTCAGAAGGGTGCTCCCTACCTTTGTCCCCCTCAAGTCTGAGAAAAATCGGTTGTTAGACCCTTCCTGATAATGTCTGCTCTCACTGTAGCAGGTATGGAAGACCAAAAGGGTCCATTTGGTTTGTGGTGAAATTAACCAAAGTTAAATTTCTGCATCCTTCCCGGGAAGCACATAGCTCTCTGCAGATGGGGCTGTGGGACTAATTCTGATTACAAAACCTTGCTAGCTAAAAACATCAGATAATAATGAAAAAATTAAGAAATCACAAACTGGTCAGTAGTCAAATGCAGATTTATGAGGAGAAAAAAGACTTTTGGGGAAGTAACTTTAGCTTTTCTAATCAGAACAACTTCATCTCAGGAGTTGTTTCTTGGTTTCCCTCGGAACCTTTGTGCTGTCACAACGAATGTGTCACGGTAACTCTGCCCACGGTAACTCTGATGTCCTGTAAACGAGACTTCTGGCAAACTGAAGTGGAGCACATCACGTTTGCTGGATGGAGAGTGTGTTTTGGCTTATTACGTTTTGCTGAATTGTTCCCGTCAGTGCCAAAATGTGGACAGGTGAAATGCAACCTACAGAAATGCTTGTTTTTAAAGTCCTGTGCAATTATAACTTCAGTATATGGAGTCTTCGCTTGTAATTTGTAAATTTTCTTGTGCATTATGTGTATTGTCAATATATTGATGTTAGAAAAAACATTAAATGGCAGTTTTGGATATTGTGAATGGAATAGTTGGTGGGAATTAAATAGCCGCAGTTTGAGCAATGGTTTTAATATTTAATTATTAAATATTATAGTATTAAATCTAGAGTTTAACTGGAAAGTAAATGAGAAGATCTGATAGTTTATAGCGACAGTGTGATACTCATACTAGCAACCAAATGGCTTGAACGTATATTTAAAATTTTAAGCAATTGATTTGTTGTTTAACTTGACTCTCTTTGCTTGCTCCTTAAAGTAGAAAGTTTGGAGCGAGGATTTCTGCTTAAATGTGAGATATGGGTTGTGTTGCTTTTTTTTTTTTTTTTTAAAGACTTTGTGAAAATGTTTGTTTGTTTGTTTGTTTGTTTGTTTGTTTGTTTGTTTTGAAGCTTAATCATGAAGTCCAACTCAGGAATCTTTGAAGGTGGTGTCTTTTTTTTTTTTTTTAATTTTCTTGCATAGCTTGTGACTGAGATTTTCAACCTTTACAACCAAAATGCAACTCTTTTAAACTCTTCGGACAGTCTCTGAGAAGTGCTCTCTGCAGGATCAAAGGCAAACTTCTTCTTAAAAAAGTCAACTTTTACACATTTTTTAAAAAGGCTTTAAAAAGGCTTTAAAAATGAATGGCTTAAATTATATACTTGGTAGTTCTCCAGAGGTATTTCACAGACTTCCTTGTAGGTTGGCAGCTGGTCTTCATAAACAGGAAGTTATAATGTTAAGCATTTAATACTGCATTTTCTTCTTTGTTTTAACAGCTCAAAAGGAAGAGAAGAGAAAAAAAGATAAAGCGACAGAGTTTATAGGGGCATCAAAGAAAGCTATTGCTTCAGCATCTATGGTGGAGAAACATGCATCTTCCCTCACTAAAAATTTTTCTCCAAAGAAGTCCCCTTCCATGTCTAGCACATCGCTAATGAAGCAGACGCTTAAACCTGCTGGGAGTTTCAAAGGTGAAATTCCCAAGAAACCATGGCCTTCAACAGGTGGCGTTCCTTCAAAACAAGCAGCTTCTTCTCATGACTCGCCAGTTTCCAAAAAACTAGCTGCATCCAGTTTGGCTGGAGGACTCAAAAGGCCTTCGCTGTCTTCCGTTTCTACTGCATCTGGAAGTAGACAAGCAAAAACACAAGCTAGCCCTATCCAGTCGCAGCCCAACTCACAGATTCGACAACATATTCGTCAGTCCCTAAAAGAAATGTTATGGAAGAGGTGGGTGAGAATTCAAAGCACTTATTTTATATAGGAAACTACAACTAGAAGTAAAGGGTTAGCCTGCAGAGTTTTGTTTCTTTCTTGCTAAGTGATACTAAGGGATTTAATTTGTGCTAGAAATTACTACAAGTATTTTTAGCATTAGAGCTTTATTAAAAATAAAAAATCTGATGCCAAATAATTGGGCATGTGAAAAAGCCTTTAAAAAAAAGTCACTATCCCATTTGTAGTGAGAGACAATTACAGTTGAAGAATTAAATCACAGCATAGAGATGTTTATAATGCAGGTGACCTGAAGCTGATATCTGGCAATGGTGGTGTTTGGAGATGTAGGGGTTGTACGAAGCATAGTGTAGGGAATATCACAGTGAAAGGTTGGAAGGGCTTGCTGAGGCAGAGGTTCCTTCTTCTCCCAAAGTTAGCAACTGTATTACTATTTTAAAAAAAAAAAAAAAAAAAAAAAAAAAAAAAAAAAAAAGCTGAAACATTGTCCCACAAATATTAAAGCTCTTGTCAGCTGTCAAGACTTAGGCCACTGTGCTCTGGTAGTGTCTCTGAAATAGAAATGCTGTTCACAGTGGAGGGTCTAAGATTAAAACTGAAGTGTTTTAGCTCCCTCAGTAGCTCATGACAAAAAACAACAACAAAAAACTAATTGCAGTGTCATAAGTAGGAGTATTTGTAAGGACTGACCTGGCTTCAGTTCGTTAAGGCTGTCTTCCGTGCTCTTCTGTAGACAGTAGCAAAAGGTTGCCATTGTTGACATTTTGAGGTCCTGAGATAGACTTTGGCTTTGAAATGTGTTTTAAGGAAGTCCTCACTGAGTGAATAAAAGCGTGGTTAACTCCTTCCTCTGAAAATTTAGTTTTTATGAATGCTGCCTGAAGAATTTGTGCCTAACGTAAATGCGCATACCCTTTCTTGTTTTTGACAGAGTCAATGATAGTGATGATCTGGTCATGACAGAGAGTGAAGTAGGGAAAGTAGCACTCAATATTGAAAAGGAGATGTTTAATTTGTTTCAAGTTACGGACAACCGATACAAGAGTGAATACCGCAGCATCATGTTCAATCTCAAGGACCCAAAAAACCAGGTTTGGAATTTACTTAAACAGTAAACGTACTGAAATATATTCTGTTTTTTAAATAATACATCAATATGTAGTTTCAAGAGAGAGACTTATGAATTATGCTCTAAAAATTGTTTTAAAGCCATTCAAATATTAAATAATCCAGTTGGAATGGAAGTCCAGTTGGATCGCGTGTATTTATTAAGATTGGCCTTTGTAGTGAAATATTTGTTTATTGAATGGCATTCTTAGAAAAAAAATAAATGTTTTTCTTCTGTGACGTTCTGTGGTTTGTATGGGAGACCACTTGTGTACATGATAATTTATCTTTTAAAGGAAAAAGAAGCTGGTGCAGATGGGAATAGTGACTAGACAACGTAATTTTTTAAAAAAAAATTCTACTATAGATATGAAATAGGAGTGGCAGTTCATCTCTCAAAATTCCTGTTCAGTAGAATTGATAGTCTATTTTATGGTAATGTGGAAAATTCATACTTCATGATGATTTCATCATTAGTTTCTGGTTGCTGCACCGTGCTAAGTTTTCTTAAGATTAACTGGCATTTTTAATAGGGAATTAAGAAACCTGAAAGGGTTTTGACAGTCCAGCACTGCAAATCATGTTAGTTGCTTAAGTTATTCAGCATGGCAACAAAGTGTGTTTTTTTTTTTTTTTTTTTAGGGACTTTTTCATCGTGTTCTTCGTGGAGAAATCTCAGTGTCAAAACTAGTGAGAATGAAACCCGAAGAACTTTTATCTAAAGAACTGTCTGTATGGAAGGAGAAACCAGCCAAAGCGGTAAGCAATACGATTCTCCAGTGTGTCCTTAGATATGAACTACCAGTAACTTCACCAGCCCTTACCACCCATAATTAATATATTGTTTTCTTCCTAATGAAATATGAATAACGTAAGCTTTTTCTCTTCCACTAGCCAACTGATAAGAAAATACAAAATAAAATTATAAAATCAGTATGCAGACTTGTTACTAAAGTGTTTTTGTTTCTCTCAGATGTTAGAGTCAAGAAACAAATCACACGAGATCAAGAAAGCAGCTGTAAAACGGGAACAAGTGCCAGATGTAAATATGGAAGATTCTCCCCCGGTGTCTGATTCTGATATAAGTATTAGCTATTGCTTTAGCATGGAGGTGCCAAGGGAGATAAATGCTAACTAGGGCCTCAAATTTTGTATCAGAAATGCAGGTTGTTTCAATGAACTGTAAGAATATCACCTAGTAGGTGTGCTATGAGCATTTTCCTTTTGGTTTGAAGGAATGCAACAACCTAATATCGGGCATATATCACATGTGCTTCTAAAATATCAGATGATGCGTGTTTTTCAGACCTTTGCCTCAGTTTACAGCAAAATCTTAGCCAATTGTTTTCCCCCCCAAAAATGTGATCAGTATTACAATTCTGTATTCTCAGGAAGCAGTTAATGTGATAGTATCTACTTCGGAATTACATGAAATGAAATGAGGACAAATACTATTTGAGAACTCTGTTTGACATGATATTCTTAAACAAATGATAAAAGGGGAAGAATATTTCAAAATTCCATCTTTTTGTAAGTGCTGCTCAGAGCAGTAGTTCTGCACAGCCCTTAATATCTTTTTAAAGAACTGGAATTAACGGTTTCAAAAGTATTTTTTTATGATTGAATTTAGCAATCAACCAGAATGTTTTCTGTGTTTGTTCATTTCCAGGAGCAGCAGAAGTCAACCCAAACTGTACAAAATGTAAATAGTGCTCCTTCTCTAGAAGTTTTTAGCAGTATGTTGAAGGATACAACAAATGAACATCGAGCCCATCTTTTTGACCTGAACTGCAAAATCTGTACAGGTATCTACAGTGTTGACTTTGTCTGAAGTAAAAGAATTATTAAGAGCATTGCTTGCTTACTTGTTTTTCTCTTCAGACCTTTTCATTGTTAAACAGTAATCAAAAACACTTTAAAATTAATTTTGTAGGTCAGATTTCAGCATCTGAAGATGAATTACCACCGAAGAAGATAAAATTAATGGCTTCTGCTAAAAAAGCAGTGTCAAAATCTAAACCAGAAGTTCAGAGAAAATATGAAAGTTCTGCACCATCAGCAGCAGCGGAGCCTGCTAAAGAGGCAGCCTCTGAAAACACAGAGGAAACCGAAGTTGCACCTGCAGCAGAAGCAGTTTCCCAGTCAAGCTTAGAAAGAACTTACATTCCTACAACCCAAGGCCATAACAACACAGATTCTTCATCTGAAGAACCTTCGACTTTTCCTGCCTCTTGCACTGGTGCAGTTGTCACAACTGTAACAGTTTCTGGCCGAGAGCCTAGAACACCAATGAGCGGCTCCTCTGGTACTACGACGACAGCCCTGCGTTCTGGTACTGCATCTGGTGAAGTTTTAACAGGGGAGACAAAGCAGGAAATGTCAAAACCAGTTATGACTGTTCCCAAATCAATATTAACAAAGCCATCGTCCTCACCAGATCCAAGATACTTAGCTGTTCATCAGTCACCCAATATCAGGTGTGTATATTTAATAGTAAGCTAAGCCACTGAATCTCTGGTCTCGCTATGGTCAGTTTGTTTGTCCCCCTTTGCTTCTTACCCTCCCCTGCCAATAATCAAAAGGCATGTTCAACTTTAAATGCGATCACCTGAACTTTACATTTTTAATTCGTCATCTCCTTGTTTAACTTCTCTAGTTGGTAAAATTTTCTGAGCATCGTTATATATTGACAGTAAAAATTCTTCAATGTGTTTTAACAGATAAATAAAACTTATAAGATATTTGACTTTAAATCTGCATGTGCATTCAAATATATTAAGTGTTTGTGAGGGTTGGTTTAAAGCTGCTCCAGACTTTCATCCTATATTGGATGAAAGTGGAAAACATTAACAAAGCATTTACTAAGGCTTCTGTTACTTGCTTTTTTAAAATAAAGTAATTGATCAATAAGAGGAGGGAAGAAAAGAAGAAGAAGGAAGCATTCTTACTGTGCTCTATAACGTTTCTCTTTTGGATTTGTTTTGCAGTGTTGCTGAGCCACGCTCACCTCAAGGCAGCGATACTTCTCTCTTCCTCTCTCGCCTCAACACCATTTGGAAAGGATTTATTAATCTGCAGAGTGTGGCCAAATTTATCACTAAAGCATATCCTGTCTCTGGGTGCTTTGATTATCTTAGTGAGGTTAGCACTGACATGTTTATGCGTTTAGAATGTATTGCAGTTCCTGTTGTTAGAAAGGCTGGGGTCACTGTGTATGTTGTTATATTGGACGTGTAACAAAAAAAAAAAAAAATTGCATCCCTTTAGTAATCTCCTTTAGTAATAGGAACAGTAGCCTGAGGCAGGGGGGAGGAGAGAAAGCCTTTTAAAAAAAATTCCTCACGTATTTGTGAAGAATTCTCATGTCTGTTAATATGTTTATATATATGTTAGTATCTAACATAGAATAATAGCTTGATAATAGCAAGATCAGTTTTTGACGAGAAGCATCATCAGCATGTGTTTTGAAAGAGATGCCCTGTTCTGCTCACAAACAGATGGATGGATCACTGATGTGATCTATTAGAAAAGTTTGGCCATTTATTAAAAATATCATCCTTTGATTAACTTTGATGCAACTGCTTTTATATTTTGGGAGGGTGTACATTCAACTAATTAGGTAGTATGACAGCTTGTGATGAAACAACTGAGCAGTTATTTAACTTCTCTGAAGAAGTGTATTTGTTGTGATTGAGGGTTTCAGGCATGTAGTTTAGGTCTTTTCTTAGGAGGGTTGGTGGCTCTCTTGTTGTTTTTGCTAAAACAGGTTTCACTGTCATCATGACAGGAAGCTAACTAGAATTCATATGGGTGCAAAAATTTCAGATAAATTGAAAGCGTAGATAAAAGCTATACTACATATAACAGGTTCCCTGTAAAAGCAAAGCTAACAAATAGAATCGGCTGATAGGCATACAAAAGTATTTGACCTTCCACTGCTATCTTCGTCAGGCAGTGCTTTTTCTGTTTTGTGTGTACTGCCAGCCTTCCAGTAATATGCCATAATGAACTCCTTGCATTTTGGAAACAGCCTGTCTGAAATTAGGAATGTGTATGTGCAAGTTTAGTAAAACATAGTACTGTATTATCGCCTAAGCTACTGGGATGGGGCAATCTGTGCTGGTTCAAAACTGTAGCCTCTCTTTCCTTTTCTTATACGACCATGTAATGCTTCTTGTTTAGGATTTACCAGACACGATTCATATTGGTGGGAAGATCTCACCGAAGGCAGTCTGGGATTATGTTGGCAAACTCAGATCTTCACTTTGTAAGGTATTTACTTAAAATCCTTTGGAAAACCAGGAAGAAATATACAGCAGCTTTTGATAGAATTTCCTTGTTACTAATTTATATTGATGTCGATCATACCTAGAAAACTACTGCTACCACTTATTCCATTGAAATTTTTGATTTATTGAAGAAACAGGTTTGCCTGTTGAGCTGCCAATCGTCTTTCCCCTGTGTAGTAGTTAAACATTCATACAACCTATTGTTTTTTAATGATTGAATATAAACAATCTATTTATTCAGTTACTGAAGATAGAAATTCAATTTTAAAAGACTAGGAAATTATTAGTAAGTGTATGTAATAAATTTTACTACTAAAACCCTTATGGATTTAGTAAAAATGAAGCACAGCATGCAAATATAATCTAAGAATTTTCCATTTCTTTCATAATTATTTGAATATTCTGAACCTAAAGAGGTGTAGCTTGATGTGAGATACGTAAATAGTTGGTATTTCTGAAAATGACAAAATTGATTCTGGTTTAATATTACCAATTGAATGACAGTATTTTCTTAAATCTTGGTTTAAAGCTGCTCCAGACTTTCATCCTATATTGGATGAAAGTGGAAAACAATTTTATTTGCTGATGTGTTACAGGTTGAATTTTTCCACTTTGATTTTGTATTTCAGGAATTGTTTTTGATTCGTTTGATTCGTTTCCATCCTGCCACAGAAGAAGAAGAAGTTGCCTATATCTCTCTCTACTCCTATTTTATCAGACGTGGTTGTTTTGGTGTTGTAACTAATAACAACAGACATGTCAAGAATCTCTACCTGATCCCACTGAGTTCTAAGGACCCAATTCCTTCCAACCTCTTGCCCTTTGAGGGACCAGGTAAGCACAAAATTTAGGGGAGGTTAACTGCTAGGTCAAATTACAAAACGAGTAAATCAGAGACCAATTGGTTTTGAATGTTTAATGTAAGCATAATTAAAAAATATATAATTTTATAAAAACATTTTAAAAGTGTGCATATAGGAAAAAATTGCAAAGTCAATCATCTCAAGGTGACATGGTCTGAAACTCACATAGCCTTTCCAACAAGATAAATCTCTGCTGTTAGGAGGATTTGTTTACCCATAAAATGGAGTACATAGAACAGCCACTATATTGAGACAAACAAGCAAACATTATCAGAACATTCAACCGACCCTACTTTCAACAACCCATAAATCCACCAAGTTTTAGGTCCCTACAAGCCATGTGCTGTCCCCTAAATCACATAGGAGACTCTTATCCCACAGAGCAGTCAAGAAATCTCTGAAGACAAAGGTAACGTTTATGGTTTCACTACATTGTTGTTATCTCATGGTATGTATTACGCTGTGCATGCAATATGCATGTACACGGGGTCTGAAATATTCTGTGCTACCTGGATCAAGTTCCAGACAAATCACTGACTTCAGAACATTGGTTTGCCTGGGAGCAGGCAAATTCCTTTTGCGTAGGTGGCAGACAGTAGGTGGTATAGGTTGGTATATATTACGCTCTTCTATTTTTAGTTAGAGTTATCAGCAGTAATGTATGGCTTGAATTTGCTCCATCTTTGTGCATTGAACATGGAAACAGAATGAAATGAGAATGAGTTCAGATGTGAAACACCTTTATATTACAAAATTTGAAGTCATCTTCATCTGAGGATGGAGGCGGTGCATATGCTTAGTTTCCAAATAAGTACCTTTTTTCATATAGAGTAACAGGTTGAGGAGCTTAAGAGCTACAGGTTACAATGAAGGCAATACTTCATTGTTGTAAGGATGGTTTGCAAAATACTAAACAGCGCAAAATAATTACACATTAAAACATGTAAGGAGCTGACCTTTCTGACAAGCTGACTGTCCTCTGCTACCCAAATACAAGTTTAGGACTAAACTCAATAAAGCATTCTCAGGGCTTATATTCATAAACAGAGGTGTCTTCTGCCTGGCCAGGTTTTCACATGTTAATGGCATACAACTTAAAAAACAATAACAGAAAAACACCACCAACAAGTAATGTAATGCTAGGAAAATACTCTTCTTTCCTGCATGAAATTGCAAAGGGCGCTTGCTTTGTGTTCTTGGACAAGATTTTTCTCATACACTCTGAGCCTGTCTTATCCATCCCTGAACAGTGCACAGTCTACGTCATTGTTTTCAGGCTACAGCTAAAAAGGCAGGCTTGTTGCTACCTTAAGTCATCATGTAGTCTCTATAAGCTGAATGTAAGCACCTGGTAGTCTTTAATTTACCCAGTTCTTGAAAAGTAGGCAAAAACTATTATTCCTGTTTCATAACCAAAAAACAAGAACATGTAAGTGTTAACACTTGGCACAGGGAGGCAGACAGAGTCCTAAACTGTGGGCTAGATTTTCCAGCCCGAATAACTGAAATACATTCCTTTCTGGACAGTAACATATAAGAATGAGTTTGCCATTGAATTGGCTACATCTGCAGTCTTCCGCTGTGCTTTTAACCTGCTCTAGGGAAGCATTTAAATGATCTTCCCCTCCTTGCATTCTTGAGCAAACATAGGCTGTCCTTGTACATTATCTTTTATATTTCTGTTGTAGATTTCATTTCAAATGAAGCTTTTAAAGTGGAGGCCTGGCAAAAGTAGACAGACTTGTTAGCATAGAAATGAGGCACGTCAGGCTGGTTTTTACAAAATGTAAATAGGAAAAGTTCTTTCAAAACTGGAGGTAATTGCCCAGAAGAAACATAGGTATAAACACTTGCAGGCATGTATTAATACCGCAGCGTAAAAGACTTGTAATACATACTTGTTACTGACATCTGATGGAATTTACTGTTTTTTATACCCAATAAAGATATTTTTTGGTAAGTGGTCATTATCTCCTTAAATTTGTGTACCTTCAAATAGTGTTTAGCAAGTACTCAAAAAACATGACAGTGTAAGATACTTTGATAAATATGACTGGGGGCGGGAGGAGGGAGAGGACAATAATCCCATCACTCCAGAAGTCCTAGTTGGAAGATATTCCAGCTGTCTCAACCAACTCCATCAGGTGTATACGGATTATGAATCTCTCCTGTTTTCTGATGGACTGGATTTGGAACACAACTGGGGACCTCTGACCTGCTGTGGTGCCTAGAAGATCTACAAAACTTTGTCATGGGTGATATAAATATAGAGGAACATGGAAGGATATTCACATCTATTCACTTCAACCACCTCAGATATTTATTACCAGATATTATGTGTTGGTGGGATGTTCAGCATTGTTTTTTTGTTTTTTTGTTTTTTTGTTTTTTTTCTGGTAGTTTACTGTATGTGAATTTGTTTGTCTCGTTTCACATACACACAACACTATTTAGCACTTTCATCTCTACACTTTCATCTGGAATTTATCTTGAACGTGTGTTTAAGTTTTACTCTGTTTTTATTAGCGATGATCTCTGTCTCTTACAGGGATTCAGAACTGTTTTTTTTAACTTTTTGCTGTTAATTTTAGATACACAGTCCAATAGATTTTTGAAACCTGTTCGTTTCAATTAGTCAATGTTTGAGATGCATGTTGTGACTAGTTGGACAAATCACAGGTCTCTGCAGAAGAGCAGATAACCAATACGTTAATGACAGAAGAACAGTGAATGCTTACGAGGAGTTTTAGGGTGAACACAGATTTGAGAGATACTCTGCACGGGTCGATGCTGACCAAATGTGGAGTCATTACTCACATGCTGATAAAGAAAAAATGTAAAGCAGTCACTCAGAGTGAATCATACCTAACTATTGAGTCTCTTCAGAGTGTACACAGTCTTCCCAAGTAAGCTGTCTTTTGAGCTATGCCCTGATGTTATGCATTAATGTAACTTCATCTGGGGTAGTAAACTATAGTGATCAGAATTTCTAGGATTGCTTTTAGGCAGTGGGTTGAAAGGAGTTTTTAACTGGGTGAATCAAGGATTTGTGATCCTTTCCAAATAATCTTAGATTCACCAAAGATAATTACTTGTTTAGTTCCTGTCCTGCCTCCTTTCGTTGTACATCTTGCCGTCCCTGCCCTCTCACAAGGGCAATCTGTATAGAATTATAAGCAAACTAAATTATAAGCAAGTCTTAGTTTTGGTTAGTATAGCTAGGTCATTTTCTTGATGCATTTATGATTCGTGTGTATATATATATATATATTTCTAACCATGGAAGAAAGTGAAAATTGGCAACACAAAATACTGAAATACTATATCTGGAGGAAAAAACTTGGCACTGAGTTTTAAATGTACAAGTAGGAAATAGTATAGAAGTTTATTTAAACCAACATGGCCAACATCCTCTCAACCACAGAACTATGTAAAACTCAAACACTGAACTTTGAAGTAATCTGAAATCAGCTGTGGAACTAGAATGCATTCAATCAAATTTCAGTGTTATTTTTTTTCAAAATACTTAAGATGAGAGCTGCTTCTGATAGGAAACTTCAAGTAGATTTTGCATTGGCCTCAATTTTTTCTGTCTTTTTGCAAAGACCTTCTAGTGAGTAACCAGATTTTGCTGGTCTCTCCATTATGTGGCTAAAACAGGCGTGCTGTACTATTACCAGTCACAGTCAGAAGAACACAGAATTTCAGAATTTAGGCAGGTTACTGCTTAATGAAATATTTATGCTTAATGAAGCTGTGTTGAAGAAGTCATCGTCTTGACTTACCTGGTTATAATCCTCTTGCTGAGGAAACCTCACATTGAACTTAAGAAATAGGCTTACCTCATTTAATTCTTTCTTAGCGTACGTGAATATAATTTCAGCTATACAAATAAAAACAGCTGATGTAATTTTCTCATAAGATAGTAAATTTAGGAGCCCCCTTAAAACTTTGAATTCAGTTGTTTCAGCAAAGGTTCATACTTATGACTGGTAATGGCAAATAGAATTTATCTGCAACTATGGGAAGTTTGGGGTTTTGCTGGTATCAAGAAGTTTTCAGTGGCAATAATTAGTTATTTATAAGTTGTTCCTTAGTGAGCAGTTGGTTTTGTTTAGTAAGAGACTAAAGATATACATAAATTCATATATTACACCTCTTTTAAACTCTTACTTAAGGGTCATGAATATAAGGGACAGTGTAGGTTTTAGAGTCCTCATCGTATAACCACAGTAAATCTCTTTGCTGTTAGTTTCGTTTCTATATTCCTGATTCCTAGCTGGATGCAAATATTAATATGGCTCCCAAATGAGGATCTCAAGTCACTAAATCCAGAAGTTAAAATCCTCTCTTTATATGTTTTTTCTACATTTGCCACTGACTGTATGTTAAAGGATTTATTCCCTGCTCTTTATTCTGGTTGTATTTGTCTTCCACGAGTGCCTGTGGGAAATGTGAATGTACAAGGAAGGAATACGATAATGTGAAACGGACCTTCAGCTGTTTGCATTTTTCCTCTTTATGGGAAACTTTCTGGTCATTTCTGGAAATGCTTCTCCAGGGATTCAAGCCTGAAGCTTTCACAATGGAGTAATTCTGCTCACATTTCTTACTTAGGGAAGGGTCTGTGGCATCAAACTCAATTCTACAACAGTGTTAAAAGTCACCTTGATGGAATGGTGTAAATGTCAGTCCGGTATTTTAGCACAGATTAGAACAGAAATGTAATTATTAAGTTTAACAATGCCTCGTGCTTTCTTTGTAACAGAAAGTGAAGTGTTTGTTGTTGTTGTTTGTCTGTTTGTTTGTTTTAATAGCATTAGTTTTTTTCTCTTTATTTCTAGTTCTTCAATTCCAACGTAGCCCTACAGAAAGTTAGATTGCTTGTCCAGGTTTTCTCACTTATCAGTATCTCTGTGTATATAAGGTATTTGCAAAGTATTTAGAAAGGAAATATTTGATTGGGGGAGGAAGTGGACAATAATAAGTAGAAAGTAATAATACAAAAATAGGAAAACTTTCTTTAATTTTTGAACAGCAGAGACATTTACAAGGACATCTTTCAGTAAGATTCACCTGTTACTGCAATATTAAAAAATATCAGGGAAAGAATTAAAACATTTTTAGTTACTGTATACAAATTTATATAAATAGTAATTAAATATAGACACATAGGCTTATGGGATAATGTCACTGCATGAAATTTAGAAGAACTGTTACTGTTATGACTCATAGCTGCCATTATATAAAATGATAAGTTCCTATTGAGAACACAGATAAAAAATAGTAGTTTTTTTACATATGCAATCTTTGTGTTTCCTTTCAGGTCTCGAGTCTTCACGTCCGAATTTAATTCTTGGATTGGTTATCTGTCAGAAAGGGAAGCGTCCTGCTACTACCATGGATACAGACAAAATAGAGACAAAGCGCAGCCGAATTCAGGTGCAAGAGGAAACAGAAACATCGCTGTACTCTAAGGGGCCAGTAGCTTCTTCACAAGAAAAGAAAACTCCGAAATACACACTGTATTCGGGAGACTCAGCTGTAAGTACAACACTACCTGGATCTCCTCCACCTCCACCCCCACTTCCCGTTCCAGAAACCTCATCAGTTACACCTTCAGTATTAAAAATACCGTCCTCGATTAAGAGTGGAACCACAAGTACTGTACCACCACCAGTTTCAGCTACCGCTTCTACAAGTGCTACTGCTACGCATTCTTCATCCTCAAAAACTACCACACCTCTTGAGTACATCCTCCAGACACTTTTTGGTAAAAAGAAGACTTTTGAACCTCTTGCTAAGGAGACTGAAATTGTCCAGTCTTCAAATCAGGAAGCTAAAGCAGCTGTGGATGGAGGTGTGTCAGCTGTTCCTTTGCTAGATCCCATTGCACAACAGTTTGGACAGATGTCAAAAGACAAAGCTACAGAAGATGAGGAGGATGACAGGCCATACGATACTGAAGAAGAATATGATCCAGAGAAAGCTTTTGAAATGCAGACCGGTGAAAGCAAAAAACTGTATAGTGTGGAGAAGCCCAGTAACACAGCAGAACTAAAGGATGAGGCCTATGATCTGGAAGACAAAACTATCTTGGAGGAAGCAAAAGTTACGGTTGATGATTTACCTAACAAAATGTATACAGACACTAAAAACACTTCCGTGGAAACACCTGCCTCGTATGTGCCAGATTTATCTGCGTCTTCATCCTTGGTGGAACTGCAAAAAATGTTAGAAGAATTAAACAAACAATTAGAAGAGCAGAAACGACAAACTGAGGAGCAAGAAGAAGCCCTCAGACAACAACGAGCAGCTGTTGGTGTTTCAGTGGCTCACTTCTCGGTGTCTGATGCTTTAATGTCACCTCCACCAAAATCTTCCCTAATAGAGACTGAATTGTTCCATCAGGACCAACAGGCTGCGCAAAAAGTAGATTTACCTTCATCTTCCAATCAGCAAGCACAAGTTTTAAACCAGAGCTGTGACCCTCAAGCGAGTTTTCCAAACACTTTGCAGACTTCACTTGGTCAGGAAGATAAAACTTTAATTCCTGCTACTCAGCTTAGTTACGGTGGTGATAACTGGGTTTCCAGTGAAAAGCCTCCTGCAGTGCTCCAAAAAGAGGCACCTAATAGCAAATTTGAAAATACTGTTCAAGTTACTTTGGAAAATGTGAGTCAAGCAGTTTCTGCAGAACCTTCTACATCCAGGCCTTTACGTAAAGTGCTGCTTCCGACACCTCCAAGTACGTCTTTTCAGCCTAATTTCTCCACATCTAATGACAGTCAGTCTTTGCAAGATATGCACAAAGTATCCTGGTCAAACGAGGCAAATCCAATGTTTACTTCTCAGGAAAAGGGACCTGGTCACTTTGAACCAGACAGGGGTCTTTCTGCGGTGCAATACGAAGAACAAAGAAACCCTCAGCCTCATCAATTTGTAGAACAAACTGAATCTCCACCAGTTCAGGGTGAGGGTGGACCTCTCCCACAGCACTTTGAGGAGAACCGAGCTGGAGGTCCGTTTTCTTTGTCTGGGCAGAAAGGAGGACCTCCAGCACCACTGATGCTCAATGCACACGGAGGACCTCATGGACCTAATTTTAGAGGCCCAGCGCCACAGTTCTCAGAAGAGCATGTTTCTCCAAATAACGATGGACAAAGAGGATCTGCCCCTGGAAGATTTGGAAGTCAAAAGGGTCCCATTCCTTCCTTATTTTCTACACAGCATGGACCACAGTCGCCACAAAATATGAAGCCAACCCCAAGACCACTCCTGGACCTTCCCAGTCATCCACCAGGCCACAGAAAGGAGATGTGGGAGGAAGCTGGGCCGTCTGCACCTCTTTCTGGTATTCCTGGGCAAGGGCCCGAGTCAGAAGGACAGTGGTCAGGATCTGACTTCCGAGAAGGCAAAAATCTTGAATTTAGAGGCCAGACATTTGAAGGGAGACAGAGAGAGAGATACGAAGGAGGAAGTAAAGACAAGGTTTTAGATCAGCCAGAGCCTCAGCAAGCAGATAATCGACAAAGCAGACCCTTTGAGGAAAGACGAAGGGATCGAGAACATGGCAGACCTTGGGAAAGAGACCGTGGCAGAAACTGGAACAGAGACAGGGACTGGGAGAGACACAGAGACAAAGAATGGGATAAAAACAGAGACAGAAACCAACGTGACAGAGAACGATCAAGAAGCAGAGACAGAGATCGTGACAGAGACCGAGACCGGGATCGAAGCAGGGAAAAAGAGCAAGATCAAGACAGAGATCAAGATCGTGAAAGAGGAAAAGATCGGAAAGATCGGAGTAAAAGTAGGGAGATCGGTAAAGAGATGAAGCCAGAAACACCTAAGGAAGGTCAGAAACCAACAGAAGCAGAAGCTTCATCTTCCACTAATCAGTCATAGAACTATAACTGCTGTTATATTTCCCATAGATAATATACACCACTGCAAGGACTGAGTCAATGTCTTCTGTATATACTGTATATTCTCACTTTTGCAAAAATGCTGTTGTAAATCTAGCCTTACAAAATGTACTGACAAATTAGCAATTTTTGAACAACTGTGAATGACAATATTCAAATAGGTAAAAGGCAAGAACATACTGGACTTTCACTTGCTGCATTTTGTGCATAATGTTTTTCTTATAAAAATTCACAGCGTTACCTGTTCTGAGATTTTGTTTTTCCTACTTGCATCTTTATCTTAAAATTTCCATTTACAGTACAGAAATGGAAAAAGTCTAAGAAGAGCCCATATTGCTTTTTAAAATTATAAAGTTATGTTTTCCAGTAACTTGAATTGTAATTTTGTAAAAGAATTTAATCAAGACCTTAGGAGCCATACCTTTACATCTCATGTATGTGATATTTTGGTGTCAAAGTTGTTCCTACAGCACACGCTTTAAACAAGGAGTCAAATATTGCTGTCTTGTTTATTTTACAATGGAAGGGTCATGCGTATTTAGGAGAAGGCTGCAGAAGAACAGTGTTACTGATTATTGGACGGAGGATTTGAAAATGGAATGTTATAAGCTTAAAGTGCACTATCTTCCTTTTTATATACAGGTATTTTGTGTTTTGAAATCCATCTGTTAAGTGTACAACAATGAAAAAAAACGTACCTAGTTTTTCATGTGGATGAGGGGTTTTTAATTTCACATTTTTACAAACCTGCAATTAAAGAGTATATAAAAGTAGCACCTTTATAACCAGCAAAAAAATTAAAAAAATCAGACATCTATTGGCAAAGAGCTAAGACTACAAATGAATTGGTATACCAAAGGAAAGAAAAAGATGTTTGTTAAATAAAAGAAGTTTATTAAATGGGCCATGGAATTTATTTCTTCGATTTAAATTAATTATGTGGGACATTTCTTGGGTTTTCTTTTGGCAGAACTTTGCTGGAAATTTAAGAAATGTCTCCATTTTCCTGTACTTTCCACTCTAAAAGTGTTTTGCTCCTGAAAAAAAAAAAAGAAAAAAAAAAAGTGTCACTGTTGTCAGACCCTGCTTATGCTGGTAGCGTATATAAGACTGTCCACTGAAAAAGGTATAAAACTGCATTAAGTTTGAAAAGAAGATTGGTAATATTAATTATTAAGTATTAGTAATATTAATTATTAATTATTGAGTAATTTTAATAATTATTAATTATTTAGTAATATTAATTATTAGTAATATTGGTCTGTATTCTGAACCCGTAGACAAAATGTTAAAATGCAAAGAGGCGGTATTAAATGCAAACATCTACTATGGTGTAAGATTTTTCTTAATGAGATGTTTTTAATTTAAAGATACACGTAAAAGTATGCAAAAAGCAAGTGTGTTTGTTTAGGTTTACTTGATAGAAATTTCTGTAAGTTGTATTTTATAGGACAAAATATATCACTGTACATTAAAATATGGGACTTCACAGGTTTTTGTTACTAGAATAAACATCTACAGTGAAACGTTGTCCATTTCTTAAATCTGTACATGTGTATTATTTTCTAACTAGCTTTGCTACTTCTCAACATGCCACCACAAGAGGCTGATGGCACACAAGTTTCATTTCCATCTGTTTAACAAAAGGTATTTTACAGGATGCCACCACACCCAACTGATACTTACTTGTAGGTGTTCTGAAAAACATGTGAAAGTCTGTTCTTGTGATTTTTTCTCTCAGTTCTAACACATGCCCTAATTTATTCTGAAGATTTTGTTGTTTGAGTTACTTTCAGATTTTACACCAAAAAGATCTGGAGAAATGAATAATTAAGTAATCTATTTTGGCTTTGAGCTGTGGAAATACTAGATTCCCGGACCTTTCATTGTTGTGAAATAGATAGGTGAAAGTTTTATTTTTCCTTATAGGAAATGCTCTTTTATCACAGATTAGTTTGGAGAATCTGTTCACCGTTAAGGAACCGTAAATGCACCTCGCTCATTTTCATGGCATGATGCGGTAATACCACTTGACAACTCCAGAAGACTGGAAAGGGGCTTTTGAGTCGGTTTACACACCGACCGTGTAAGTTTTTACACACAGGTGCATTACCAAGGCGTTTACCTCCACCGTACCTGCGTGTAGCAAGCTCCTGCCTCCAGTGCTGCGGAGACGTGCTCCTCGGGGGGGGGGGGGAAGGCAGAAAGGGAGGAGAGAGCACCCTGCGACAGAGAAACAAAACACACGTGTTAATTTCAAAACATCGTGGCTTTTTTTCCTCCCACGATTTCCCCTCCTGATGGCTGGTGCGCGGGTGGGCAGCTGAGGCAGCCCCGGGACCGTGTGCGTAGCCCCGGCCGGGGCCGCTGAGCTCCCATACGGCTTTTTTTTTTTTACTTTTATTTTTATTTTGGCTTTATTTTTAGGCACCGGGAGCGGCTGAGGCCACACAGCCGCCGAGATGAGCGAGCCTCGTTGTGCTCAGCAGCTGAGCTCTGCTGCCTGCTCTGCGGCTGCAGTTCCCTCAGCGAAGGCTTTGAGGTTCTCCGACTCGTGTTAGGCGATGCATTCCTGCACCATTCGCATCGAATGGGGACGCTTGACGCGGAAAAAAAGCAAAAAAAAAAACAAAAAACCACCAAACAATAAACTTAAAACCTCTGCAGCCCTTCCTCCCCTCAGCGCCCCCCTTCCTTCCCCTCGCCGTTCCTTCACGGACCGCGCTCTCCGCGCCCACCCCGCCGCGTTCTCCACAGCCTAAACTGAAACAAAACGCAAAGCCCTCGAAGCCGGGACCAGCAAGGAGGGCTCAGCACCCGTCCCTGCGGGGCTCGGAGCCCGATGGTGCCCGGCAGGACGGGTGCTGAGCCACAACGAATGTGTCACGGTAACTCTGCCCACGGTAACTCTGATGTCCTGTAAATGATACTTCTGGCAAACTGAAGTGGAGCACATCACGTTTGCTGGATGGAGAGTGTGTTTTGGCTTATTACGTTTTGCTGAATTGTTCCCGTCAGTGCCAAAATGTGGACAGGTGAAATGCAACCTACAGAAATGCTTGTTTTTAAAGTCCTGTGCAATTATAACTTCAGTATATGGAGTCTTCGCTTGTAATTTGTAAATTTTCTTGTGCATTATGTGTATTGTCAATATATTGATGTTAGAAAAAACATTAAATGGCAGTTTTGGATATTGTGAATGGAATAGTTGGTGGGAATTAAATAGCCGCAGTTGGAGCAATGGTTTTAATATTTAATTATTAAATACTTTAATATTAATACTTTAATAATACTTTAAATATTAAATACACACTGCCTACAAACACAGGTAACTGATCTTTGCAGGGGTAATTCCTTCTCCTCCCTGAGATATCCTGTCACCTCTCAGGATGTCACTGTGCACAGAGATTGGGAACGATGGATGGAGACAACAACAAACCCAACTTTACTGGGATCACCAGCCACATACTCTGCAGACACAAAACAGCTCTGGAAAAGACAATCACTGCATGTATCACAGCCTTCTCCAGTGAATGCAGATGATCATCAGCCCTTGCTCTGTTTTCCACACAAGTGGCCTCAATGGTAACCATGCTGGAAGTGCTCCATCAGTGGCCCCCTTTATATGAAGCACACAAGTCATGTACCACACTTAGGGAGGAATCTTGGCTCAAAGCTTACAGCACACCCTGGGCATGCAAGTCTTGCAGGAGACAGCAGCAGCTCTTCTCTGTTCTGAGCAGGAAAATAACCAAAGCTTATTTTATCTTTCAGCATCAGTAGCTTCCCCTTTGATCCAGAACCAGTAAGTCTGAATTGCCACTAAACTGGGAAACTACGGCCCTGGCACAGAAAGAGATGGCTTGCTCACATCTCCTGGTTTTAGAGAATTACAGCATTGTTGGGAATTCCCTACACTTGGCCTTAATTACAGCATTGCAAATTAAAGGCTAATCAGCAGCAGCATGCCAAATTCTCCAGGACTCCTGTAGCTCCGAACAGATCCAGACACATCTGAACTCTCTGTACTTGTTCCTTGCAAAAGGGTCTGCCTGCTTATTATTTAGCTGTTGCCAGAGAAACCCAGGTCAAAGACAGCCTTTTGGGCAGGAGTCTAGCAGGAGCCCTGGCCAGTGCTGGGGCTGAATTCCCTGGCAGCGTTGTGGCACCCACCGCATGCTGCTCTGTGCCACTGTCAGTTTGACAAGCCTTCTGGCAGCTCCAGGTGTTCATGTAAAGTGTCAGATGTAAAAAGAAAGCAATAATTTGGAAGATACTGACCTAACAATGCAGTCAGGGTGTTTCTGGTGCTTAGGCCACGCACCCAGGGAAATGAGTCAACTGAGAAGAAGAAAATGCTTGTACACAACAGACCAGAGCTGGGTCTTTGAGGGATGAAGTGGTTGGGTTGGCACTCAGCTCTCCAGCTGCATCCCATACGTCTTGAACTTGTTATAAAGGGCACCTGACAGTGAGACAGAAGCCAAGGCTTCCTGGCACTTCCAGTCCTGGGCCAGCTTGTTGGGAATACAAGAGAACAGGTAGGTAGGGCTGGGGACAAGGACTCCTTCCCCATAAGAACAGGTCCATACTCTGGTTGTTCCTCCATGGGTGAGAACCTGCCATGCTGCTCCATACAGAACACACACGTGCACACACACACTCTTTAGTTCTTGCAGGACAGGCTTTTAATCACAGTCCAGCAGAAAGTGTGTCAGTCTAAACCCATGCAACCTGCTTTTGGGTGAACAGCCTTGCTCTGTGCTAGGTGGCTCCAGTTAGACACACAAACATCACTGCACAAGGAAGCCTTGAGAGGTATTGAGAAGTAGGTGTGTAAACCAGCTGTAAGGAGTCTTCTGCTCCATACTTGCAGTGCCAGGGATGTCTGTTTAATGCTCCCTGCTCTGCTTACCAGACAAGAAAAAACAGATGAGAAAAAAAAAAAAAAAAAAAGAATGAAATAAATCAAAAGCAACTGTCAACACTTCAACATTTTGCTTTCATTAGGGTGACTGAGGAACCCCAGTGCTGCAAGAGACACTTGCTCTTGTGATGTAAAAAGCCAGAGGAGCCTGAAGAACTATTTCATATGTCTTCCTTTATCATCTCAATGGCAGCCTTCCCCTCTAGGGTCTGGCAAGGTGCACATCACACCCCAACACCCCAGTCGCTGAGTTTCACATTCACCTCTCGCAGGTCGGTGGCTCCTCACAGCTGCCCCCACACAGCCAGTCATGACAGCCCAGCTCCAGTGAATGCATGAACCAGGGTGTGATAGCAGGGACAAGCAAAACAAGCAAACAAACAGGAAGATGAGAAATAATCCTGGAGACTGTCCTCCCTGAGGTGACTTGTCCCCACTCTGCTGGTCTCCCCAGCTGCCAGTCTGCTCTGGGACCTGGCATCACAAAAGTGTTCTTGTTCCTCCCACTGCCACCTCCTTCTCTTGGTTCTGCTATGCATATTGCCTCTAAGATGACCAAAGAAAACTGTGCTAGTAGCAAAGCACAGTACTTGTCCTTCCATGACATCTCTTTCGTTTACCTCTAGCATTGCAGATCGTGGTGTTTGAAAACTGTGCTATCAGAAATCCCCTCTGGTTACTATGGCCCAGCTTTTTGCTGTGATGCCTCCTGTCCTGCCAATGGTAACTCTGTTTCTGGCATCACTCATGCCAGCTTACAGTGCTGTATGCCGTATTCCTTCCTCCTTCCCTCTGAGAGCAGGTGAAAATGTTGAATTCATACCCCAGAGCCCATCTGCCCACCTGACATTCAGGCAAGCACACCCGGAAAGTCTGGGTCCACTTCAGAAAGAACTAAATAGCATTATTGTTCTCAATTTCAAAGGCAGAAGGTAAATGGAGATATGGTGACACTGAATATATAAAGTAAATGTGTTTAGTTTTGCCAGACTGCTTGATAAAGAAACACTAATAAAAAACTGAACAAGCAGGAAATTCAATTCCAGTCTCATCATATTCTATAGAGATGTATTGAACTGGCATTTCTATAAATTGAAAAATATTTTTGTCACCAGAGAAGTAAATCTATATGTCTAGAACAAAGTGCTGGAAATGTGAAATTTATGAAAACCAGAATGAAAACAGAGAAGAAACTCGTGTGCTGTTTTGTCTTACCCGAAACATGTCACAGAATGTGGTGGGCAGGTCCCTCTGAGCCAGACAGCTATTACAAGTGTGAGCAGGTCATGGGATTGCTGTGACTGTTGGTGGTGTTAAGGTAAAACCTACTTGGAACGATTTACTTATGGCTTGACAGATAATTTTAGCCCAGGTAGGAGTGTCTGTTAGTTCCCTCTTTTCAGGACACAGGAACAAAGGCTATATGACAGAGACGTGCACATTCTTGGCATTCTTCCCCACACAGGTCCCCAAACCAGGATTCACTTTGTCCTGGGAGGTCCTGGTTCAGACCCCACGGGGTGAGTGAAGGGCACTCAGAAGGCAAGGGCAGGACCTGGCTTTAAGGCCAGCATGTCCCAGACAGCTTTCTGGGGCAGGAAGATGTGACACTGGAGGCTGGGGTCACCCCATATTTCTCTGGTGCAGCAGGTGGAGCTAGCTGGGACCCCTGATAGCACTTCAAGAACTCCTGCATCCCATGCCTGTCCATTCCTTGGTTCTGGGTAAGCTTGTACTGAGCTGACCCACCTGGCTATGCGTGAAGGGACTGCAAAGTTAGTGAATGATGCCCTTGTGAGTGACCTCTGTTATCCATGGTTGACATTTCTATCCAAGCAATCTTTGCATCAAACAGGGGTTCCTCTAAGAACTCACTCCATCTTCTTGGCATTTATCAGCCTCTGGGTGTAGAAATCTCATATCTTGCTGGGAGGCAGAGACATAGTTGCCTTCCTTCAGCTGTCCATGTATTTTGCAGCAAAGTGTTACAAACACCATCAGTTCATCAACCAGCCCATCTGCAGGCAGGGTGCTTGCCCAAGTCCTCCTCTCTCCCTTTCACTTCCTTCCTTGCACTTGTCATTTCTTCATCTTCTTCTTTATGGACGATTTGGATTCCTTCTCAAAAGCTTCCAAGGAGGAAGACAGATTCTTACCCACCACTTACTTTCTCTGCTTCTTATGTAGCAATGCTTTCCCATCATGCATTTGTTCTTTGAGAGATATTTCTAACCATACAATCACAGAATCAAAAAACTATCCCAAGTTGGAAGGGACCCAGAAAGATAATCAAGTCCAATTCCTTCATTAAGTTCTACTTCTAAGGGCCTTTGCATTCCCTTTGACCCCTTCCTATGCTTTGTTTCCCCACTTTCATCTCTTACTTCTTCCTTTGCCTGTCTAATTCATAGATCTTGCTCTGAGAAAAATGCCCATATCTGTTCCTTTTTACACCCCCTGAATTCCATGGCCCCATTGAGACATGTCTCAGAAACCAGGGAATCACAGACATACCCTATGTCACAACTGACTCAGACACAATGATAGAAAACTAGATGGCAGTTTTTAGTGAAGAGACTGTCTATGCAACCCAAGCAGAGAATGGACTGTCAGTTTTCTCCAGGAGTCTCTCAGCACCTTGGTATATCAGGGTCTTCTCACAGAACTGCTTGCAGTGCATAGCTTTAGTTGATAAACTAAACGAATTTCCTTGGGCTGATTCAATCTGCCTTTATCTTCACCTTGAAGACCAACTTTGAATCAGCAACTGATGTACAAATAAATTTGAGGAGTCCCACACTTGGTTTCCTGTAGTCCTGTTTGGATTCTGTTTCCACTTCCTTCTGCTTGATCTTGACATACCAACTGAAACTGCTGTGAAAACTGCTTGGCACTAGGGAAAGTTTTCACATCCTGCCCAGTCATTGAGGTGAGACCGAGAGATGAAACTTAACAGCTAAATTAAATCTGATCTTTATGGTAGAAACAAACAAGATCTAATGAGCACCTCAGCAGTTCCATCACACAGTCCTGTCCCTTGCATTTGTGTCGACGAAGGCTGCTGATGCCACTGGCAGAAACCTGAGAAAAATCATTCAGACATGAGTGTAGTGTATAAACAAAAGTGTCTTTCTCCTTCACGAACTAATTCCTTTAGAGCTTATGCATGAAGTATAAAGCTGAATTTGAGTTAACAGAGCATTACGGGAATAGTGACAAGGGAACTGGTCCTCTGCAAAGAATACATAAACCAGATCCATCACTCATTGGATTCTGCCTTGGGGTCTTCACAAATTCTTTTAATTTCTGTCCAGCATCCATTCTTTTGCAGAGAAGAAATGTCTTTCCAAAACTCACTATTAATTAACTGATATATCCCAAAGCATTTTCTGTGGTCCCACAAGCTTTAAATCAATGCAACATCAAGGACTACACTGTTCGTCATGGGTCTTTTAGGTAATAGATAAAAGGAGCATAAAGAAACATCTATTTTTCTATCTACTTTAGAAAATCTTGGTAGGTTAAGGACATGGTCTGGCAATATTTTAACTGTTTACCTTCAGGATTCTTCATCTCATGTATTCCTAAAAACGTTACTAGTGCCAACTGGACTAACTGGTATAACTTTGGATGATGGTTCTCAGAAGAGACCGTGGGCACTAAGAAAGATAACCAGTGCTTTGCAAGGAAGAATTGTGTGTGTGATACCTTTCTGGCTAGGTTTCATGCTTTAATCTTCATTTGAACATCAGCTTGGGTAATATTTTTCTAGAGCTGATAAGCCATCTCACCTAAAAATACGTACTTGCACTGCATTCATCCAGCAAACCTGGCAAGGGGTACAAGGAAAAGATGCATTTGCCCTACCTATTATCCTGAAGAGCAGCTTTTTTGTTTCCCACCACTCAACCCCACCCACCAGGAGAAACACTAAAAATACCAAACCCAGATCTGACGGTGCCTTTAGCAACTTCTAAAAGGGAGCTTTTCCAGATTGTCTCATTCCTCCTGAATTCTTCCCCTGTAGAGGTTGGACCAACATTTTAATAAATGACACAGCAGAAGCCACACTGTATGAAAACTAGGTTTAAGACAGGTCTTAGATGATAAGGCCTCAGTCTATGCAACCATATAGTGAAAAGCAGCAGGGAATACTCAGCGCAGAATACAGCTCTTTACCCCTAAATAGGTGACCCAAACCCAGCACAAACAGCACCTCTACTACTACCATAACACAGATTTGCACATGGGATTTATTTCTAGCTGTTGCTTCCTGACAGGTCAGGGTCCAACATATGGATTTGGGGAGCCTTTCAGTAACTGCCTGAGTTTGGTTACCCCTGTTCAACAGGCTCTGCACCTTTGCACTGCTGCTGCCCTGATGCATTGTGCTGCGTTTGTGAGGGCACCAGCACCACAGCCTGTGTGGTGGAGCAGATGTTCTTTCAACCCCACCTTTGCACTCCTGTGCTACCCTCCTCGCACAGTCCCTCTGCAGGTCAGCGCTGACAGGGATGTCCCCATGGGTCCCATCTTATGAAGGCCCCTGTGGGAGTCACTTCCTGATGAACCATTTGGATCTGTTTCTATAGGGTGCTTCCAACACAGTTCCCACATTTATCTTTTCCCTGTCTGGATGTAGCTGTGCTCTGTTGGGATAGAAAACGATGGACAATTGCATCCTTCATGTATTTTAACTTCAGAGTGCTCTCAGTAACTCCAAGAGGCAAACCAAGGTCTGATGTCTGCTGGGGTGACTCTGGGACAGCTCTGTGTCAGAGCCAAACAGCCTAGGTGATGCAGGATATGGTGAAAGTTATCAGATCAGCCCCAGAAAGGCAGCTGGTGCAAGGCAGCAATGAGACAAGGGAAACAGTAATTTCTGATGTGAGTTTGTACTCCTTTCTGGGCCTTCCACTGATGGTATTGAACCAAACTACATCAGCCTGATGACAGATTATCTCTACTGTGATGATCGTTGAAGGAAATCAAAGTGCATAACTTTTCTTCAAAACACCTGGAGAAATGGACCTGATCAGCTCCATGGACCCACCTCCCTGTCCTCTAAGCCCTACTAGTTTCCTGGGGTGAAAAGAAGAACATTTTATGGCTTTCTATACAGCCATAAATGAGTGTGTCAGGGCACACTGCTAGCAGAGAAGGCAATGCTGGCTACTCTTCTTGGTGCCATTGAAACCTGCCTAAATTCCTTGATAATGCTGGAGCTATGGGTATCACATGACTTGAAAGTTCAAAGGAGTCCAACAGTGCTGTTTGGTGTTTGGGTCCCTTTTTCAGGCTTTCAGGCCTCTTATAACAATGCATGAGAAGGGAAACTACAGGAACTCTCAGACTCCAAGGCTTACAGGCAAGAAGATGCTTAATCTAATTGAAAACTGAGCCGCATTTGAGGTCTGCATAGTATAAAGAACAACTTGTAACCCATGGTTCTATGGTTGCACTCTCATGTCTCCAAGTGGGGCAGCTCTGTGACATCTGCTTAGGGAAATCCCATCCCAGAGTCAGTCCACAGAACCAGCCAAGAATCCGGGAAAGATCGCTAAAGCAAGCAAGGACAACATGTCTGCTGCTAGGAGAAGTCTGGAAGATCACTCTTCCACACCCAGATGAACTAGCTCAGCATTCATACCAGCCAGTTCTGCTTGGAGGGGAAAGGAAAGAAAGCAATTAGTGAGGAAATAAATGAGGAAAAAAAAAAAAAAAAAAGAAAAAAAAGAAGAGGAGAACAAAGACAACACAAGAACATTTTGCCACAAAGATGATGAAGTGAGTACCTAATATTTCTGCAAAATGACAGACCAGATCTCCATGAAAAGCACAAAAATGGTCTCAGATATAAGCACTTGCAGCCCAGGAGAGGATGGGAATATGAATAAATTTATTTTGCTTTTGTCCATGCTGTGATTGTGTTTAGATGGGTACTCAATATCCATTTTTCATATTTTTTTTCTATCATCCACCAATCCTCTGCCCTCAGTTCACTGGAGTCATCCCATATAAGGTGGGTGGTAGCACTGCTGACTCTTATCTGGGCAAGAGATGCCTCTTGAAGACTCACGCTGTTGCAATGATGGGTAGGAAAGAAACAGACATCTTTGACAGAATTTAGTCTCATGATTTCTTTCATCATTTGCATTATTCCGTGGAGCAATAAAAAATTGTGTTTTAAGTGGCACTGCTCCTTTATCATCCCAACTGTCACTTGCCAGAAAATTCAGAAAGCCAATGTAGAGCTTGAGGTTATTAAGAAACCTCACTGAAGCATATTCCTCACTCCTCTTACTCAGATAACTACTCCTATTCTCATCCAACAGGTCAAGCCTGACTCAAAGAGCAGTGAACTGTAGGAGTGAACAGAACAGTGGCTGATGTCCCTTTGCAGCCCTTCCTGGATCTCCCTCATTTGCAAGGCAGTGCTGGAACCTGGGTTGCCTGTCTGGGAGTCAGTGGGACAGGCTGTCTTGGTGACCAGCAGGTCTGACACATACCCCTGTTGGCTTTGCTGTCAGTGGGGTCTGGTGCTTACAGAACCTCGTGCATGAAGGAGCCTTGTTGCATGGTGCTCTCCTTAATAGTGCTCTCCAAGCTGGGGCTTAAGACCTGTTCCAGACTCTTTTTCTGCAGGATTGATCTTCTTCCCATGATCCAAGAACCTTTAGTCTTTGACAAATTGCTAACAGCACTGGCAGCCTATTCCACTTTGGGGGACTGGATAAAACCACCCTTAAAGCAGGGGATAAATCAATAGGATGGGATAGGGCAAAGGTGGGAATAAAAGTAATTGGGCAATCATAAGGCTGGTAGTGAGACGAGCAGATTTCCCAGAGGAGCTAGCCAAGAGTAATACATATCTAGGCTTACAAAAGAGCTCCTGTAAGTCAAAATAACAGATGTGGTCGTGAATATAGCCTTTGTCAACGCAGTATAATTGCGATGTTCAATGGCTTCATGAAAATGTGTTGACTCCTAATTGCTATAGCACCTGCATTCCTCAACTAGCACAAAGCTCCAAACCTTCAAGAAGATCATAAAAGAGCTGAAAGTTTCCTGGCTTGCAGACAACTGCATTTTTTCAGCTCCCCTTGCAAACTGCACAGTGACAGCTTGGACCAACCCCAGCAAGTCCACTTGGCAACTGTTCCCTATTTTGCTGTGGGAAGCAAGCAGGAGATGACACAGGCTCCAGCAAAATGAGTACAGAGGTTGATTTTTTCTTCTTCCTGTTGGTCAAGTTGGAAGTTCCTTGGGCAGGACTCTTAGAGTAGTGGGAATGAAGTGAAATGATCTTGCCTTAGAGAGTCCGTGTCTCCGTGGGTTCCTTCAGTCATCAGGGACTGAAAACTCCCTTCCTGTATGTGGTGGTTTTACTGTGTTGGGCAGCTAAACCCCACAATCGCTCTCTCACTCCCCCTCTTTAGATGACGAGGGGAAGAAGTAAAGCAAAGAACAATTCACAGGTTGAGATAAGGATAATTTAATTAAAGGGAAATAATAATAATAAATAAATAAAGATTATTATAAACTAAACAATTTAACTAAAGGGAAATAAAAAGGGGAAGGGGAAAAGGGAGGGGGAAAGGGAAAATAAAAAAAAAAAAGGAGGAAAACAAACAAATAAAACAAATGAAGGCTATGTGGAAGTGCAGAGGAAAGAAATTACTCTCTACTTCCCACAAATGAGCGATGATTGACCATGTCCTTGAAGCAGGGCCTAGATGCACATAGCCAGTGTTTGGGAGGAGGAACGATGTTTTCACAACAAGAGCCCACCCCTCCCCTCCTCTTCCTGTTTCCACCTTTTATTGCTGAGTGTGACATCACATGGTATGGAATATCCCTTTGATTGGTTTAGATCAGCTGCCCTAGTGATGTTTCTCTCCTCACTTTTTGCCCACCCCCTAGGAGGGTTAGAGAGAGGCCCAATGCTGTGCCAGCACTGCTCAGCAGTAGACACAACCCTGGTGTGATAACACTGCTGTTCCAGCTACAAGTGCAGAGTACAGCACTGTATGGGCTGCTGCCGGGAAAGTTAACATTCCAGCCAGACCTGGTACACTGTATTACTTCCTTTTCTGCTGCAGTGCTTCCAAGCACCTCTTGCAATCACTCAGAATCACACAGGAGTGATTCTTAGAGAGCTCCTGGCACGTGAAAGTGTCCCAAGTGCCTTGAGTTTAATCAGGCCACAGTTCTTCTTACTCCTAAGCTCAGCAATACTCTGCAAGTGATGCTCCAAAACAACAGGTTTCACACTGAGTACCACGAGGTCAAACTCACCCTGTGGCTCATGGTTCCAACCAAATGCCATTTTGCAGCTAGAAGACCCCATCATGCTCATAACCTATCAGTAGTGCTCAGGGTGGCATGCTGCTAATATAAATGATACATCCCCTCACACCATGCCACCAACCCTGCTGTCATCTCATGGCTGGGTGTGTGCACATCACAGGTCTTCCCACTCCCCAGGGCTGAGGGGTTTGGTGACTTGTTCAAGAGGATGTCCTGAAACCCCAGCTCCTGAAGCACCAGCTCAGTCCTTCCCGTTTTCACACACATGACAGATGGAACGATGTACTTTCTGGACTTTGATCTCTGTTTTCTCTCTGTGTTTCCTTCTAGATCTTCCCTTCTTTCCAGCAAATTGAAAGAGAACTTTCCCGTATGGCAAAGAACTTTTCAAGGAGATCTTTCACTTCACAGTATCTGTGGATCTCTACTTCAGCCACATATCTTTTTTGCCTACATCTCTGGACTGTCCTCTGCTGCCCTTCACACTCGCTGTTTCTCCAGCCATGTGACACTCATTATTTCTGAATGCAAAAAATAAGAAAGACAAAAAAATTATTTCAAGTTGCGGAGGCTGGGCTGTCTTGTCATTCATCTGTGGGGAAAACAAAGGAAAACAAAATAAAGAAGAAGAAGCAATCACTAAAAACATCTCCTCCCTGAGCAGTTTGAAAGGGACGGAGCTCCTCTGTGATGTTGGCAATACCATGCAGCTCTGCAGGAGAAACACAGTGATCTGCAGTGGAGGTTTGTAGAGGTGCAAGCAGCAAAGAAAAAATGATCTTGCTTTAATGAATTACCTTAAAATTCACCTGTTGTAATCTCCTCTAATGAGTTACTTCTCCTTCACAGTGTTAGGGTTGCAGACAGTGTTTCAGCTCTTGGTTCATCCTATAAGCAAAGTAAAATGAGCTTAAAAGTATTTACAATGTGGGTTTCCTTATGAAAGCAGATGTTCCATCTTACTAGAGCTGCCCCTTCAAGGGGTACCAATCCCACCAGCACACTGCAGTGCCCATGAGGAGATCCCATTAGGAACCAGACCCCAGAGCTCTGCCCACACACTTTGCCCTGTCACACTGCTTTTTGCTCAAGGCCATCGATGGCGATGTGGTGGGGATGTGGCAGAGGATGCTGCTGAAGATGTGACTGTGAAGCCCTGCGGTGGGGGTGCCAGCACGTGCTACCCTGCTTTGGGACAGGATGAAATGTGCATGCCAGCTGACTGCTTCTGCTGCAACATGCCCCTGAGCTGATACTGGCATGACTGCCTAGGAAAGGGATTACGTTAGCACCACTCCTGTGGCCTAGGCCAGCTGGGCTGTCAGTCTCAAAGGCTCTTCCTCATAGAAATGCACCTTCAGAGTTAACACTTGTGCCAACTGTTAGCAGGGCTACATCTTGCTTTCAGCCTTGAAACCATACCAATACGTACGGTCCTGAATGCTCCTGAATTCAGTGTCCCATGCATGTCCAGCTGGGAGAAATTTACTGAGTCTTTAAGACTCTCCATAAGCCTTTTCTAACTGCTTCCACAATCCAAAGTATTTGCCAAGCATACTGTGCATAACATTCTCCCCACACTCCCACAGACTCGCATTTCACTCCAAGCTATGCTAACCCATAGCTCTTTGTGCAGTCATCAAGTTTCAGTTGTATTTTATTTATCATAGGCTTACACTTCAAAATTTAACCTTTTAGTATCTTGTGAGGTGATCTCTTGAGAAGGCAGTGCTTCTTCCTTGCCACATAAACATGGTTGCCTACAGGCTATACAGAATTAGTCTTCCAAATCTTTAGCCTTTTCCACTTCTATCAGCTTTGATTTCTTGTAATCCCCTGTGTCCAGCCACTGAGACATACCTGGTGGGTTCTTGGTTTTGTTCTAATTCTCTGAGTGAAGAAAGCATATCTGAGAACACTATCACTCTAAGCAGCAACAGGGAAATACCTGTGAACTGTCCCAATGTAATCAGGAACTGTTCTGGAAACATGATATGACGGATTGCCCAACTGAAGTGCCTCTACACCAATGCACACAGCTTGGGAAACAAGCAAGAGGGGAAATTCAGTGGTGAGGCACTGGAACAGGTTGCCCAGGGGTTGTGGATGCCACATCCCTGGAGGTGTTCAAGGCCAGGTTAGATGAGGCCCTGGGCAACCTGATCTAGTGGGTGGTGGCCCTGAACGTGACAGAAGGCTGGAACTGGATGACCTTTGAAGTCCCTTCCAACCCGAGTCATTCTATTCTATGATAAATAATGGCAGTCTGGAGGCCATCCATTAGCCCTTTGGCTTCTCACTCACCTTGGTGTCCCCAGCTCTTCATGGACACTTGACATAGGCATCTGCCCACCAGGAAGGCCTTTGTACCTGCTGCTCTGCTGGTGCTCTTGCTCTTGTAGAGATGAATCTCAGGAGCTGAGCATCTCCAGTATAGCTGCTTTTTTTGGCAGTGGCTCCATCTACACCTCTCCACACTAAAGAAGGTCCTTTCTTCACAGTGAAAGAGAGGATTTTGCCCAAGATTGCCCCAAGGCTCAACTTCTTGTAATGAACAGACAGACAAATCCCCAGAGTCATTGCAGAGAGCTGAGACCAGGTTGTGGAGCAACCAAGGGACATGTGATGCTCAGCCAACAACCAGGATGGAGAAAAAAACAGGCCACTCAGTCCTCTGAGCCTTCATGGCAGGTCACCAGGTTCTCTGTATAGAGGGTATGGGGACAAAGGGCTTCTTTGGGGGGTTCTGTAGCCCCAGGAGCATGGCCAATTTGTTGGCACCCTTATATTTGTGCTTGCCATCCTTGGCTCAGGACTCAGAAGGGCTAATGCCCCACTTCAGTCCAGGAAGACACTTTCAGTATGCTTTTCCAGTTGATTTAATTCCTCTGACACTATCATGTCTCCATGACACCTGCATCATTTATAAAACTCCTCCCTGCCTGCAGGGGACAGAAGTTATTATTGAGGGTCTGGAAGGTTATGCCACCCTCCCACTCAGACTCTGCAAAATAATTGAGGAGCCCTTGGCGTTCAGCTCCATGGTTTCCTCTTGAATGACACTCAATGTCAAGGCAGGGCTTACAGGCTTACAAGAAACAGCTTTTGTCTGGTCTCGCTGCTCCCTAGCCCTTTGCAAATCTTTCTGGAGATTTCCTTCAGGTACAGTTCTGCTTCTTAAACATTTTAAACCAGAATGATATTTAGCAAAGATAAGGCTTAAGCAGTCTCCCTGCATCTCTCTGTCTCAGTTGGGCTGCTTGATGGGCTTCAGTACACTGAAAGCTGATAACAGCAGCCTGCCTTGGGGAGCCTGGGTCTACATCCAGACTAAGAAGCTCAGCAAAGTCAGGGGGGCATGGCAGCCCAAAGTGTCTGATCAGAAGCATGCTTCATGGCACAGTTTAGAGCTGTACTAACCAGAATGCCTCGGGGGTTAGCGTGGACCAGGGACCATTTTCATGGAGTTCTGGGGAAACAGCTACCTTTTTGCAGAGTTTGGCTGTATGGCTGTACTAGCTATCTCGCACCAAAGTCAGGACTGGAAAGAATCCTTGGGGTGTTTAGTCTAAAACACTCAGACCATGGTTACCTCTGAGAGTAGCAGTTCTGAACGGTTGAAGTGTTAGTCATTAGGTGTCCTCCCACTATTATGGGGGAGGTATACAGGGACCTAAGAAATCCACCACTGTAAATACACAGGGAGAGTGTGCTGCAGCATCAGATCTTCCAAATTCCTAACCCAATTACATGCCAAAACAAAACAAAACAAAAACAAACAAACAAACAAACAAAACACAACAACAAAAACAAAAACAACAAAAAAAAAAAACCCAAGATCTCAACGATGTAATGCAAAACAAAGCCAACAGGGTTATTGCATAGCTCCATGCAATATGTCCTTTGTATTTTGACTGCTGTCAGCATGGTCTGTATACAAGATAAATTAAATTATTATTATTATTATTTTAAACAAACTGTAGAGTACTGTTTCTCCACTTTTAGCATTTGTTTTATTAAAAATGACTCTATATATTAATGTCTATACATGTAACTTACATTTATATACAAATAAATGAATAAATGAATAAATAAATAAATCTATATATATACTAGACTCCCCCACCACCCCGGGCACAGTTTCATTAAAATGGGTCTTCGTATGTCAACCACTATTTACGTTATTTAGGTGACATGAGAGTTTTCCATACAAATTTTATTACAGCTGTGCAGCTCATGAAAATTTCCAGAAAAAAGGGTGAAAGGACACAAAAAAATGGGCATTGGTGGTTGTTAGCAGGAAAGGGTCCTACACAGACAACAACGGACCTCTGGAAGGCTGGGCAGATGAGCGATGGGTAGCAGAGTGTTTGTTGCAGGGTATGTGAACATGCCCCGCACTGCAGAGCGAGCCCAAAGCAGGGAGGGGATTCCCCCCGGATTCATTCAGGCTTGGCTGCCAGGATTAGTTTCTGAAATGTAGTTGGGCACATATGGATGCAAATAAGCACCCAGTAGGAATTTTAAAAGCACATAATCCCTAGCAATTTTGTGGGAGGAAGGCACCTGAATACAGATAAGAATCTAGCTTTAGGTGCCTAGCCTTTTACAGAATGAATCTCAATAGATGCCTACCTACTCTGTTAGATACCTACACATATTTTTCTTCCTTGGAACCAGTTTAAACAGGAGACTCTGCTAATCCACAGAGATGCAGTTTCAGTTTCTCAAGGCCTCCTGGCAGGCAGCAGCACCAGGAGGGAGACCTTGAAGTTTCTGTAAAGCAGCACCCCCTGTGATTGCTGTGAAGTCTGTCTCTGCTGAAGGCGTAGTAACAGACTGCTACGGCTCCAGCTGAATGCTCTGGCATTGTAATAGTCAAATTATATGCAAAATGCATGCATAGTCATTACTCATTAATTAATTTAAATAATTGACTACTTCAGAAGTATGTATGATCTGTCTCTTCTGCAGCTGCTTCATTTGGCTGATCTATTGTTCTGTGGACACATATTAGAAATGTTTGTGAAAAGCACAAAATATTTAGTTTGTGAGTACTGTGTAAGTAAATATTCTTTTTATCCAAGTACTCCAGAAGCAATTAATTAACACCATATCCTCAAAGAAGAGAGCCTTTCATAAATCACTGTCAGTAAAACAACCTAGTCTGGTTGCTGGGAAAAAAAAAAAAAAAAGTTCTATTTGCACAACCGTGGACAAGTCTAAAGCAAGAACAGCCCAGCTGAGTGAGGAGCCTGCCACCTCAAGCAGAAATTGTGAGAAAGGAGCAGTGCCTATGGCCTTGAATGCTCATACTCCATGCTGGCAATGTCCCAAGGGATGTGTGACACCGTGGCACTGACATCCATGGTAGGATCCAGGGCTATGCCATGTCAAGCCCCATCAGGAGAGCATGGTCACCTCTGCTGGACTCATCACTTGGAGCCAGCCCCTTTTGTGATGCACGAACTTAAGAAGACTTCCTGCTTTTCCAGGAGATCCTCTCCTTTTCTTCCTCCATCTGGGCTTTGCAGATGTTTTACTGTTGCCAACCACCAAGGAGACTTCAGCATCCTTGTTTTCTCTCTGAAGTAACCAGAAATAGTGTTAGCCTGATTATTGACAGAAGTCTTTTCTGGACTGGTAGCACCTGGACAGTGAAGATGGACCCTTGACCAGCATGGAGGTCTCTCCTGACCCTAAGTTAGATCTAAACTTGGTGTCACAAACTTCCTTCTCCTCCTTTTTTTTTTTTTTTTTCCCTTTTTCCCTTAGTGGCCAGATGAGGACTTCTGGATGTCAGTAATTTCTCTTTTAATGCTGACTCTTCTTCTGACCCACACTATGCTCTCACCCAGGCCACTGTGAATGTCTTCTCCACTGTGGGTGCCTTGCTTTTAGCAAGGGTACAGCAGAGGCTAGACCATGCCAGAAGATTTTCAGAAGAATGACACTGATTTGGAGGAAGGCTAAATGACTATAATTAAGATTATCATGTTTTGGTTTTGTTTTTCTCACTTCCCTTTTATCATCCCAACTATAATGTGATTCTATGATTTTCATCCTATCTTTGCAGATGGAGGCAAGTCTTTGTTCCTTGGTAATACCAGAGCCCTTCTTGACTGCAGAAGGAATCTATCTATTGTAAACACAATAAACCTTAGCACAACACTTCCAAACATCATGGGGAGAGACGCTGAGCAAGAACATGATCGCAGATCTAGTGAAGTTACTAGTGGGAAGAAGATACCAACTATAGTCACCAAAACAAGAAAGGAAGAATATCTTTTCCAAGCAAATAACAACCTGCAAAGGAGGATATTGCAGTGTCTGAGGAGATTCAATGTGTATTTTAGAATCAGATTTGGGAATCCAGCCATCTGTCCAAATATTGAAATTCATCAGCCATTTCAAGTGGGAGTTCGTCAAGCAAAAACATCCAAGGGAGCTCCCACGCCTGCTGTGTTACTGGGCTTGGGCCACAGCCAAACACCATTGACACAGTTTTCTTGCTCTTGCATCTTAACTTTTTTTTTTTTTTTTTTTTTTGGCTGAAAATCACCTCTGAGTGTGTGCAAAATCTATCTGTCAGTTCGGCAAAGTCACATGTCATATGAAAGTACTACAGGTGCTAGTAGGATTTTTCATGTGTGGATGGAGACAGGAGAATGTTCCCTGGCCACATGGAGACTCATTGCTCCCTTAAACATCCCTTGAAGAAGGGACCCAGCAGTGGCTTTCTCTGCATCACTCTTCTGTGTTTCCTTTCGGACCTTCATCAGCAAGGCTTTTTTTTTTTTTTTTTTCTTTTTATTTCTGCAAATATTGTGGTTATTTCAAGGTAAGGAGAATAATTAAACAAGGCTAGGGAGAAAAGCTGGTACAGACGCCTCTGTGAGAGGGCTCAGCAGTGGACAAAGTGGTTGCAGTTGCTGCACCAGTGTTTAGAAAGCACAGTTCTGCTCTGGAAAGGACATTTGCCTCCCATCTGGATCCATGCTTTCAAACAGGGCTACTGTTGGTACTATTTGCCACAAGCTTTGAGCCAGAAACTGGGCAATTTTTACAAGGCAGCACAGATCTGCAGTCTTCAGGCATTGCAGGAGACAGAAGAGCCAGGCCAGAAGCAGCACGGGTAGAGATGCCCGTAATATTGCCACAGCCATAAAGGGGCTGATTCAGCCCAGACTAAGGAGTGCTGGCTGAGCAGCTAGCAGGTGCAGGGAGGAGTGCTGCTGTCCCCAGCAGAAGGCAAAGGATGAACAAGATCAATGCCCACAGGACACAGATGCAACATGAAAACTTCTGCGAGTGCTGGGATTTCCACCGGGTCTAGTACCTGTCTTCAAAGCAACTCAGTCTACCCTGGGAATGAGAGCGCCCTGGCTCCCTTCGTATGGCTGTGTTCCAAGTCCTCGAGCTGCCAGAAGGCATGGAGGGCTGCCTCTGCCTTGTACTTCCCAGGCATGGCTGCTGTGCTGTGACACAGCCCAGAGAAGGTGGGCAATCTCATGCTGATTTGACTCATGACTTTTGATCTCCAGCATTGTGATTTCAGGAGATGTTTTTGGTCAAAGCCACACTTTGGATGGTTTTGTAGGATATCCTGAATAACTACAGATGGGAAAATCAAGCCTGGGACCTAAATGTTCCTGTACTTTGAGTAAAAAAAAAAAAAAGTTATGTGTCATCTATCCCATCCCAAAGTGTCCGATCATCTGCTAGGCTAGCATAGTTCTGTTCCAAATCCCTGGGCAGATTTAGGGGCAGAAGCGAAGCAGCACATGGCAGACCTGGGAAGTCTTCTTTGCAGAGAGCTCTGGTAAAGAAGTCGTCCAAGAGTTTGTGAAGGCAAATGAGACAGGGGGTGAAATCTGTATATCATGCAGTTGGTAAGAATGCACATTGTTTCTCTGAAAAAATAGCTGCCACATCAGGAGGCTACCACCTGAGGCTTTCCAAGTATTACTTCCAAGAGAGATTGCTCTGCAGCTGGGACTAATTCCAGCAGTTTAACTTGCATGGACAAACCCAGTCTCTCCAAGAGAACCATGTCCTCTAGTTGTAAGTCAGGGGTGTCCTGCTGTGTTGAAACACTGTTCCCCCTCTAAACCTCCCAACAGCAGAGCTGTAACGGGTATGGAGACAAGTGGATCCCCTTGAATATCTTCTCTCCATGGTGGGCCCGGGGTAAAGCCATGTAACGAGGTCCCTTGGTGGGTCACTGCAGGCTGACCTGCTCTGCTGGGTGCGGGAAGTCACAGAGGTGAAGAATGACCATGGTGCCCCACCATCCACCACAAGGTGCAAAGCAGAGCCAGTACCAATGGTGGGAAGAGGCTGTTCCGTGGGGGAGCTGCCAGCTGCACTGATCCCTGTGTGGAAACCCAAACACTAGTCCTTATGTACAGGCCCTCTTTGAACAGTCAGAATAAGTTCCTGAGGAACTATTGGCTTCCTATAGGCTGACCCCATCCCGTGTATGGACAAGGTTCACTGAAATATATTCCCAAATTGCAATAAAGATTGAATTATTTTGCTTTTCCACATGTCCCTGCTCAACAGTACTCACTCTTCTTTCCTGCCTCCTCTCAACCTCTCAACTTGGCTTTTGTTTAAAAGCTTTTTTTTTTTTTTTTTTACTCGGGGGATTTAGAAAGTTTATAACACATTAAATCTCTCCGTAATCTCATAAATATAAATGACAATATTATGAAGAATAAAAAACGGTGCAGAGAAATCAGAATAATTAAATCTGGGACTTCTAATACTTAATGAGTCCCTTTGTCTCAGGCTGTGATTAGGAAGCCATCACTTGCTGCATTTTCTCTGATGGAGAACTGCAGATGAGAAAACTGATATGCCCTCAATGCTAGATTTGTGCAGCACCAAACACCAGATGAACTGCATATACTGAAGGCTTGGGTAAGGTTTGACTAGGGCATGCTGGAAGAGTAGCAGATGAGCTTCCAGTTTCACAGCTATGGGGAACATCTGGCAACAGATAAGCAACAGCAGGATCTGGCAAATTATTTCATCTACTGATTTAATCAGCATTTGGAAAGCCTCTGTGCACCAATATTTCTCCCCTGTGTCTTGTCTCTTTTTAATATAGAAAATCTTCAGTGTAGCACAGACTTGAAACAGCTCACTCTGGGAGGAATAGTCTGTCCTCATAGGTGTTTGGGATCAGCTAGACAAAGCCACAGCTGATCTGATCAGATATTGGAGATTGCCCTGCTCTGCGAGTCAGCGTGGACTGAAGACTTCCAGAGGTCCCTTTCCACCTGCACTTATACAAATACTTTATTTCCTTCTCCTCACAGACTTCTAAAGGAGAAGCTAAACCAGGCTGATGTCTTGGCTGTAGCATCTCACCTTTGTGGTGATCTTGATCCTGTAAGGTGCTGTGTGCTTCCTCTGGTCTGAATCAGGTTTCTGTAGCATTCGAGAGGCATCCATAGCTTGACTCTGCCCTCTCTGCCCTCTGTTTCTTGTTCTAATACAGAGAAGTTGTCAGATTTTCTTTTTGGGTTTGTCCTTCTGACTCTGGAAACTTGCATAGAAATGGAACAAAAAGCCAGGCATGCTTCTGCTCTCTGCATAAGGCAGGATCAGAGTTTTCCATGGAAAACAGGGAGAAATGTTTCTGAAGCAGAAAACAGACACGATAGTTCCTCCACTCATTGTTCTCTTGACATGTCACAATTTTCTACCAGCATCTATTTAGAGGAACAAGGCTCCAGGTACAACCACTAGCCATCTGAGGTGGAGGTAGGATCTCAGCCTGGCTCCAGCTGCAAATAGCAAAGGACCTGTCCCTGTCCTTACCCCTGACCAAACTGAAGATGGAGTCACCTACTGCACTCAGTCAACCAGGTGAGAGCCTTTGCCCAGACACTGGTCAGTCCTCAGCAGTCTTAACCTGCACCTCTCACATTCCCCAAAAGCAGGACAGCTGCTGAGCCTTCTGGGACTTCTTGGGGTACATCATGAGATGATGTACCACTGGCATGAAGGTACGTGGCCAGGGATAGGCCCTTCTCAGAATGTCCTTAGGCAGCAGTGGGCAGTGCAACAACTCCAGCAGAGGTCAGTGCAACAATACCAACAGTGGTCAGTCCAAGAACGTCAGCAGTGGTCAGCCCAACAGTGCCAGCAGTGGTCAGTCCGAACACACATGTGGAGGTTCTTCACAGGCTCCAGGCAAGCAATGTTCTCTGAATTTCAGCAAGAGAGTGCATTTCTCTCTCTCCCATGTCCAGATGCTTTCAGCAGCCCTAGCCAGGGAGGTGATGCACAGCCTGACTTGTAGATCTGGGGCTTTGGTTTTACACCCCTTGAGGGTGGAGGAAATTCAGCACATTTGCATGGAGTGACCAAAGCCAAGACCTGAGCGCAAGTTGGTGTTTTGGGATGTGTTTTCAGTAGCAGTATCCCAACGACATAATTTAGGTAGTTCAGATTTGTGTGTTTTGTCTGAGCTGCTATTTCTCAGCTTCCTTTAAAAAAAAAAAAAAAAAGAAAAGAAGGCAGCAGGAGAACAATTCAAATGAGGGGCTTTTAACTTTGTTATAGGTGCATAGGCGGTTCAATGAATCTCTGGTTCTGTATAAGCAGTATCTCTATAACACAGGTTAACTGGACCTCTCTAGACATATCGCCAGAGAAATTGACCTTCCTCTGTTGATTTTATGTACTTCTGGCAGCCAGATTCACCCATACTTTTCCAGCAAGGGTAGAGAAAATAGATACAGGGTTAAGTATTAAGGGTAGAAGATCTAGACTGCACAAATACTTATGAAATGAAACCTTGACAATGAGCTGCATCTCATAAACAGAAGTATTTACTTCATGGGACAATTGCTTTATAGAATAAATTAGTAGAATACTTTTCCATCCAATTACACCCCAAAACACGGTGGGATGCTTTGGGTAATCATGATCAAACACCACCAAGCTGTCTTATAACATTAAAGAAAATATTTGATTGCCAGAAATCCATTACTGAGTAGACATCTGTGCACTGAACTCAAACCATGAGATTCTTCTTCTTTTTTTTTTTTTTTTTTTTTCAGACTGGTTCTCTGTAATATGCCTACTCATACTACTGTACAAACACAAGATTTGCATTAATTTATGAAGTCCTGCAGCTTTTGATACTGTACATTAATTAAAAATGATTTGTTCACAAGAGAAGAAGAAAGTTTCACAGGAATTTACAAAGAACTTTCTGCAGTTTCTGGAAGAGATGTAGGGGCTCTGGTTTGGGGTAGGCTGGGACATCGTGGGGAGGCACTGGGAGCCCATGGCACCACTGCCTGTCATGAGCAGGTGAACACTGATACAACTTGCATGGGGGTCACTCAAAACTCCCTCTCTGATAAGCAGTGCTACATTTAGTAGGCTGATACTGTGCTCAAATAGCATGCAAAGCTACTTAAGCAGTCTATCTTCGACCACAAAAAATATGTGTCTGTTGCTCACTGACATGCCAGATATGTGATGCTCCCTTGCTTCTGGGAGAGGTCCCAATTTATTCTCTGTTTCCCTTGGAAATGACAGGTTTCCCTACAGTTTCGTAAAGGATTATGGTAAAAAATAATCTGTCCTTTGTGATGGTTATGAATAGTCAAATGTAATATCAAGGACTCAGAACCAACATTGTTAATCTAAACTATCTCTAACTGAAAGCATCTGAACAGAGGCTCAGATGAGTTTCTGGAGAAAGAAATAGTTTCTCTACAGAGAAACACTGGACGCAACTGCATAATCAAAAGGGATTCATTTCTTGGTTCATTCAACTCCTAGGTTTTAGTTTTAAAACATGTCTGTCTTGGCTTAAAGCACTCTTCCAATCTCTATTTCCAGTTCCTAGGATTTCCTGAAATAGGGAATCCCACTTTTTCCTTTTACAATCTCCCAGTCTCTTCTTTTTTACCTCTCCCCAAGAAACTTAGCACTGCTCTCTTCATACTTGACAACTAGATATGGAGCTGTATCAGCCAGAAGGAAGTTTCCTTCACACTTTCTGCTTCTTACGGTATCTGGGCTCTTACCTTTACACTTACTCACCCTTCCTACATTAGCACAAAGAAAGCTGTTTGGGAGATCTGATGTCTTGTTTTCCAGAAACTGCCCTGAATCACCTTTACGAGAGCTGTCCCACGCTGCGAGCACAAGTCTTGCAGTCTGGCCAGATATTTGCCTTCTAAGTCAATAACCAAATCTGTTACAAAGGTAAGAACATGTAATTAATGGAAAGGAAATCCTTTTATCCTTTTATTTTGATCCAAATTCACTTTTTTTTTTTTTTTCTAGTCCAAGAATGAATCATGGAGAACCACCAAAACTCAGGTGAGAAATGAAATGACAAATGTTAAGGTCAGGAAGCTTGCCCACTGCCATTGCTACCCTGAAAGCAGATGGAGTGCATCTTCATACGCCACAGCCTGAGACACTAGTCGACAGGCCAGCCCGTGTGAGGAAGTCCATTGCTGCCTGAATTTTAACATGACAGGGGGACTCTTAAGCCTCTTGTTTATGCTTTAGTACTTGCGGTCTATGGGAGGACCACAGCACACTCTTCTCTGTCTCCCCTTATTTGTTGATCGTCTGTAGGAAGAAGAGAACGTGCAGAGGCCCTCACCCGTACATTGGGTCTGTTCTCACTCTGTGCAGCTCCATCATTGAGCAAAGTACCAACCTTGAGGCTTCTGTAAGGACTTGACACAAACTACAGAATACTACAATGAAGCATTCACAACAAAACCACATTTTTTTCCGCAGCCAAGCATCAAAACACTTACAGAAGGGCATGGTCCCTCTCTGTGCACCTCAAGGGGAGATCCACAAATCCTCACGTGGTTTCATCGCATCCAGCACCCTTCTCTGTGCCTCCCAGCTAAACGTGCACAGAGGCAGCTGTTGCCAAAGTGCTGTGGTGACACAATTCAGTTCTGTTTCTGAAGTCATCACCGCAGGCGCCTCCCAGTGACGGCACAACACTCTCTGTTGCTAATGCGTCTGTCTCAGAAACAGCTAGGGAAGTACCACTATGCCCAAACTGACTTGAATTAGAGTAGTTCAAACATTATTCCCTGCTCCCCTACATCTGTGGAAGGTGGGTGATCAATCTTTTCCTTGAGAAAGGACTACAGAGCAAAAGAGCTTGATTCTGAGACGTTGCCCGTCCTTGTAGAGCAGTTCACCTTTGATTTCCATGTCAGAAAAAAGAAGGTGAAATCAACAATTCCCTTCCTCTGAGCTGGGAATAGGAAAGAAGCCCAATTCTCCAGGAAGCTTTCAAAAGGAAACTCTGCATTTCTTTGTTAAACACCTCGTTTAATTTCTTGAAAGAAATCTTTCCCAGGACTTTGCAACTGCGGTGGTTCGAAGCGGGTGGGCAGCCGAGTTCCACCACGGCCGCTCTCTCACTCCCCCTCCTCAAAGGGAAAGGGGGAGAAAATACGATGCAAAGGGCTCCAGGGCTGAGATAAGGACAGGGCGATGGCTCAACAAGTATCGTGACGGGCAAAGCAGACTCAGCAGAGTGACCCTCAGGGTCCCTCCCTGCCCCTGCTCCCCGTGGGGTCCCTCCCATGGGATGCCGTCCTTCCCCAGCTGATCCCACACGGGCTGCCCACAGGCAGCAGCTCCTCAAGCACTGCTCCCACACGGCTCCGTCCCACGGGCTCCATCCATCCATCCATCCCCCAGGAGCAAACTGCTCCAGCACGGGTCCCCCACGGCTGGGCGGCAGCTCCCCCCAGCCCCCCTGCTCCTGCGGGGGCTCCTCTCCATGGCTGCAGCTGCGGCCCGGGGCCTGCTCCTGCGGGGGCTCTCCACAGGCCGCAGCCTCCTCCAGGCCACAGCCACCTGCTCCACCGGGGGCTCCTCCACCCACAGGGGGGCAGCAGCGTGGAGATCTGCTCCATGGGGGACCCATGGGTGCAGGGGGACAGCCTGCTCCACCAGGGGCCTCTCCCTGCAGAGCCCGCAGGGGAACTGCTGCTGTGAGCCTGGAGCACCTCCTGCCTCCTGCTGCACTCACCTTGGGGGCTGCAGGGCTGCTTCTCACTCCTTGCTCTTCCAGCTTCTGTTGTGCAGCAGTATTTCCCCCTGCTTACATCTGCTCTCCCAGAGGTGCAAACAACATCGCTTATTGGCTCAGCTCTGGCAAGCGCCGGGGCCCTTTTGGAGCTATCTGGAGCTGGCTGTTGTCTGGACTGTTCTCACAGATGCCATCCCTGCAGGCCCCTGCTACCAAACCCTTGCCACGTAAATCCGATCGAAGTGTATGCAGCAATTACAAAGCCGCTGTGCTTTGGGCTGTCACGATCCTTCTGCAAGTGCAGGGGAGGTGCAGGGTTGCTTTGCATTTCCAAAAGGAGGAAGAAAGCCTCCAACCCCACTGGACCTCAGCCACTTGCAGGATCCAAGCAACGCTCCCCACTTTCAGTTATCTCCCTCCCATGCACACAGTGGGAGCAAGGTTGAACAAGCACATTTTTGAAAATGTTTATCTTAATGAAGAATAAAAGAAGTCTACAACACCCAATCCCTCTGTGCACCCAAGGCAAAAATCGTGGACTATTCTGCCTCAACACTATTTTCAGACCCAATTTGTCAAGTCATCTAGCAGAGGATTTCTCTCTTGTTCACTCACTAGCTTAGTAGAGCACCAGTTTACATAGGTGCTGGAGCAGATTCCTCAACCATCTGAAGGGACTTGATCCCAGAAAAGTTCAAAACTGCAGATGACTCATGATTTTGTGGTGTAGCATCTATTAAATGAGAGCTGTTCCGCTTAGGGCACAGTGAGACAGTGTGAGAAGAACCCTGTATCTCACTGATTGAGGCTTTATAACTCTACAGAATTGTCAGTCAACAATAAATGGAAAGTGCAGGAGATATGTTCTTTCTTCCTCCTTTCCCTGCCATACATTAGCAGAGAGATTGTGGTGGGATATAGGTTCAGAGCCTCACAGAAGAAGGATTTGAACCCAGGCTCTCCACAGTCTGCACTACTGCCTTTCTGACAGCTTTTGACTATTTTATTTTATTTTATTTTATTTTATTTTATTTTATTTTATTTTATTTTATTTTATTTTATTTTATTTTATTTTATTTTATTTTATTTTATTTTATTTTATTTTATTAGTATTATTATTCTTCTTTTTCTGGGTGGTGTCTAAGTCTTGGGGGGAAGAACAAACTGTGGGAGGAGGGAATGCTACTACTGTCTGTGACAGTGGTGATTTCTGGACAGTGTTAGCAACAGAGCTTCTGCAGAGAAGAGAAAATGCCAGGCAGTCTCTGTTGGTATTCCATGTACTGAGTACTGAGTGCAGTTTTGGGCTCCACAGTATAAGAAAAAGACATAAACCTGTTAGAGAGTGTCGAAAGAAGGGCAACAAACAAGAGGGTCTCTTTTAACAGGGGGATTGAGGTTTGTGGCAAGGTTTTGGTAGCAATATAGGGGCTGCACTGTGCTGGACACAGCAACAGACGCACCATAAGCCAAAGTCAGACAATAAGCCAAGGTGTGTTTACGTGTGGTTTACTGTGGTTTAACGTGGTTTACGTATAGAAGAAAGTTTTTGCCTAGTGGTGAGTATACTGCAGATTTGCTGCATTGTTCTAAATTAAATAGCAAGATAAGTGATGGCATCGTAGGCTGGGAAAATATTTCTAGAGTATCAGCGCATTTTGAGCATCATTTTAACTGTTTATGCAAACATGAAGATTATTAAAATCAGTGTTTATTTATGTCTGTATGTAAACAGGTGATCATGTTGTATAGCATGCAGTAAATGGTTTGTGAATGCTGCTTGAAGAATGAAAAGAGTAAGTCAGCTCCACAAGGAATAAATGAATTTTGTTTATTTGTGCAATGCAGAGATTAGAATTAGACCAACAGCATGGAACCAAAGTCTTGCTGTGTGCCTTTTATCTGTAGGACAGTTCATGGAGGCTTCAGCAGCCCTATCTGTTTTCTAGCAGTCTGAAATGTCCTCTGTGGTGCTGCACCCAGTTGAAAGCCTGCACTGATTGTGATGAACTTTCCTAACAGGAGGCACGGGTCCTTCGTCGGACGCTGGCTGGGGATGTATGCTGCGATGCGGGCAGATGATGCTGGCCCAAGCACTGATCTGCAGACACTTAGGGAGAGGTGAGTGCTGGTCCTGAGGGAACTTCGGTATTGTCTGCAGACGCTTCTTCGTAAGTACTCCATTAAAAGCACAAACCCTGAATTTATTAGTGAGACTTTCTTTGATGCCCTGGTAACAGTTCCTAATGAATCAATTCATATTCAGCTGGGTGAAATCATCCCAGCCTGAAGCAGAGAAATAGGCATAGAAGGAGAACAAATGGGGAATCCTGTCGCCATTATTTTATAAACCTTTTAGTGTAACACCCAAGTTGAGGCCAAGGGAAAACCTGCCACCGTGGGACAGTGCTCTTACCCTTCTCTTCACTCCTCACTTGTCAGCAGCGCGAGGTCCAAACCCCCCTGGTGCAAGCTCTTAAGCATGCATGTCACATCCCAGGATGCTGCCAGTGGAGTGTTTGGACTTTCTGTATGGATCTTATGTTGTTATTTAATGGGTGCTTAGAAATCCAACAAGGTCTAAACACAGCCTGTACTTTTAAATAATCTTGGAAGCTCAGAGA